>NW_028185350.1:2624884-2630482 GCF_003343005.1 Rhea americana | reverse complement strand
AAAAAAAGCCATTGGCGTGGATTCCTCCCACCCAAATCTGCACTCACACGCTGCACCCTGCTCTGCTCTCGAGGGGCTTCCTTCTTCTGCGCTGAGCACGAGGGGGCGGCAGCTAAAATTTACCAGCCTTCGACCGGAGGGCTGGGGAGCTCGGCCAGACCCTGGTCCGCGACCGACGCACTCCTCGGACCGAGCTGACACCGGCACAAGCAGAGCCGCCGGCAGCCCCAGCCGAGCCACGTATCGGCCCAGGTTGTAAGAAGGAAGCTGCTGGGACGCCTGTCCGCTTGCCCGAGCGGCACGCTGCCGCACGCCGATGCGCTGGCCCCTCTCGGCAGGGAGAGAAGGGGGCTCTGTGGACGGCATCTCTGATCCTCCGCTTTCGGGGCTGCCAGAGGCGAACRTGAAGCCACTTGGAAAAAGGACGTGGCAGTGTAAGCAGATGCATCTTGCTGCACCACAGGATCTGGTCTTAATCTCTATGTGGGGATTGAGAAGGAAGGGGGAAAAAAAGGAAGAAGAGAAGATGGATCTGCAAAAAAAGCAAAACTAAATACATAATTTTTGTTTCCAACTAGCCTCTTTACACCACCTTGTCTGTGAAAAAGGCAGCTGAGGGTGGGCTACACTTGTAAGTGCTTTGGTTATCTCAATTATTTTATTATCTAATTACATAACAACTCCTTAATTTACTTGTAGCACTCGTTGAAGAAAAAAAAAAAAAAGATTATCCTCATTTTGCCAATGTGAAGCTGAGGTCTAGGGATGGTAAGGGCCAGACTTTTAGTCACACAAAGGTGCCTGACTCCCACTAAAGTCAAAGCAAGTTATGCCTGTAAATATTTTGAGGATTTATAATTAACAACAGAAATCTGTGGGGCAGCCAGAAATTTCAAGTCTCAGGCTAACCAATCTTATCTAACTGAAAGTGTTCTTCCCTTGTATAAAACCATAATAGACTTTGCTGATTTGCACCTTAATTCACACATCTCAACCTAATCTCCCTCTGCTTTCTGTGCTGACCCACAGGTGACGCACGGGTTACCAGAGAGATTTTTTGCAAAAGCTTCCTTCCTGGCTAAGTAAACTCAGGAATTTTTTTTTYATTTTTAATGTTTTTCCTTTAGCTTATCTGTGTTTTTTCCACAAGTTTCTGGAAGCTTATTGAAGAAAAACCTCGTGGCTTTATCAATTGCGAACAGCTTTACAGATTGCACCTTCTTTCGCTCAAGTGGCCACTCAGCGCTGAACAAAATGTGGAGCCCTGTCTCGCTAGCACGCTTTGAGACCCACTGTAGCTGAAAAGACTGGTCTAAAGTGCAGGCTGGAAATCTAATAAAACTCTCTGAGGCCCTGATTAAGTTTATGGCAGTCTTTGCTATAACATTATGGGATGCTGCACTCCTCCCTATGGGTGGCAAGAAGTAAAACAATCCCATTAGCAGCTATTGGATTCTTTGTAGAGGAACAATTTTTCAATTACACATAATTAATAATAATTACTCTTTATCTTCAGAGACCAGAACAAAGAATAATTAATCCATCTTAATAACACTGTTAAGGAGGTATTAAATCTGGGAGGGTTTTTTACATAGTAACTGATGCGGTCTATTGTTCAGCATGTGTTCCCTAGTGTAAAAGGAAAGCAAGGGGGAATCCTGAACTATCTGAACTAATATTCTAGTTTTTGCTTTAGTTTAAATAACTAGTTTGGGAACAGATGTTTGCTGCTAGCAGCAGCTTGCAGCAAATGAAGTGTGCTACCTACAGGTGTCTCATAAATAGAAACAGTTTTCGTATATTTGATAGTTAACAGTATTAAAGGGGACATTTTATGGATTTTTAATATGCATCTATTAATAAAGCACTTGCAATTATTCCCATTGCAGAAATGGTACAAATGAAGCTCATAAGTTCAGGGGCAGCTCCTCACTCGGCACAAATTGCTCTTCTCTCTGCCATTTTTGCTGAATAGGAAGAAAAGATGCCTAATTTTGTGAGCTGGTCCATTCCAGATAATGGGTGCCTAACAGAGACACTTAAGCCCTTTAACAGAACTTAAACTTTGCTTAACCCTTCCAAAGTGACTTCTAATTTTGGCCATCTTTTTGGAAGCTCAGCTTACTACACTTGGGATGTCTCTCAGAGCTCCTGTTCATGCAGCCACTATTCATCTGAACTGGAATTTAATGTTCTCAGCTCTGTAAAAAAATTAACAAAAAAGAAATTAGTATTTTGATCTAAAGCAAACAGTCCTAGATCACGCTGCAAGTCACCGGAGGCAGAAGCAGAAGTTGCTTCAAAAACCGAACACATGGCTTCGCAAGGCAAATATATCATGTGGCAGGATGAAAACGGAGCGAGGGCAGCGCCGCAGGGAGCACCCTTGGCGGCTTTGGCAGATGGGCCGGCAGGCGCTCCGGCCCAGGAGCTCTCGGGCAGCCGCTCTTGGCTCAGCCACCACGCAGAAAGAGGCGCAGGAGAAAGTGCTCTCTGGGTTGTTCAGGAAAAAAGAACAAAAAAACCCATAGAATGACACATCCTATTTCAGCTAAGGAAAGTTCTGATGATCAACAAATCTGAACGCTGATGATTAGTGATTATATGTTAAGGCGATAAACYGGGTAACTTTTATCCCTAAGCATAAAGGTTAGAACCTCTCATTGATCTGAGGGCTCCTGAGCTAAAAAACAACATGAGTAGAAAGAGATGGAAAACAAAAGAGTAAAAATGAAGGGACTAGAGAGAGAGGGAGGATGTCCCAAATGTTAAATGAATGCATCTACATGAAAGGCTCCAGGCCAATATGCTTAGAGAATGCACTCTTCTGTCTCAGTGACCTTGCAAAAATAAACTGAACAAAAAGCTTCAGGCAACATCAGAGAGCAGCTTTAACAAAAAGTTTTAATTTTAGCCAGGCTGGTTTATATGATCAGTTGCAAGGTTATCTGGGGATGAGCTGTGCATGCAGTGGAATAAAATTTAGTTGTCATCCTCATCTCTAATACCCACACCTGTAACTCCAGAAAACAGTGATGGCAAATTCAGTTCAGTGCTTCCAGGGGAAGTATAACGTGTTTTTGGGTCATATAGGCAAGATTAAACCAAGATACCACAGGGATGGAATAACAGTGCATCCTAATTTTACTCAAAAATGCAATTACTTTGGCTATGTGATGAGTGAGCAACATAAAAGCCCAACACTCGAGCACAACACGCTCCAATATGTAGGCTCCTTGTACTCTTTATTTTCCTATGTCCTTGCTCCGTGTCACCAGATTTGACACCTATTTACTATGAGTAATATAYTTAACCCCTCTGTACCTCAGTCTCCTCATCTGTAAAATGGAAACATCTTACCAGAAGGAGCAAGCAAGGTGGGACCCAGGCTGCCCTGGCCCATCGCCCAAAGGCCGGCCACACACAGAGCTCTGCGAGCCTGGCCCTGCCTGCCTAGAGCAGAGGAACCCCAAAGGTCACAGGCGGCAGAGGACACCAGGACTCCATTCCTAAGGCAGATGCATCCTCAGCCCTGTTTTCAGGCCCTGCTCTGCATTTTAGATTAGCTAAGGAAGGACCAGTGGGCTCCAAAACCCACTCAACTATTTCTGACAGGTTTGGGGCACTCTGATGCTCAGTGCACTTCACAGCCCAGTTAGGTGCTCTCTCTCCTCACACAAAGCCTAGAGTTAGGCAACTATTATCAAAACTCGTCTTCCCAATATGGATGGAGAACCTGAGTCTTGATGTTCTACAGCCCACGTGAATTTCTCTGTGGCCATTTATCTAACGCAATATTCACCGGGACGGGAACCCGAACACAATTCCCCCAAGCAGCAGGGCAATACCCCAAACCATGCCCTGACATACGTGCTCTCACCCCTGCTGTGTGACTCCGTAGCTATTCACAGACAGCATCACGGGGACTGGACAGGCCCATACTATCAAACCAAAGACTCTYGCAACTGTCCATTTGCGTCCAGGGCCTGATGCAGGAGGCACAGTCTGAGAGCAGCTACTGGACTTGGTCTCACGCACGGTACAGGTTGAAGAAAACCTCAGCAGTGAATCCTTTGAGATCTCTGAAGCAGCTGGCCAGTGACACCAGCGCAGGGCCAGCAACCCAAACAACAACTCAAAAACATATTTTGTTATACTCTTTACAACACACGAATTAGGATCAGCCACTTGCAGCATCGCTGTATTAGTCTTGAAATTAAATCAACATGTAGAATAAAAATAGAGAAATTCAGCCCAGTGAGTGTTCTGGATTCACCGCTTTATTAGACAATCATTGATGAATACTTATGCTGATAGAGACTCTTCCATCCAAAGTTCTCAAATGGCTTTATAAATCGTCTGTAATGTATGTAGTCAGGGCACATTTTCCCATCCTAATATATACTCTGCCCTCCACATTTCTACTTGCTAGGCTATCCCAAGGCCAAAATATTGTTTCTCCAAGACCGCAGGAGAGAGATCCATCCTTYCACCCAGCAGGTCTCTTGAACTACTTTTCAATTCAAGTGGCTTTTTCTGAATTTTTCTCTTGGATCTTTTCTCAGTAGACAGCTCTTTCCCACCCTGACTATAACTCACCTTCCCTTGTGACAGTTTCCTGAATCACTAACTCTGGAGCCGATAGAGCAAATCTGGCAGAGGAATGGGGTGAGGAGGTGTGAGAATTAAAGTGAAGGTATTCCAAACTCTCAGTCCCGTGCTGTCAGCTCCGCGCTCCATGGAGCCTGATCAGCGTCGCGTGGCTTGTACTAACATGAGCACCAATTGCGCAAGGAGCTGTAGCAGCTCAGAGCTGCTTTGTGCATCCTCCAAGCCAACAACAGTGAACTAAAGGCAGTATCATACATGAAATGAGGCAGGACAGGGTTCTCTCACCACACTGCTTTCTCTGTGCATTGTGTCGCTACTAATCAACCTTCTGGACCGAAAACAGAAGCCTTCGCTATACGCAGGGCCCAGCCTGAAGCACGCACAGTGCACACGTCCTATTGGATTACAGGGCAGAGCGCACTCACATGGCCTGCTTGTCAGAGACGCAGCTGTGTCTCCGCAAAACGAAGGAAACGAGGGAAGGCACCAACGAAAACAAACAGAGCCCACAGAGCAGTGAGGAGATCGGATTGAGGACGCCACCAGAGAGACGGGCAGCAGGCAAATGCACCTTGCCAGACAGGTTGGGAAGTTAACCCAGGATCTCAGTCCACAGAGAAAACACGCGGGACTTCAGGGTCCCGAGGAATTCAGTCCTTCAGGGACTTAAAGTCTCTGATAAAGTCCCAAATGGGAGAAGAGCTTATTGCCTAGGATATTACTGTACCTACAAGCAGAACAGATTACAGTTAGATCACAGATTCCAAAGAATGGGGAAATAAAATCCGGATATTAAAACACGAAGCAGTGCGGCAGAGGATCGGTCCACTGCAGTCTCTCCCGTGGAAAACCTGCTTCTATCTGCATCAGCAGAAGACGACAACCTTCCTTAGCCCCTTTGCTCAGGGCAGCGAAGAAAAGGTCTCTCAGCAAGTCTCCGCACAAGCCTCACCCCGCGGGGCTCACAACGCGACCGCGGGCGGAGCG
>NW_028185350.1:2601821-2624364 GCF_003343005.1 Rhea americana | reverse complement strand
GGGGGGGGAAGCGCGCATGCGCGGCGCTCGCGCCCCGGCCCACCGCGCGGCGAGAACGGGGAGGCGGGGCGCCGCTGCGCGCGTGCGCACAGAAAACTACCCCCCCGTCGTCCCCGCCCCCGCGCGGCGGCGATTGGGTGCTGTGCCCGAGGCGCCTCTCCCATTGGCTAAGCCCAGCGTCCGTCACGCGGGGCCCACGACGCCGGCATGGTTCGCTTCAAGAACAGGTGAGGCGGGGGCGGCGGCGGCAGCGGGGCCGCCCCGGCCGGTGCCCGTCACGCCGCGCCCCCCTCTCCTCTTCCCCCCCCCCCAGGTACGTGCTGTGCGAGGTGGTCTCGGAGGACCCGCGGTGCCGGCAGTGCATCGAGGACCGGGCGGTGGGCCTCGCCGTGAGGGACGCCATCGCGCGGGCGCACGGCGACTACGGCCTGGCCTGCTGCTCCGTCTCCTTCACAGGTGCGGCGGGGGGCGGCGGCGGCGGGGGGCGGCGGCGGCGGCGGGCGCTCAGCCGTGCGTGTGCCCCGCAGTGAAGTACCTCAACGCCTACACCGGGACGGTTCTGCTGCGCTGCCGCAAGGACTTCTACCGGCTGCTCTGCTCCGCGCTGCCGCTCGTGAGGCAGCTGGAGGGCAGGAACCAGCGCTACCCCTGCTGCTTCCACACGCTGCACGTCGGAGGTGAGCGGCGTCCTCCCGGACCGCCCGCCGGGCCTCCCCTTCGCGCCCGGAGGCCGCGGGGCGCCGTCCGCCCTCCCAGGGCTTGGACGGGGTTCTTCCCTTGTGTGACTCCGTCCGGGCACGACAAATACATCTGGTGTTTCCTTGACTTACTCACTTCTAACAGCTGTAACTAGGAAACAGGCCCCAGACCCATTGTTCAGATCCTGTTGATTCTGATCAATTCTTCATTCGCATCGGGCGGGGGGGGGAACAGAGCAGCAAGTGCTATAACATAGTTTAAAATGTGTGTCTTATTTTGAAAGTACGGAGTCTTTCCCATCCTGAAAATTAGCCATGTATGGCAAAGAAATTATTACTTTACYACTTAGAAATTCAGTGGAGGGGGAGGGAAGTGAGGTTTGGAGAGTTAGAGATACTAATCACTTTTATTAATGAAGTTGTTAATTGTGGCATTACTTCTTTCGTGCATGTGTGAGAAAAAAATATACTAGCAGCTATGAAGCAAATCCTTGAAATAAGTAGATGGTTTTGTAGACTTTTATGAACTGTTCTTGTCTCCTATAGGTACTATAAGAACATGTCAGAAATTTCTAATTCAGTATAATAGAAGGCAGCTGCTGACACTGTTGCAAAACTGCACAAATGAAGGTGAGTTACTCCAGCTGCTTTCCTGAAGAACACCCTCAATTCCTATGGGTTTCCTAGGATGTGCTGGGCTACTTTTAAATACTTGAGCTGAGAAATGCGTCTCTGCAGAAGTTAAAGGTATTCTAGCATATGTGAAGAGATCAAGAATTTATGTTGTTGCCCCCCCCCCCTTTTTTTTTTGTAGGGGAAAGACAGGCCATACGGCAGTCAGTACTGAGCTGTTCTCTTACAGAAGAGCAGTCCCAAAGTGGAGATGAGGAAGATGATGATGATGACACAGAGACAGACTAAATACGAGTTATTACTGTTCACCCGTCATGGACTTGTGCAGTCAAGATGTTAGAAATTATCAACTTTGTGCTAAGCAAAATATAAGGACAGATGCTCTTCTTGTCTCCTGTAGACTTTGTTCTCCCACCCCAAGTGTTTAAATAAACTTTATATATATATATATATATATATATATATATATATATATATGCCTTTACTCCAGCTCAGCATGTTAGGTGTCTGTTTGACCCAGGAGTCAAACCTCCCCCTACTCATAAGAAGTGTAGCACCTCAACATGATCTTCATGCTGAGGTGAAAGTGAGTTTTAGGCAACTGGCATGGCCAAGGAATGTAGTTGCTCTTTGAGAGAGAGCATTAACATTTGTTTTTAACCTTGTCTTCAAATGGAGAGATGTTGTTTTGAGTCACAGAAGCTTCACCTTGCCTATTCAGGAGTAGAGATTCTAGGGAATATAATATAGAGTGGTTAAGTCTGAAACCCATCTAACCATGTCATATAAAAGTCATAAGTACACATACTGCTTAGATATTTATTAAGTTTATACCAATCAGTTACAGGAAAGTAGTGCTGCTGGTAGCATCTCTTGAATCCATAGGAAAACAAGATACAACTTGAAAATGCTGGCCAATAGAGACTGTCCCTGCAAAAGGGACAGTCGTCTTTGCTGGCATTACTTCCCTCACTTGCTCCAGTGCCTGTGAGATGTGGAGGTGAGTTGTACCAGCTCAAACTACTCTGCTTCTCTTGCCAATGCAAAGAAAGAAAAAAAAGTACTACAAAGGTGAAGAGATAGTAGAACACAACAGATACTGGTTAGACAGTAAGTAGTTGCTCATGTTCCATGGCGTAAAGACAGAAAATGGCTACTACAAGTAAGGAGGAAAAAAAAAAGCATTGTGAACACCATTAACTGCATACTTGAATCCTTCTTGCTGCTTTTCTACTCTTTCCAATAGTTTTCCACTATGCATTTAAAGCATTAACACCAAGATGTGTTACCACTATTAGGCATCTTGTCTTAGTTTGTGCTGTCTTGACAAGCTGTACTGTCTTTCCATGAGTGTAGTTAGTTGTGACCAAGTGCGAAATTAAGCTGCCTTCAAAGAATGCTCTGCAAGTGTTTCTTCTATCAGTGTACTTCTGGGGCAGTTTAAATATTTAACCTCCAGTCTCCATCCTTCTAGTTTACAGCCACACAGAGTTTTGTGAAGTGCACTGTTAGGTAGCAGCTTCACACGTGCACACACACACACTGTTAAGTGCGTTGAGGAAGCATTCAGGTATTAGTGAGTCTGTTTGAAATCAAGCATCAATATGTTGACATAAACCTTCTAAATGAGACCAAGCCAATGCATTTAGACTAGCTGACTACAGAAGTCTAGAACACKAGGCTTCTGTATTCAGACTGGTGCCAGTGTCAAAGGGAGAGAGGGTGCTCTGCTCCTTACAGTAAGGATGTGAACTATTTGAAGTCTTTGCAAATGTAGGCAGGCCACCCAAAACAACTGTCAGCGCAGGTGGAGCTAAAGGTAAGAGGAGACACATCAGTCTTGTACTTTATACCAGCTCCTTGGAAGGAAATAGGTCACTAGGAAGGCAGAAGTTGAATGTGACTGAAGTGATACTATGCTTCAGGTTGATGAGACAGTTTGGTTATAGCAGTACTATAAATATGTGCATATGATTTATTGCAACTGTTGGCCTTCACTGGTGCATTACACCTATAGTTCACTTTATTCAACAAAATCCACACCACTTAACTCATGAGCTTCAAATCAAACCACAAGCAGTGCAGAATGAGACCACCCAAAAAAAGGAGGACGAGGGCGTCCAGAAAAGACACGTTTATAGCCTGAAGTGCTTCGTGCAGACCAACTTACATCCCAGAACCAAGCACATAGTCCAAGCACATTATCCCAGTGCAAGAGACTCTTGCTCTTAGTCTCTTGCTGCAGGGATAAGAGTACCTACAGACATCAACTATCAATTGTTCTTCCAATTCCAGAGCAGCCAGTGCCAAAACATCATTCAGCTTAGTTACCAAGAGCCCTAGGGTGGAGTATTTATTCCAGATGATAACAAGTTACAAARAACTTGTAGCCTACTGTTGGCAAAAGAAAAAAAAAAAGAAAGAAAAAAAAAAGAAAAGCAGCCTCACTCACCCACACTGATACAGAGTAGAACAACTGAAATAAGCCAGGAGGTTTCTTCGATCACTAGTGCCAAACTGCATTTTGAAATACTGAAATTCAGCAAGAGTCACTTCAAAACCAAAGTTCTGCTTTACACTCACCTCAGCTTTAAATCTTTCAAAGCCAGGAGAACAGGAGGAATTCTTGCTCTTTAGAAAAAGAACAGATACAGCATCTAACACTAAAACCAGGAAGCTCTTTCGCCCATTTCCAGTGCAGCAGAAACCCGTTTCTAAAGACAGCGGTGTAACAGCCTTACTGAAACAGTACTACTGCCACAGTTGGATGGACTTTTCTCCACAAATACTTCTAAGCAAAGGCTCTCTGCCTCTTCACTTAGGCAATACTATGGTACTCTGGCAGTGCCAGACAGCTGTACACACTTTCATATTATGTATCAGGCCCAAAGAACTTACTGGGCACAGGCCAGAGGCCTTGACTGAATGTTCTCCAAGTTGTTTCTTTCAAAACTTTGTTTCAGTACAAACCAAGTAAGCTGGAATAAGATGATCTTACTTTGACATACATTTCCATATTTTCCCCCAAACCTCCTAGAAGCCCTGAAAACACAGATTTAGACTGTTCAAATTTAAATACTTAAACTATAGCAGCAAAACAAAGCAAAAATGAAAAGAAAACCATAAGGAGAGGGAACTTCTCTTGGATAGCAGAATCATTTTGTGTGAACAACAGAGGTGCTGAACAGTAGCTTCTGCTTCTGTTTCTTTCTTTTCTTGCCTCCCTTTTCCTCTGTGAAGAAATAAAATCATACTGTCATTCATTTCCTGTACCACACTCCCCTTCCATGAGGAAAAAAAAATAGTCTTCCCTAGCCAAAATACCTTTTACACGGCTATGACACTTATACAACTCACCGAGCACCAGATAGTTTAACTTAAAAAAACAGACTCAAACTAAGGCAGACTCCATCACACAACCCTATTGTCATTTAGTCACATTTTGACCTCCCAAGACCCCTCTCATCAAATAGAGAACTTCAGCACGATTTGTTCCCACTACTTTCAATAGCTATAAACATACTTCAGTGGTTACAATAATTCCAGCACAGCGGCAGATAGGAGACAGTAAGCATGCAGCAGTTTGCTTTTCAGGTTAAGTACCACTTTCATCCTTGTTCATAAAGCACTTGCTTTCACTGACTTCCCAGCCCCTCCCCCTACTTCCCTATCATTCAGTGCAGGCTACAAACACAACCTGAAAGCTGTAAACATCAGAATTGAGCACTATAAGTTAGCTTCATCAGCTAGCACGATGCTTAGAGGTTAAAGTGACTACTGGCCAAAAGCCATCTTTGTCTTACTAGGATTCTTTACTAGCTGGAGATCTTCTCAGCTTCCACTGAGAAGAGAGGTACTTTAAGCTAAGAGAAGCCCCAGTCAAGCTGTTCAGAAACCAGTTCACAACCTGACACTGTACAGAACTGTTCTGTAGCCCATTCCGATCCCCCCTAAATGCTCTTCTCAGTTCTTCCACAAGACAGTGAAATACTTAGTTTTCTCACTTCAGGAAGTTTTCCTTCCTCTCTTTCCCTCTCTTCTTTACCTGATAAAGGATCGGACGTGGACGGCTTGTCCAGTTTCAGGAGGGCTGCCTCAATAGCTTGGCTGAAGGAATTTTGAAAGCTGGGCACAGGTATGCGGTCAGAGTTATCACTTTCTCCATCACTATCCACCAGCACAGGGAGTGCCAGAGTGGTCTCATCTGCAAGAAAGGGAAGAGTCTTGAGAGACAAGAGTGCCATACACAACTTTTGCAGTGCAAATATCTCCCCAAATTCCAGATGTTTCTTGTGAAAAAAATTACAAAATTTCCAAGATTTAGAYGCATGCAAAAAACCCCAAAGTAGTAAACCCAAATTTTCTTACCTCTTGTCTTTGGAACAGGTTTGGACCATGTTTCTGGTTTTGCTTTTCCAACTCTCAACATCTACAAAAAAAAAAAAAATCTGATCAAGTCCATGTACCAGAACAATCTTGCACATCTCCAACGTTACAAGGAAATCTAGGAACCACTTCAGAGTGCTGAAATATTACGTTGTCTCTGTAAGATTTACCCCATATTGCTTTTGAAGGGGAAGCAATTGTGCTCTCAGACTTGTGCCCAACTAAGATGCAACCAATTCTCACAAGATTTACTCTGCTACATGGCTTACCTGGGCAAAGGAAGGGAAGGGAGACTCTTCTTCAAAGCTCCCACAGAGCAATGGGCTGACCTGGCTGGCAGCAGGTGACAGTGAAGGTGGAACAGACTCTACAGCAGAAAGGAAGAGGTAATTATAATCTCTTACATTGACAAAGGCATTTGTTATGCAGCTTACCAAGATGAGACAGAACCAAGAGTTTTATTATATTATGTAACTGACAATTTTTAATCTCATCAGTTCCATCCATCAAGTCATGCTGTGGGACCTCTCTTAAATGTTTCCTCAATGTTTTTATTTAAGGGAGTTTTTCCTGAGAAAAAATAAATACAAGCTATCTCTGAATGTTTTTATGAGTTGCAAGATAAAACACTTGGTAGAGCACACAGCAACCTGAACTCTCATCCAGATTCATTTTACTTTAGTACAGATGGAGAGGGTAGAAAGAACAAAAGCCAATAGTGATTTCCTAGCACACATTTTTCTGCTCCCTCCCTTTATTTTATTTTCCCTCTTTTGTAATGCAACTTTTCTGCCTAGGCAAAGATTTAAAAGATGTACAGCTACAGTTAGTCCTCATATTGTTCCTAAAATGCAGCTAGTGAAAAGCAGACAAAAAAATATGAGAATGTCTCTTAGCAGTATCAGCTATTGGTGTATTATCTAGTGAGTGATCTGGGAGAAAAGAAGTCTTGGATCAGTTTTAAGAAAGTTTAGCTTGATGACCTGAGCAGTAGATCCTCAGAGAATGATCAAGAGCTAGATGGAATGTGTTCTCCCAGATGCTCACCTGTCTGAAACACAGGACTCTTGCCAAGAGGAGACAGACAGAAACTCCGATGGTCAACGCTGGCAGTCTCTCCGGAGCAGGAGGTAAAAGCAGGGAACTGCTGCAGATTCTCTAAAGCAATATGGACCTCTGAAACTTTAAAAAAAAAAAAAAAAAAAAAAAGGCTTTAATTTAAAGAACTAGGCAGCGTGTGGAAGACTATCAATATGCAAACTGTTCAAAGGACTCTAGGCAGTGTCAGCTCAAAAGTTCTCTCTCCACCCTCCATCTTAGAGACCAGTAAAAAGCCTTGCTTCTGGATGAAAGCAATTAAGCAATTCTTAAGCTTTCCTTTTTTTTTTCCCCTAATTCTTCACTTTCCACTCCATACAGTTATTAATACTGAAACCAAGAATCCTGAGAGCTACGTGTCATGGAGAGCACTGTGTCCTGGAATGCCTTCTGTCTCTTTCCACCAAAATGTGCAAGTATGCAGGAACCGCATAATGTCATTTAATATCCTTACTAAAACAGCTTACATTTTTCAATCTAAAAGTTCAGATTGTTCTCTAACACCTTGTAATCTTGTTCTAACTATATACTACAACTAAAAGGCTTAGAGTTCATCCTGTACCTTGAGAAATTAGCTCAGCAACTAAAGATGACTAGAAAACCAGCAGTTATGCTCAAGCAAGACTTACACTTGCCCTGTTTCTTGTTTTCTTCTATCTCAATTCTGCGTTCACGTCGTCGTTCATCACGAGCTTTCTTTTGCCGTAGGCGTTTCCTCTTTTCAAGGTCATCTAGAAGCAACAGAAAGCACTAGATACCAAAAACACCGATTTTGGTAATGTTTTCCAACTTTGAGAACAATGTGTTGAGTTATAGCAAGTTAGTAACAAATACAGTTACAAACAAYGTATGTTCTTCCAAGCATTTAAAGCTTTTTTATTCTATGCATAACTGCTATCCTATACACAACTGAACTTGGGTTTTCTGTCTAGTAGTCATCAGTTGATGCAAGAGGACTAAATCTGTTATTTACATTCTTTCTTCTGCCATAAAGGGATAAGAGCTACTTCCCTTCATCCTAAAAGTGACACAGAGCCTACTAGAAAGGTAATACCAACCTGAAAACAACTCCAAAGTCTCCTTGGAAATGGTAGGTGGCTTCAGAGCCAGCTCACATATACTAAACTCACAGGTGAGGGGCAAGTGACATAAGTAACGATGACGTTGTCTTATATCCTGAGGGAGGAAAAATAAGTAAATACCTAGTCACAACAAGGTTAGAAGCTGCCACAGCAAGATACGGCTTATGGAGCTAGAATACTTGCCCGTCATCAAATCAAACAGAAAAAGAAAAAAAAAAAAAAAAAAAAAGCAGGAACAGTGACACAGTAATTACTTTGTAAACTACAACAACCAAATGCACCAGTATCACCACCGACCACATTGTAATCATATTTGGATGCATCAGCTTCCAACTCGGTTACTGTTTTTTCTTGCTCTTTCTCCCTCTCACTTGCATCATTGGAGCGAAAGTCTACAATGCTGCTTCTTTGATAGGCTGAAGATTTAGTTTTATACCYATTTCCCATGATGCATTTATTCTTACATTAGACTAAATTTATCTTTTACACTGAAATCCTTTTGATCACCAACTACCACTTTGCTAGACTGAAACAACAAGCCAAATCCTGTATTTTTCCTATTAGAGCAGAAAAACTTGAACATAAAGCGTCTACTATCTCTTTGCACTCATTCTTATTCAAGCACATTTATTCTTCCCATGATTGAAGAGTTATGTGCAATCGTTACTGGACATGCTAGTTCTTTATTACAATCTCTATCCTAGATAAAGGAACCCAACAGCCACCCCCTCTTCTAGAATTTCAATGCCTTAAGCCCCTTCAGTGCCTTAAAGCTACTTCTATCTCAAACACTGAATTTGTTTTCCATCACCTTGCTCTACATAACATCCTGACTCAACCCTCAATATTCAGAAAAAGCTATTTGGTTCAACAGAGTCAGAACGCTACTTTGGGTTGAGAAAGGCAGTGAGTTAGCTACAGCCTTAAGTGAGAAGAAACTTCGAACTTTTTTTCTTATTTCTTTAAGAGTAAATCAATCTTGAGTTTACAATTCTCTTAGGAGTAAGTTTTCTAACGCTGAAGAGGAGAAAATAAGCTAGACTGTGGTCTGCTTATCATAAACTACCACAAGACACTGCAGCTTACACAGATGTCCTTCACAGGATGAAGTGGATTCCAGCCAGTGTCTCTATTTTGGATCAACCTTCCTAGCACCTGTCAGTTATTATTTCTTATTACCAAGAACAGGCAAGTCTTACCTGACAGCCACAGTGATTAACTTGCTAAAATAAGGGATTTTGATTAAAAATAAGAGTTACCTCTGTCATTGAGTAGCCAGCTATCTCCACTACAGCTGCAGTTATCTTCTCTGGACTCTTCTCCAAGCTGCCGTATTCACGAACAAGACATCGAACATTCACAGGGTGAAGATACATACACTGCCCATCTTCCGCTATAAGACACGATATCATCACTCATTCTTTGCCTGTTAATTTTTAATATCCTCTTCCCCATCCTAGTTTCATTCACTAGTAATAAACTTAGAGCTCCTTTCTGAGGACATAGCAATTTCATTTCACAGAGTTTAGCTGTATCTAATAAAGTAACAAATGTCTTTCTCCAAAAGAATCTCAAAGGAGGCATCTCCTTCGCCATGATTATAAAATTCATTGCACTGACCTTGATAGAAATAGTAAAAAGGAGAGTTGTTCAGATGTCCACTGCTAATTGTATCTTTAGATTCCTGGTAGCTTGTTTCAGCTGTATTTGGTTCTGCTATAGCGTTCTCATCAGATTCTCCTGTGGTGTCCAGCTCGGGAACTTCCTCTTCGTCCAACACTGCCTCTTCTGCTTCCAAGGGAGGAGGAAAAGAACTTGCCAGATCAGAGCAGGGTTCCACAAGCTCTTCGTCAAATGCCGAGAGATACTCCACACCACACTATTACAGCAGAGAGCATACAGTTAGTACCATATCACCTCCTTCAGGAGACAATCATCTCTGCAACCATCTTTAGAATCAGTTCATGTTATACCRCAGCGTAAAGTGACAGAAATAGATACTAACAAGATCTGAGCAGAGATGTCACCTACCTTTTTCTCTTGGGAAACTGCAGGCTCTGCAGCTTTGGAGCTTTCTAGGACCAGTTCCTCAACAGCTGAAGTAATTCCAGCAATGCCACTGTTTTTATCCTGATCAACAGAGAGTGCTGTCTCTCGCTCCTACAGGTTACCCAAAGAGAGCACATTTCAGTTTCCTATTTACYGCAGGAGACTGCCATCCTAAATACTTTTAGCCTGTCCTGTACTTCGAGTTTTCATAGATCTATATGCTATCTGTGGCAAGAGTGACTCTTGAAGAAAAGGTCTTCTCAATATTGGAAAGTACATACATTGCAGGGGTTGAAAAGGAATATTCTACAGGTCTGTTCATGCATGTCTTAAAGAAGTTATCCTAGAAATTGCCATACTTGAGACAAAAGGAAACCCAGCTTCCTCTGAAGATAGGACTAATATGTTTTTGGAAGGAACACCACTCAGGAAGAAGCCTTCTGTCATTCTGCTATCATGAACACCATGCCAGATACCTGGGGTCTAAAGATTAGCGTCTCTATCAAGACTTATATCCAGAGACCAGAATAATCRCATACAAACACTGCACACAATGGTGAACACAAGTGCTTGGCATGCTATCAAAAATGAAGTTACTATGAACACAAAAATAGGTTCTCACCTTTAATTCCTGGATAGCCGCCTCAATAAAACAAGCCTCTGGAGTATGTTTTTCCTCCTCATACTGTCTTAATAGCGCCGCTTTCTCCTCCAGAATCACACACTGCAAAACCTGCTCCCTGGATGCCAGAAGCAGCTTTGAATACTGGCTGTGCTGTTCATCTGAACAGAAGGAACATCATCAAGTCATTAATATCCTCATGCAGAGGCACCAGTTTGTATTGTTATTTCTTCTGACATTTTGTTAGTGCTCAATTTTGTAAGGTAATCCACTGTAGAGTAGGTAACATTTAGCAACAGCTTAATACAGACTCTGCATAGTACCATTACACCATCCACAACAAGTTGGTACCAAAAGCCTGCTATAACTGCCACTTTCTACCTGCCACTTCACCACCTAGTTGCTAAGCATCAAAAATCAAGTTCAAGCTTGTTTTCTGCAGAAGCATCACCTTCAAGACACCCTGGGTTGTCAAAGCTTCCTGAAACAACACAGTCTGTAGCTTCTTGTCTTCTTTATTTACTCAAGAATACTGTAGTTGGAATGTTTTGCAAAGTTAACCTCTGTTTTGGCTTAAACAGCTTATGTATCCAAACATACTTATGTATCAAAAAATCTGTACAAAATATTACTGAGTCTCCCATGGAAAGCACAGCAGAAATGCAAGACGAATTACACCTGAATTCAGCAAAAGGTAGTCGTCTTTGTTATTAGAAAGCCTACCCTGAAGGCTGGCACAGTAAACTCTGTGTTAGTAAACGTAGTGCAATAGCTAATATAGTACATATATTCATTGCTTCCCTAAGTGTCCAACCTCTTTTAAAAGCCTTGCCTACAGTCAACCAGTTAACACCACACCTCCTGGGTTTGAAATGATCTCAGATACAGTATTTTTCTTTTTTTCTTTTGTTTTTTTTTTGTTTGTTTGTTTTAAATCAAGAAATATTAAATCTATTACTTTCAAATACTGAGGAACTTACAAGCACACATATTGCATGCTGAATATCCATTATGAGTTAGGGGACTGAACTTTTTATAGGGAGCTTAAATGCATACAGTCATTCACAAACTTGGCTCTAAAAATGAAGCGAGCCAAGGCAGTTCATAAAACAGCAACACTGAGTCAAGTTATTTCTTTAGTCACAAAATTTTAGTGACACTAACACATACGCTGATGCCATTTTGTTCACATTACTTGGGTGAGAAAAACTGAAGAAATCAGGCAACAGATAAACATAGATCTATAATAATTTTAAACATTTCCCCATATCATTCATCCACAGATCTTAGTTGGTAAGTGAAGGTGATGAAAAGCTTATTGACGATTACATCTTTTAAATATTCTCTGAATACAAACTTTTTTTTTTTGTTAATCCGCAAAATCAGAAGGGGGAAATATATAAATTAAAAACACACTGATGAGTCAATAAAACCAGTAATAGTCATATCAGTAACCGTGCAACACAAAATATGCACCAGACTACTAACAGAGTTTGACAAGGCAGCAGTTTAAAGTGCAGTAACTTGAAGGGAAACAGTACACAAGTTAAAGTCTTCGGAAAAATAAAGTGTGGGTGGAAGGCTTATCATTAAGAAGTGGTCATTAAGCTTCTCAGCTGCTAAAAYTCATGCTTTGTAGCCTGATCTATGTTAAGGTGACGGCAAGGYGTTGCTATGGGAAATCTTCTCTACACACTGTCCTAGTCACAGTTACAAGCAGCATTACAATCACTAGGACTCAGGCACACTCACCTCCAACGTGAACAGGCTGCACCACATTCGTCCACTGGCATTTGGGCAGCGCTATCAGAACACCCTTCTCTCTTCTCATAAGTTGCATTGTAATGATATCACCAATTGCATATTGACGTGTTTCCATAGCAACAACACTGCAATGCAAGGAGAAGGTTAGTAGGGTAAAATAACATTTTAGAAACATTCATTTAATAAAGACCATGTCTCACCTCTTAAGATCCTTCTTGTGAACAGAGCCATAACAAATAGGACATTTACTCCATGTCTTCTCACTCAAGGAGAGATAATGAAGGATACATGCCCAACAGAAGATGTGCCCACAGCGGGTGATCTTTGCTGCAGTAGGTGGGTACAGACATATTGGGCAAGAGGGCACTTCATGGCTACAAATTCTCTGAAATGGCACGAGAAGAACAGTACAAGTCATTCTGTAGCACAGCAACTAAGCCACCTGTGAGACTACACTAACTTCTTAATCTTTCAGCTCTTTAGTCTCTGCTTATTTACCAAGAAATTGAATACACTGAGTGAAACTAAAGGAACACTTTTACTCTGCTCATGGAACAACATTCAAAAGCCATCCATCTGGTATTTCTATTGTAGTGACATTAAAAAAAACTCTGTTCAACAGTGTCTTATTAGTTAGTTTCCTCTAATTCATCATCTCTCAGAGCAAGCATCATCACCACCTGAAAYCATACACTGAGAAAGCATCAAATGAATTCTTGCTGCCACCTCACTTAGGCAAACAAGACAGTAAAAGTCTGCTCAACTGAGAAGTTTAACTTACCCATTTCCATGAACACCCAAGTTTAATCAGATGCTTTGTTAGCATCTGTATGGTCCAGAGAAATGACTGCCAGGTAAGCAAGCACCTAGATTTTTCAGTTTGCTCATACGGTCAGGTAACAGTAACATACTTTCCCTCCAGCTGGTACAGTCTACACCAAGACTAGCCTTGACAGATTAGATGCTTCTGCTTGAGGTAACCCAAAGTTCTGACCACAATTAGCAGGAGATTTTCCATTTTGTTGCTAGGCAAGATGGGCTGCCTACACAAAGAATAATATTCTACATACTCTAGTCCTCTTCCATGGACTCATGCCCAAGTTTTCTGCTAATATCTTGATCACAAGGACTAAGTCTACAGAAGAATGTCAGATACTATTTTTGATGAGCTCCCATCTGCGAAAGCAAGAAGAGGCTGCTAATTTTCCTAATAGATTTTAGCACTTCTCTTTTCCTGTCATGAAAAGTATTTCATAATATATTCCATGACAGATCTTTCCAAGTATTGTGGGAGTGACAGAAGAGGCCTCAAGCTCAGTAACAGCTGAGTTTTACATAATACCACAGAGATTAAGATGCAGTTAAAGACGAGATTCAAAAAAAAAAAAAAAAAAAATCTAGCCCATTGCAACTGACCACTTGCTCCACAAAGTCCCAGTTGACCAAGGTATCTGGATCAGCAAAGTGGACTGTGTAGTCCTGTTCTTCAGAGACAACAAACTGGCAGCTGGGGAAAGGCAAAGAGACAGATGATCCACTCAGTTGTTTCTAGAAATTCTTTGAGAACCATCCCACAGGATTCTCAAAAGAGCTGCTTCTTTGTCCAGTAAAAAACTACTGGATACAGTTGGTAATTTCTACCAACAAAACTCAGTTACATTCACGACTAGATTCCCATAATACATGCGTGTCCAATTTCAGTTAGACACAATATCACATACTAACTACAGAGTGAGCTAGGCAGAATGGTCTTCCAAAAACAACTAAGAAACAGCCAGCTCCACCAGCGACCTATTAAAAACAGAGAATCCACTCTGGAAAGAATATGCTCACAAAGATTAGGACCATTGGAGTTCCTACAAAAAAGAATTCACTACAATAAGCCACAAATCAATATGAAGACATCAGAAGTACTAATGCCAAAAATAGCTTTTATCTTCAATATGATCAGACACAAGAAGTCCTGAACACACTTCAGATGGCAGTGAAAATGACCATTATTTCCAGTTAAAAGCACTTCTGCCAGTGGATCAGTGTAATTATCTTCATTTGGGTTACTAATTTGGGTTAATAATATATACCTACAGGCTTGTCATGTTAAGTCAGTTTGAAACAGTCACCAGTTTAAGAACTACAACCCATATAAGTAATTGCTTCTGGGACTCAAATTCAGTTCAGCTTTGATCCAGTGACTGCTACCTCTATCATCTCTACATATTAGTTCTTTTTCTTTTTTTCTTTTTTTTTTTTTTTTTTTTTTTTTTTTTTTTTTTTTTTTTTTTTTTTTTTTGGGGGGGGGGGCGGCAAAAGTTTGTCTCTTTCATGACAGAAATACACAGGTCTTCCGAAACGGACTACCACATTCTACAAGTGGAAGGCAGAAGATTACACTGGTCTGCAGTTAAAGAACTTGCCCAACCAGATATCTTGTCAACAGGCAAAGATGACAACTTCACAGATTTTTATCTGCAAAACACAGTTATTACCGCTAAAAACATTAGAGAGGTACTTCACTTTGGAACAGTCAATGCAAGTATTCAAGATCAAACAGAATACCTCGACTGACCGTTCCTTAAACCTTACTATCTCTGTAGAAGCCTAAGAGCCCTAACTAGTCTTCCACTCACTTGGCCTGTAGGAAGAGCTCCTTGTTGAAAGGCTTATGTCCCCACTTGTTCCTTTTCCCCCAGTTGCCATGTCCATTCCCATCAAAATGACCTGCTTGGCCACGGGGTTCAAAAGTGAAGTTCAGTAAATGGTTCAGATTAATCTTCTTGGGGCCAGAGAACTGGGCAGGGCTGAACTCTGCCCGTTGAGCCTCTGCTACCTAAGAGACAACAACATTTGTTAGAACTCACCAGAATTCGTTGCAAAAGCATCAATATAAGTTGATTCCTCGTCCCCATCAATGATTATGCAGAGAATACACAGCACCCACTCACTCACCTTCTCCCATTCCAGTTCTGCAAATCAAATACTGCAGCATAAGAAGTGCATGAGAATCTGAAAGTTAGAACTGAGTGCTCTTACCCCACACCGATCAAATGGAGGAGACTATAAAAACAACCTACATAACGACAAGTGAAAGCTGACAAAACCTAAAAAACAGTAACAGAAGAAAGTTGCTTAAATCCTAACAATATTCCTTTAGATGGCCAGTAACACAAGTGTGGTTACCATTTACACAGGTTACACTTGTTCTAGTTTTCATAAAATGAAACAACAAATGAGAATTTTACAGAGATAGCAAGTAATATCTGACAGTCAGCATTTTATGTGAGTATTGTTGCTCATGCACTAAAAATGAAAAATCACAGTCCTCTGTATCAAGGAAAAAACACAGATCTATGGTATTTACACCCACATCAGCATAAGAGGCCTCAATCTGGTTTTACTCCATCTTCACGGCAGATGGTGCCTAACCTGATTATTTTCCCAATACCACTATCACATGCAAGTTTGTACACTCAAGTAGTTAGACAAAAATCACCTCAGACTTTTAAACACTAGAAACTCTATCACTAAGTATTTTCATGAAGGGTCTTTGTTTCAACAAAGGGGTATGTGCACGGCCTGTCTAGTCACCCATTCCTCAGACAGAATTTCCACTAGTTTTACTGTTCTTTTTATTGCAAATCTCTCAGAGCAGAGAGCACTCCTCTTCTGTTGTTGCAAAGTTGTTTTGATCGCACTCAATCTGGCATCTCAACGATGTTATCACCTCTTATTGTTCTTTCCCTTCCCAGCCCAGGGGCGAATACAGAAGACCTATCTAGGCAGGTCAGAGTGATCCTCTGGTCCCAAGAGAGAAGGCCTTGGAGGCATGGCATTATAATTCTCACCTCATCTCGTCTTCCACCATTACAAGAGCTAAAAAGTTTGCCACTTCCGCCACTACCTCCCCTCTGAGGGGGCATCTTGTTAAAAGCTTTGCTTTTCTGTGAATTGGAGCGACGGGACTGASTGGAAAAGTTCTCATTTTTTGAATATGAAGTTTCTCTTTTACGATTATAACGTTGTTTGGATCCATTCGCATTCTTTCCATCTGAAAGAAAAAAGCAAGTATCAGACCAGCAGCCTCGCATAGATCTTCAACTGCATCTACTGCATATCAGTCATCCTACAGCTCAAAGACAAGAGTTACGTTTCACCTGAATCATTTGGTATGAACACTCTTTAAAAAAGACTTGTGTTTATCCAGGACATAAGAATACTTCTGTCAACCCACAAACTATTTCACTGCTGTTACTGTTCAAAAAATTGGTTAAGAAGTAATTGAGAATTAGCTGCTAGGTTTTATCCCTTATTAGGATGACTATATTTTCTTATTCAGATTTAGAATTATTCCTCTAAATTCAATATGTTTACTGAGCCTAAGAGGGCTGAAGTGTTTAAAAGAGTGTTTCAAACAAAGAACTGAAGATGTAAGATAAGGATAGTATTACCACACTATWAATATTTGTAATGTCTTTGTAATTCACCAGACACAAGCACATTTTCTGGTAAGTTCAGGTAACCAAAACCACATCTTCACGCTCAATCACAAGAAGCTGATCAACAAGAAGCTGGTTCATTTTTCAGTCCATTTTCTGAAAACATGTAATTTATCATATACCCTTCCCCATGAAAACACTGCTGCCTGCATCTGGCTTGAGGTCCTACTTTGCATACCTCATGGCCCATTTTCAATCAACTCTGCCCCCAATGCTTAGAAGACAACAGTTCCAGCTATTTCAAAACACCCTTTTTTTTTCCTACAAGGCCAAACGTCAACTTTTGACCAATTTTTGATCAATTACCGTGACTGGCCAACACCTTTCGCCTCACAGGGCGCATACCCAAGTACTAAGTCCACCAACCCACACAACAAGGACTGTTTGCCTGAGAGTGTGCCAAGTGCACCACTGGCTCTAACACAGAAACAGTGGTAAAAAGCACAAAGCAAAGAGCTACTGAACTCCAGCTTGCAAGAACAGACCAGTCAGGTTCTAGAGAGGAGTCTGGACAGCTGCTGCATTAAACTGTTAGACCAGATGATGAATGCCATGAGGATATTACTAAGTCTTAACATAAGATCAGGGCTGCCTTGAGGACACCGATTGCTTAGTTATCACTTAAGCTAGTATTTACACTAACTGCTGTAAATTTTATTTTGTAGAAGAGTTATGTTGTTAAGCTTGGGAGCTAAACTCCACAGGCCCAGTGAGACCCCTTTTCATGCCAGTCACTTTATAAATGCCTACTAGTTTTCCCTTTCCCATTTCATAGCCTGTTTCACCCCTTAAAACAGAAGTCTTACGTGGGAGAAAAATACTCCATCATGGTTCAGGATCATGTTACTCTCATATAGGAAGTTTTCACTACCAGAGCTTCCAGTTTTACCCCTCCTTTGCATCACTTCCAATCTATCCAAGCATTTAAAGCAGCTGGAGTGAGACAGCTCACACAGTCTCACTTTTTATTAATTTACTCTCCCACCCTTCAAGAAAGGGATTGGACACGAGGGACTGGAAGGTCCACATTTCTTGTGCAGCACCGAAACACCACATTGCTGTTTGTTGGGTATGTCAGACCTCAGTCTTTGCCTGCAACTCCAGCTACCAGACACTACCACTGCTTTCACATCACATGACAAACTTTGTCATCAGAGCTGGTCATTTACTCTGCTATTGGATGCCAGGTCTAGACATGTTTGGAATTAAACCAATTCCATTGACACCACACACGGACAATTCAATTACATGCTCTATTCCTCTGGTCTGCAGTGCTCTAATGCAGGTCAGGCTAACAGGACACTGTTAAGAGTGTTATCAGGAAAAAGAAACCACACCAGAAGCTGCCAAGTGCTCTGGGTGTGACCAGGCCTGGCTTAATGATTACCTAGATAGAACTTTTTCAACAGTGTTTGCAGGGAAGAAGCTACAGTCCACGTCACTGAGTCTCTGGTCAAAAATTAAGTCCTTTTGAAGAAGTTTGTACCACTACAGTTACTCATATGCAGAACTTTTTACTTTAGAGCTCAACTGTCCCCTTAAATTTCCAACTGCAGTGAACACTCTAGAAGCACACGTGCCTAGTGGCTCAGCACAACTTTGCTGTTTCTCTTTGATCACCAACTGCAGAAAAACAACCAAGWGAATTAAGTTCAGTCTGAAGTGAGTTTTCTTAAATCCTTACACTGTCCAGGCAAATCTCATACCTACAGCTGACACAAGAATTTCCTAACACTTATAGTTTTAATCAAGTTAGTCATCATTGAAGGCACCACTTTTGTCATTCAGCTGTCAACACATTCCTGTCACACTGCAGYCCTTTCAGACAGACTCCTTTAGGAGTCACCAAGAGTTCGGAAGGAAAAAAAAAAGAAAAAAAAGAAAAACAACAACAAAAAAGTTTTTAAACTGGAACATTACTTTTCCCTGAAACTCAGCAATGCTATTCCTCCAGCCTTTTCAACAAGCACATCAGAGAGGTCTCTGCTTTGTGTCATCCATCCTAGCATTCCCAGTAAGAGCAGGAGAGAGCCAGCCACTGTCCTGCAAGGGAAAAAGTGGAAGATTTTCACTGCCTTCCTCTCTAGTTAGTTCCCAATTTTAAATAGGGTAGGTTTGGATTTGTGGGCTTCTCTTCCCTCTCGCCCCTCCTCCCCCCCTTTTTTTTTAAGCAAAGCGGAAACAAGTGAGAACAGCAGTGTTGGTGAGGCACTTAGGCTTCACTTGCATCCTCAGGCCTTCTGCATGGGACCTAACCTATAGAATATCTGTCTACCTATGATTCAAGAAAACAGACTGCTAAAATAGTGTCTATATAATCTAAAAACAGAGCTTTGTAACACTGGGAACTAAGTCACTCCTGGCTTTGAGAAGCAAGCTTTACCATCTGCTGTTGCTCCTGTTGGGCCCTACATGCTGTTAGAGAATTTCTCTCCCCATAGATCCACCTCCTTCCAACAGGGAGGTCACCTTCACARGACTAAAAGCAGCTCTGTGTGGCTAGAAGGATGCTGGAGCTGCAGGACTGCTTTGCAGCTGGGGTGAGGAACACAGTCTCCTTCCGCCTTTGTCCGCCTGTTCTTTTCAGCAGAGTAGTGTTGAAACCAATTGTATTGTGTAAAGTGGTTTTGTGTGGAAGAGCAGCCCCAGTGTAATTACATGAAAACACACCGGGCTATTACTACTGCTGAGGCTAATATGTCAGAGAGCCAGAGGTCAAGCACTCCAGCTAAGCATGCTCATACCATGATAGCAAGGCCCAGGAATGTCTGCAGGAACTTGAAGGCAGAAACTGGAACACTCAGGTGTTGTCAATCAGGTCTCAAAGACCGCAGAGAAATTCAACAAGAGGCCTACTGTCCSTTAGGTCCTTTACCGCATCCTGATGGGACATGACCCATGCTAAAGCCCTAATATAACTGAAATAAACTTTTCTTTTGGAAACATTTGAATTTATTTTCTGGAGTAGAGTTCAAAAGGTGGCAAATACAGCTGGAATGCAAATTCCACGAGTACGAGAGYCTACAGTATCCCGTTTAGCCTGTTTTAAGCTGTGTTGTAAAGAAAATAAGAGGAGAGGCTACCATAAGRTTCAAATGTCCGCTTTTCCACTTCCTCAGCTGGACTAACAACAGGTAACTCAGAAAAGCACCTAAATGACGAGAGCCTGACTGAAAGCTAAATCCAGTGACTATCAGTGCAAAAGTCACTTATGCAACAAAAGATCAGTATTTCTGGGGAGAACCTAAAGTCCATTAAGAATGCTTTCCATTTCAAGAGATGCAAGATTCTTAAAATKCCTCCTCTACCTGTCCCGAAAACAGGACAGAAATAGGGTGGACTACAGCATCTACACATTGCCATGCCATTCCAAGGCTGGTAAAGAACCAGAAAAAGAAATCCTGCCTGGTGACATGCCAGCATCTTGCAGGCAATGGCTACCAAAATATACCCACTATTTAGTACTACTGCATCCTACAGGCTCAGATTATTGGTTCTTTCTTTTAATCCAACCAAACAAACCTTCTCATTTTAGTTGYCAGTATCCTTCAGTGAAGTAATTCCCATACAATTCCTACTAAAATAGATCCCCCCKTCCCTTTGATATACCATAGAGGAAGCAACTCATTCTGTCTCCCTTTCCCACCCACTACACAGTTAAGAAAMAAACATCTTAGAAGCAGAACTATATCAAGCCAAATATTGCTTCTTTTTAATAAGAGGTCTTTAGAAAAAGTGGGTTTTTAATTTAAAATTAGTTATCAAAGCAGAAAAGTATAACACATAAGGCTTTAATCTCCTCAACGTTCCTCCRTTAATAGTGACATGACATCGTTTCAAACCTATAAAATCTGGCATCCCACAAGTGTTACTACATAACTCCTTTATTTGGGGGTGGGGTGGAATGACAGGTCCTGCATTTCCTTCCTCACTTCAGATACTGTTTATTCTACAYGAAGGTATACCAGCCACAGGACAGACCATCTACAACTCCTGATTGAAGTACGTTTATATTCTAAAAATAATCCTCCATTCAGCATCATATATTGCTAAAAAGCAAGCTATACAAGGAGGCATCTCTTGGCAAGACTGTAACAGCCAGTCCTCAACAACAGGAGACCTCATGTCTGCTAGCCTTTCACACTGCCTTTTAGAAGACATGCACTGAAGTTTATATATTTTGTTACTGCATTTGAAGCGAGAAATCTGGTTCTAAGGACTATTTCATACCTATCATGCGATTCCTTCTCCCTCATTTCCATCAACCCATCTATTAGAGGGAAGAAGAATGAGACTACCACTGAAAATAAGAACAACATTTAGGAATACGAAGAGCCCCACGTCAAATTCCGTTATTGACGCAGAAATGTTTGCAAGTGAATTAGGAGTCCTTAAAGAAAGCAGACTGCAGCTTGCTTTTGTGTGTCTGGATTTAAAGTTAAAACTTACTATAATCACTCAGTTCTGGTGTAATCTAGCAAGCTGTGGGAGTGCCACATTCCAGGAGTCTATCTTGTGGGAGACTGGCTAATACAGGTGAATAGCATGTAACACTTTGTCACTTGGGGTCCAAGTGCATTTGCTAAGTCCAGAAAGGAGTTAAATCTTCAAAATACTGCTTTTATTAACGCATTATGAAATAAATTACTACTTTCCCAGAAACTAAGTACTACAACTGAAACAAGCCACTAAGGARGAAGGAAATTAAGTATAGACTGCTACACCACCATTACCATAGACAGTCTCACATGTACTTCCCAGACTAAAACCAGTAATTTTAAACACTACTGTTCCACTTCTAGCCTTATGGGGGAGGGAAGCAAAGGTGCCAGAAACACTCTGCTCCCAATCAGCTTTAGAGAGGTGGCGGAGGCTTACGACTTACCTTTAAAAGATARGGGACAGGCAGCATAATGGGTAGTCAAGAACTGCTATGTCAGCACAACAAGCTATTTGCAGTGACAGATGTAGCACTTCATTCTAAAGGCCAGATGGGCAAACAACACACAACTCACTCTGCACTCTTCTGAAGCAGGCTACTGAAATACAGTCTGGAAGGGGAATACTGTGTACAACACACAGGAAAGGCTATAAGCATACTCAATTAGAATAAAGTTAAGGCTCCTCTGATAGTAGAAATATGTTTGCCACTGCCCATGACATCAGAGCCTTGTCTCTCAAGCTGGACACTCCCATGTTATTAGGAATGAAACATAAATCCTTAAAGGAAAAAGGAAAAAAAAAAAAAAAAAAAGAAAAAAAAGAAAGAAAAGAAAGAAAAGGGAAGAAGGAAGTGGAAAAAAAAAGGCAACCTTATACAGCAAAAGGGGATAGAAGCCACAACTGACAGAAGAACAGAGCACAAGCCAGGAAGAGGAAGGAAAAAGAAAGTAAAACTAAGCAGTGACACAGAATGAAGCCTGGCAACACCCAGCTAAGAGACAAACAACCTGACAAGAAGTTCAGCTTCACCACGCATTCAGCTCTGGCGCCCGGACGCTCCCTCCAGGGGTCCCGCGCCGCCCGCTGCGCTCCAGCCGCGTCCGCGCCCTCTGCTGAAACCCGAGGGCTCCGCGGGAGCCGGGCCGCCACCGCCGGCGCCTTCCCCCCGCCCCGGGAACCGGCCCCGGCCCTTACCGCCTTTGGGCTTAGGCTCCCCCGCGGCGGGCCCGGCCGAGGCGGAACGGGGCTGCTGCGCTTTGCTGCCGGCCGAGGAGC
>NW_028185350.1:2582422-2601086 GCF_003343005.1 Rhea americana | reverse complement strand
TCTCTAATAAGCAACTTTTCTGGAAAGGCTTCATAAAAGGGCGCCTCTTACCTCCTGCTTTTCTCTGGTTGAGGTCATTATTTTTAGAGTTACCAGATATCTGTATGCTCACCACTCTGTTTAGACAGTCTGGATTTCAGAAGARAAGCTTTTTGGAAGGTTGATCATTCACACAGAAATGAGAAGTAGCAGAAGTAGTATTAGGGAGAAAGAGCAGATAGTCATAAAATTCTTAGAGACAGAACACAATAGTTTTATTAGTAAAGAAGCTGCCTTTTGAAAGGAAATTGAGACAAGTTTTTTTTTTTAATATATATATATATATATTTTCCCCCAACAACAATACAAACAGCAGCTTCTACAGCAAGATTCCTGATATCTTTGGAGAAAAAAGGAAAAAAAAAAAAACAAAAATCAAGGTCTGTTTCCTCAGGAAKGTGGAAGGTTGTTTGCAGTTAACATACAATCCATTAGCAAGATGCAAGTTTCAGTAACAGTCCACGGCTCTAACCAGATTTGAAGAGGAGAATAGCAACATGACCCAGGTAGAAGTAGATGAAGTGCTTACTCTCATGAGTCACATGGCTGCAAAAGTTCCTTCCCACAACRCAATGCCAAGTGGGATGGTATTTCTTGTCAAACTCCTGCAGAAGAGAGCACTAGTAATTTAGTATTGCTGTTCATTGGCTGTTGAGAGAAAGTGGAGAAAAGGTCTTAAATAGATGGTATTGTGAAAGAGAAGGAGAAGAACCTGAAAAAGCACAGGGAAGGTGCAGAGAAAAGCATATAAGAGCACCAGCCTGCAGGAACCTTGACTAGTTACCTGGTGTTCACAGAACTTGCTTCTGTGGAGCCACTTACCCACCGTTTTTCCTCCTTGATTCTTTCACGTCCATAGAGATTTCAAAAGAAGAGGACATTACAAGCAAACATTTACCCTCTTGATGTGAGCTGCGATTTCGTGCTCGATGTTGTACTCCTCCAGAGACTGCATGGCGCACTCCACAGCGTCTTGCTGCATCTCCTCCGACATGTCCGTGTCCTTAATCACGGCCTTGTGGTCACTCATGGTCACCTGCACTGAGCAGAGAAGAGAGCGCTCCAAAGCTGCAGGAGCGCTTATCTACCCGCCCCGAACGGCCCCTCACCGTCCCCGGGCGCCCGGGGCCGGCCCGGGGCGGGCGGACGCGCAGCTCTGAGGCGCCGCTCGCTCCGCCGCCGCGTCGGTTTAACCGCCCCGCGCGCGCCGCGCCCGCCCCCGGCCCCGCCCCCTCCGCTCGGGCCGCCAACCATTGGCCACAGCCGCCGCCCCGCCGAGCGCTCATTGGCCTGCGCGCCGCCACGGCACGAGCCGTCACGGCGGCTCCGCGGTTTCGCCTGCGGCGGCCCGGCCGGGAGAAACAGCGCAACTGACCCGGGGCCGGGCCGGGGCCGCGCACGAGGGCCCCGCGCGACGCGCGCCCAGCCCCGGGGCCTTCGGGCCTTCGCTAGCCTTACAGTTACTGACGGACCGCTTGTCTGTCGTGCCTTCAGTTCGGTATCCGGATGTTCTGCATTTTAGAAGAGATACTTTCCCAGGAATTTGGTCATGCATATTCATAGGAAAATTAGCAGTATCAGGAGGAAAAAAGAGCAGATAGCCATAAAACCCTTGTGGGTAGAACACATTTTTATTAGCAAAGAAGTTGGGTTTTGAAAGGAAATTAAAAAAATGCATTTTTTCCCTAACCACAATGAAAACAATAACCAACTACAGCAAAATCCCTGATATTACCCTTGGAGAAAAATAAATATCAGTCTGCTTCCTAAGGAAGGCTGAAGACACTAGCCTGCTTGCAGTTACTGTGCAGTCCTGTAACCAGAGGCAAGTTTTGGTAACAGTTCATGGTTTTAACCAGCTTTAAACAGAAGAATATTTACTCCACGCACAAGGAAGAAGATGAAGTGCTTAGTCTCATGAGACACATAGCTGCCAAATTTCCTTCCTACAATGCAGTGCCAAGTGGGACTGTATTTCTTCTCAAACTCCTGCAGAAAAGATCACTAGGAATTTAGTATACATCTCACCCAAATGCTAAGAATTGAATAATCAGTGAAAGAAAACGTGTAACAAGCATCACTRTTTGAACAAGACAATTCAGGAGCAGTACATGCTCTTAAACACAAGAATTGTGTTACTTACCTCTCATACTTGATTTGCTGAATAGCCCCAAAATTAAATAAATAAAATGCACCCAACCACATCCCACTAGTGCTTCTTAGGTGAGGAGAAATAAGCTTAAAACATAAACTCCTCCCCTCCCCAAAACACTATGATCTTGAACCACAACTTTTGAGTATCCGAGAACATATTCTCTCTACTCATCATATATGAGAATGTACCRCAAGTTTCAAATACAAAGATACACAAATCTACTATAAGCAAAACTTCCCAGTCAGTGGTTTTATACAGTCATATCCAGCAGTTCTCAGATGAGGATGCTTTCTGTGAGAGCATGCAAGTGTTTGTGTTCTGTTATTACAAGCCTTGCTTAAAATAGTCTTACTACAATTTCTCAGGTTTCAAATGGGAGCCAGAGGCAATCTGACAAGTTGTAGCCTATGAACCATCTATTCTCCACTAGCATAGACAGCATTTCTTACAAGTGGAATAAACCCAGTCTCTATTACAGTAACAGGAAACTAAGATCTCCCCAATAAATGTGACCATACTAATTAGTTGAATGACTTCTCAAACAGTTCCTACGCTCAGATTAGATTTAACTTTCATTGGCACCATATATTTCTTCATTTACCCAATTTGGCAAAGGACAAAATGTATCAGAACTAGATCATTTGCATGTCTATTAGTCTTTTACATATACAATAGCAGGTATTTGGAGTACATCAGATATATAATGCTCCAAGACTGGGATTTTAACATAATTGAGCACATAACAAGAGGATGTGATTACAGAAGAACTGCAGAAAAGGACTTTTCACTGCAAATTCTGAACAAGCTAGCTCCCACAGCTATTACTATGAAGAGATTATTAAAGGTGAAATTGAAGACAACTTAAGTCAAGAATTTGGTAGAAAATTTCCCTCAGATAAGAACCTGATTATCTAGTGTCTCCAGAATTTGTTTCTTCAGAAAGCCTAGCACCACTCTCCCTACTTGATCTTTGATGTGCATAGAGTTTTCAAGAAGAGAATATTACAAAAGATTTACCCTTTTAATAAGGGCTGCAATTTCTTTTTCAACATTATATTTCTCTAGGGCTAAAATGGCACAATCGATAGCTTCTTGCTGCATGTCTTCTGACATATCTGTATCCTTAATCACGGCTTTCTGATCACTCATGGTTACCTGCATTGAGCAAAGTAGAAAAAAACTTCAAAGCTGCAAGCACACTGATCTGCACACAGTCACCCCCCGCACGCAGTCAGATGTGCACGGTCACTCCCCATTAGTTTTTCCACTCTGCCCAGGCGCCCTGCACTGCATTCCCGTAGGGGYGTCACAACSCCCGCACTGCCCCTGCTCAGGGCCGCAGGGGCAGCAGCCCGGGAACCCCTCAGAGGGCTGCAGCCTCCGAGCAGGAGAGTCTCCTCGGGCCCCAGCGCGGCCCTCTGGGGAGACGCCGCACCCACAATCCCGAGCCCAGCCGCAGCCTGAGCGCCCCTCACCGTCCCCCGGACGCTGCGGGACCAGCCCTGCGCGGAGCCGAGCGGAGCAGCCCGGGGCGGGCGGACGCGCAGCTCTGAGGCGCCGCTCGCTTCGCTGCCGGGTCGGTTTAACGGACCCGCGCGCGCCGCGCCCGCCTCCGAGCGCCCCCGGCCCCGCCCCCTCCGCTCTGGCCGCCAGCCATTGGTCACCGCCACCACCTTGCCGAGCGCTCATTGGCCACAGCCAAGAGCCTTTCGGGGCGGTTTCCTTCCGCGCCGACGCTGTTGCCAGGGCGACGGGCGCGCTCCTGCTCGGCCCACGTGCAGCCACCAGGCTGCCTCCCGCGGCGGCGTGCGCGACTCCTGGGCCGGGCCGGGCCGGGCCSGGCCCGCTCCGCTGACACCGCCTGCCCCGAGGCTCCAGCTCGCGGCAGAGCCTCGAGGCGCCCCCAGCACCCCTCACCCGCACCCCGGCGCCAGCGCCGTGCTCATGGCGGGGCACCGCCAGGGTGAAAGGCTGCACCCTCCCCTCCTCCGGAGCCGGTTCTCCACCGAGCTGCCCCGGCCCTTACCGCCTTTGGGCTTAGGCTCCCCCGCGGCGGGCCCGGCCGAGGCGGAACGGGGCTGCTGCGCTTTGCTGCCGGCCGAGGAGCCGGGCACACCGGAGCCGCAGGGGCTGCTCTTGTCCATGGCGGAGGCTGAGGCRGGGGTGGCGCCGGGCGAGCTCTGCAGCATCAACGGGTGCCCCGGTGGCGCGGGCGAGCGAGCGGCGGCGGCCCTGAGCGAGGGGGCACGACGGGCGCTGGCGGAGCCGGCGGGGGCCCTGGCTCATGGCCCGCGGGGAGCGGCGCAGCGCGAACTCGGCCCCGCCGCCGCTGCCCCGCAATGGCGAGGACCCGGATGGAGCCTTTTATAGGCGGCGGCGGCGGCGGGCATGCCGGGACCCGTAGTCCCCACCGACCCCCCCCGGCCCCGCGGAGCACGCCGGGAGCTGTAGTTCTCCCCGCCCGGCCGCGGCGGCCCCGGCCCTGCCCCGCGTTACGCGCTGCGGCGCCCGCGGCCTGTCCCAGCCGCCTGTCCCTGCGCGCCACGGCTGGCCCCAACCGCGGCAGCCGAAGGGCCTGCTGGCTCCGCCCATGGGCCTCCCCCGGCCGCAGCCTGTCTGCGAGCACGGGCCCGTGCGAGGCAGCCCGGTGCCAGAGTCCCTCACAGCCAAGGCCTGAAAGGGGCAAAGAGAGTAGAAAAATCTGCTACCCAGAAATAATAACCTAGCACCTCAGGTAAACCGTGTAGTTTATTTTCCAAGGTGATTCACCACGAGACAGCAACAGGAAAAGAAACAGCTCAAGGTTTGCAACACAATATTCCTGTACCTTGGAGTATATATAACAAAGGAAAAAAAACATAAGAAAAATAAAGACCAATCGGAAACAGGAAGTAGTACACACTGTCAGTACTTACATAGCACAGGCACTAACAGGGCAGAACAACAGATGCCTGTAAAATTCTTAAAGGCCAAACTGCCCCAACAGCTCTACTAGCAAAGAGGACAGCTTTTGAAATAAAATAAATACAAGGAAGACCTTTTTGGTATTTTTCATCTTTATAGCCACAATGAAACTCCAACCGCTACAGCAAAATCCCTGACATTACCCTTGAAGATCAAGGTCTGCGTCCTCAGGAAAGCTGAAGTTATGAGTGTGATAAGGGTCAGCATACAGTCCTGTAACCAGATGCAAGTTTCAGTAACAGTCCATGGTTCTAACCAGACTTGAAGAGAAGAATAGCAACTTGGCCGAGGTAGAAGTAGATGAAGTGCTTTGTCTCATGAGTCACGTAGCTTCCAAAGTTCCTTCCCACAATGCAGTGCCAAGTGGGATTGTATTTCTTGTCAAACTCCTGCAGAAGAGAAGAGAGCACTAGCAATTAAGAACTCTTCTGAACTTTCTGTGCAAGGTAATTACAGAAACAGCACGTAGTCAGAAGTACTAGGATTATCTTATTTACACATCTTACTGATCACCTGCTACTTAGGCAGAAAAATACAAACAAAAAAATGAAACAAATAGGCCAACAACCCCAGAAGTGCTTCGTAGCTGAGCAGGAATAGTCTTAAAGCACGCCCTATGCTCAAAGTCACACTATGTTCTGCAATCACAGCTTTCAGTTAAAACCTTTGCCACTGGTTCTATATCTCTAGAGATTAAGCCATTATTTTAAACTTCAATGTTCATTTGCCACAAGGGCACTAARAGAGACTCTTTAACAGAAAATCCTCTGCCACACCAAATCGTCTACAAATCTGACCCTCCTCACAATTCCACAAACAACAAGTAGCAAACAACTGAAAATTTTCAGAGTAAACTCTCTTCTCTACTATCATAGATAATACTTCCTACTTCTGCAAGAGCTTTTTTTTTTATTTATTCTTATTTCCTGTATTAGGCAGAGCAGAGCAATGTTTCCCTAGCAAGCATTCTTCTTAGGTGATGCCTTCCTCAAACAGCTCTTCCACTCAGATAAGTTTAATATTAAACTTTCAGTGAAACTCTCAAATTTCTTCATTCTCCTGTATTGGCAAAGAAGGTATATCAGAACCAGATGTTTCTCATATTCAGTACTTTTATTCCTACATATATAATGACACAGATTGTCATTATTATTCCTACACATACAAGGACAATAGATCAGCAGTGCCACTAATATTTTTGCCTGGACTGCTAAATGTGGAGAAGTGTGATTACAGAAGACTTACAGAAAACATGTCCTTTCCCTGCAATCTTTGACCCAGCTGGCCAGAACTATGAATAGAAGCTTAATACTAAACRCTGCAAAATAAAAATCAAGGACCATCTCAAACAGGCCTTCTCTTGGAGGAAAGCTGCAGAAAAGCTCAAAAAAGCTGCCATGTTTTCCACAAGCCAATCAGTCAGAAGGACAGGTCAGCTGTCAGTCTCCTATTTACCTGAATAATGAGATAGTGGAAGAAAATACTTAAACAGAAAGTACTGTGACTGAAAAGAGGAAGGACCAAGAAAAGTATATAACAGTGGTGTGGAAAGGAACACAAGGAGACCAGCCTGCAGAAAGCCCAAYTTGATTATCTAGTGTCTCCAGAACTTGTTTCTCTAGAGCTACTTGCCTAGCAACATTCCCCCTGCTTGATTTTTTTAATGTGCTGAGGGATTTCATGAAAAAAGATGTTACAAATAAACAGGTTTACCTTCTTTATATGAGCTGCGATATCTTTCTCAATGTTGTATTTCTCGAGAGCCTGTGTAGCACACTCCACAGCATCTTGCTGCATCTCTTCTGACATGTCCGCATTCTTGATCACAGCCTTTCGGTCACTCATGGTTACCTGCATTGAGCAAAGTAGAAAAAAAYTTCAAAGTTGCAGGAGCACTGAGCACCAGCATCCTCTGCACGCAGTCAGATGTGCACGGTCACTCCCCATTAGTTTTTCCACTCTGCCCAGGCTCCCTGCACYGCATTCCCGTRGGGGTGTCACAAYCCCYGCACTGCCCCTGCTCAGGGCCGCAGGGGCAGCAGCCCGGGAACCCCTCAGACGCAGCAGCCATCCTAGAAGGCTGGAGCCTGCGGGCGGCAGAGCCCAGAGACAGTCCTCACACCACGGCACCCCAAGGAGGCCGCTGCAGCTTGCGGTGCAGCCGCCTGGCACAGCCTCAGCGGCGCCAGGACAAGCGCACCAGGATACGCGAGTGGAGCTCGGGCACTCTAGGGGGCGATGCCGCACCCTCGGCGCCCAGAGCTGCCGCGACCCCGGCGTGGCCCTTGGGGAGGGGCCCCAGCACCCTGGGGCCGCCGGCACACTCCGGACCCCTCTGTTAGCGGCGCCGACCGAGGGGAACGCGGGTACYCGCTGCCCCGCCTCGGCCTTCCCGGGCCCCGGCCCCTCTAGGGAGCCCCCGCGCTCCAGCACCCCGCGGCCGCGCCCCAYGCCTCTCCTAGACGCTGCACCGCCGCCACCCTAGCCCAGACCCCCTCACCGTCCCCCGGGCGCTGCAGGACCAGCCCTCTGCGGAGCGAAGTGGAGCGGCGGGGCGGGGCGCAGGGGCGGGCTCGGGGCGGGCGGACRCGCAGCTCTGAGGCGCCTCTCGCTCCGCTGCCGCGTCGGTTTAACCGACCCGCGCGCGCCGCACCCGCCTCCGAGCGCTCCCAGCCCCGCCCCCTCCTCTCTGGCCGCCAACCATTGGTCACCGCCACCGCCTTGCCGAGCGTTCATTGGCTGTTTCGCGGCGCTCCGATAGCAATTTACTGCAGCATTTTCTTGCAGCCCAGCATGCACCGCGCGGCCGCTGTCGCCTCGGTGGCGGGAGGCGGTGACGGGAGCGGTCGCGCCCGCGGGGCTACGCCGAGCCCGGCCCGGGCCGGGCCGCGGCGGCTCCCTGGGGGCAGGCCGCTCTCGGGCGGTGCGCGGCGCTCGCTCAGCCTCGCCCTTGTCCCTTCAAGGCAGAACTGCCTGAACGCAGCGTCTAGGTGGTGTGTTTGCAGCGATGCCGCCGCGCAGGGCGAGGGAGCTTCTCCCGGTCATCCCTCTGGTATGTAAAAAGCAACGCCCTGCAGATACACGTCTGAAGCTCCAAACGATGTCCTGCACCGGAGGATGTAGAGAAAAGCAGATCAGCTACGTCGCACCTAGTTTTGCATGTGTAAGGCGAGGCCCCCACAGATGTTCGTGCTCAAACGCGTAGGCTGTCACGGTGGAGTCTCGCCGATGAACAGCYTAAGGATCAAAGTAAAAGCTTAGGCAGCAAAAGAGTATCTGATACTTTTAAGTATTAGTCTGTGGAGTGATTTCCTAACAGGTGTGATCTCTCAGAGAGATCTATGCRCCTCACTTGTGCTTTCAAAACTCCGACTTGTAGGTGGTTCAAGCAATGTGATGAGCAGAGCAGTCAGCAAATGCATCGGGCCCGAATTCGCGGCAGTTTCTGAGAGCAGTCAGAAGGGGCAGCTGCCTCCTCCCCCCCGGAACGTCAGAACCGACAAGCACGCGCAGCCTTCCCTGTCTCCGAAAACAGGGAATCTAAGAAGGTCAGACAAAGCTGCTGACAGAAGCCCTTCGGGAGGAGCCGGGGTGACTCAGGGCACCAAGAGACCCCTCGGCAGCGCGGGGTTCAGGGCTGGCCCAGGGCCCGGCAGTGCCGCGGGCTGCGCTGTCCTTCGCCCGCTAAACGGGCGGCGGCGGTGGGGAGCCCGCGGTTCCGGGGGCCGGGCCGGGCCGGGCGGCCCTGGCAGTGCCGGGCCAGCTCCGCGCCGCCCTCCCGAGGGTTCCCCGCCGCGCGGGGGCGGGGCTCCGGGCGGCCCCGCCCCACCCGGGCCCCGCCCTGCGCCGCCGTTCTGATTGGCGGCGGGCCACGTGCCCCGGCGGCTTCTGGTGCGGCGGCGCGGAGGGGGCAAAGGTCATGTCCTTGCAAGATGGCGGCGGTGGCGGGGCTGTGCCCGTGCCGGGCCCTGCTCGGTGGGCGCCGCCGGGCTCTGCGGGCGCTCGTCCGCCCCGCGCGGGGCCTGGCCGCGGCGAAGGAGACGCACTTCGGCTTCCAGACTGTGTCGGAGGAGGAGAAGGGGGAGAAAGGTGAGTGCCTGGGCCTCGTGGCGGAGCTGTGCGGCGCCCCGGGGGAGGGAGTGCTGGGCCGGGCCCCTGCGGAGTAGTTGCGGGAGCGGCGGGGCCGCGGCGGKTGTGTTTAGAGCTGGCTTTGGGACGTTACTGGAGTTAAACAGAGCCGATGTTGTGTGGGCTTCCACGGTGGCGTCTGGAGGTGTTAAAGGAAGACGCTGTGTTTGCCAAGTAACAAGCTCGATAGGATTCTGCCATTCTGCCGTGTTTCTTGCGAGGGCTTTTGGAGTGATGTTTTTCAGTGCCAYATGGTGGCAGACCTGCATAAGGCAGTGAAGAGTAGGTTTTGCTTCTACAGGAGCAGTTTAAGCAAGTTGCACCTCATCCTCATGTCCTTTCTTCTTAGTTTACCAGGTGTTTGAAAATGTGGCCAAGAAATATGATATAATGAACGATTCAATGAGTCTAGGCATTCACCGAGTGTGGAAGGATATTCTTGTACGTAAAATGAACCCTTTCCCTGGAACCCTTCTTCTTGATGTTGCTGGAGGAACAGGTAAATACTTTTTTTGAGTTTCACATGACCATGATGCCACAGTCACTCGGAGCAGTGGTTCTCAATGGACCAAAGAGATTGTATGCAGCTATCTATCTGTTAGTAATAGATAAAACTTTTTTTTGACAAGTTGACTGAGTGTAAAGAAAGTATTTTCTGTTAGCAGTGAAATCAGATGCCTTTAGTCAGGTACATTATTTTGATTCATTTGAATCTGCTCAGACTTCTTAGCAAGTTGCCTAATGCTTTTGGCCTAAGTTCTCCTGTCTTTGAAACAGGAAAAGGATCTCTCTGACTTTTATGGGAAAAGGTTGAGAGACTTCTTGAAATACCTTGCTGCAAGGCTCTGAAGGCATTATAGTACTGCCATGGGCAATTTTATTTCCATTTCTAGGAAGTGGTGGACGCTTTACTTTTAATATGATTCCTTAAAGATGTGTGCATTTATTTATTCATTTATGTGTTTATTTGAGCTAAGTTTAATATTCAAAGCCCTGGATTCATATTCTGTGGAGTCTTAATACTTCTAATTTCAGAAAACATTACAAAATGCATATCTCTTCTTTAAAATCAATACAGGTGACATCGCCTTTCGATTTATTAATTACGTTCGTTCCATACGAGAACGCCAGCTACAGCGGAAGCTTAAGCACCATCAGAATTTGTCGTGGCAAGAAATTGCTGATAGTTACCAGGAAGAGGCAGTTAAGCCTCTTGGGGATTCCCAAGTGGTGGTCTGTGATATTAACAAAGAAATGTTAAAAGTTGGGAGGCAGAAAGCACAGCATCTTGGCTACTCTGAAGGTAAGTCATGCACCATTTCAGTAGCATCTCTGATGGCAAGAAACTGATGTGTGATCGCCATCAGGTAATCGCTGCTTCAGGATTACAGTAAAAGTTATATAGCTGTGCCATATGTCAAAGCTATACTCTTTTACCAAGGCAAAATTAGTTTTCCAATAAGCGTGAAAGCAATATGCTGCTCAGAGATTTGGTGTTCCTCTTAAATACCTGAGCCTTTATAAATGCAGGCATGGAGTGCATGTGAGGTCTGATGTCCAGCTATCCTTCTGAATGGGACAAATAACCAAAACTTACTCTTTATATCTGTGCAAACTCATCTGACTGTTAATGCATGTAACAGACAAGAGCTTAGCCCTAGAATGATTATACTAAAGGTGCTTTAATGGATGTTTAGAGAATCAAGGCAGAAAATATGAAATGTGAGAATTRAAGTCTATCGTGAACCTGTAAGACTTTCCACAGTTAGAGAATATGTTAATAATATTCAGAGAAACTGAATTATATTAAATGTTAGTTTGCAGGTCAATGGATTAATTCACTGATATCTAGARTTTGTTGGGGACCACGCCAATCCTGATTGAAAAACCTGATTTTAAGAAGTAAGACATAAAGAAAGAAGTCCTGCTTGTGGCACAGCGTTTGTATAATAGTCGTTTATCCACTCTTCTTTTATAGATATTTGGAAAATATTTGGGGAATATAAAATATACCAGGAGTTTGCTTGAGTACCAGCTTTAGGAATGCTCTTGGCAGCCTGGGTGTATTGGTTAGAGGCACAAGATGTTGTGTGAGTTCTTTCACTGCACCCTGCTCCCACAGCCCAATTGGAGTTGCAGTCACAGCCAGGGAATTGTTTTGCATTCAATTCACTGCTTGTCACCAGCTCCCAGCACAAGGTGTGTGCGTGTGGGGAAGGTGAGGTCTTGCAGGAAAGGTCTCCCAAGCAGCCATGAGTGAAGTTCCTGCCTGTAGATAACTGTGGGCTGAAGGTCATACCACACAGCTCAGTAGCACAAAGGGCCTGAAGGATAAGCTACTGGCACAGGTTTTTTCAGCTGCTCTTGCTTTCTGCTGCTGGGCTGCCTCATGCCATTGCCTGTCTGCCTCTCCCTTTGCTTTTGGCACAACAAARTAATTGTGAAAGCCTTGGTTTGTGTCAGGCTCCTCTGAGCATCTTGCAACCCTGTCCAGGGTGGTTCTCACACACCATAGTTTGGGAACCTCTGAAGTGTACCAGTATCATACATAAAGACTTAAAGCTTTATGACTGTAGTTTAGTATCTGAAATAAAGCTTGATATTGTCTCCCAGCTACTTAGTCTTAAGCAAAGTAAAGTAAAATTTACCTAATTTGCTTTTTGGCTTATAAATTGGCTTTACTTTTTGGGTGTTTTTGTGACTTAGACTTTGATTTGGCAAGTCTTAAGGGCTGTGTATGCCCAAAAGAAAGAAGCCTGTTGTCCAGTTGCTGGCTGAGCATCCTGGCCAGCAGGAATGGTAGGCTGCACTGCAGGTGCCTGAGTCCTTGTGTAGCACTAATAGTCCCTTGAACATATCCACCTACAGATCTTCTGGCCCATGATTTTCATACAGTGTTATTCTGAGGGTCAGATCTTCTATCACTCAAAGCCTTTTCTTGGTTCTCAATTCTTATACGTCTTTTCAAGCTGCCTCGTGTAAAATAGCACTAATTCCTTGCTACTTTAATAATGTTGCATGCTTCTTTTTGTTTAATACTACCCTCAACTGTGGGTTTATCTTTGTAAAAATTAAATTTGACTATGTCCTGGCAACATCTGTGGTCTTCTGTTTCGTTTTGCTTGCCTTCATGCCCCTTCCCAGTTCACTGCCCTTTGACAGGCTGCTGATATCCATTGCAGAAAGCTGCTGCTTATTTATCTATCTATTTATTTATTTGTTCTGCATTTGAGTCAACAAAACAGTGAGCTTAAGATCTATTAATTCTAAAATGAACAGTTTTGTTTTTGTACAACATCTAAGCTCTGCAAGACAGACACACTCCTGATCCCTTCAGATTTGAGGAGCAACACAGCTACAACAGGATTGCATGCTGTATTAGATTAACGCTAATGGAAAGATTGTGGCTCTTCATTTTTCTCAGTCAGTGGAAGTTTTCTAGTAAAATGTTTTAAGTGTTTTGACTATCATTGTGTGGCGAGATGTTAACAAATCACTATAATTATTCCAGTTCTTTGGGTAGAGAGTCTCTTTTTGGAACTTTATACTTCAAACATTTTAAAGGCAGCCAGTATCTKTTGCTTTCCATTACAGTGCAAGACTCAGGTGTAATCTCTTTTTCTGCAGTCCAAAGCACTGCGAACACAGCATGCCTACATCTGCAGAGGAGTATTTTGGCTGATCTGCAAAACTGACTCCTTTGTTTTAAGGACAACTGTTATAATACAGGGCCTTGAAAGGTTTGTGAGTATAAACTAAGGTGTGTTTCCCACAACCAAAAGCAGAACTGCAGTATTAGTTTTATTTTTGACTTCATTAATGGTCTTTCCATTTTGGAATAGAGGAGTTCTAATCTTTCTGAAGTATTCTGTGTTAAATGAAGTCTGTTCGATACCAATATGTCCTTGTGTTTTTATTACAGGTTTGTCCTGGGTGGTTGGGAATGCTGAAGAGCTGCCCTTTGATGATGATAAGTTTGATGTTTACACAATTGCCTTTGGAATCCGAAATGTAACTCATATGGATTTGGTAAGTTGGTGTAGTGTGCCCTGGATATGGGGGCTTTACAGCTCACCTGAGTGGTTTTTTTTTTTTTTTTTTTTTTAATCCTGAGGGATTAAAGGGTAAAGGAGGAACTCTTTTGCATAAAGGAATATCTTTGTCTATTCCTGAAACATCAGAAATAAGTGGTAGGTAGTCTGCAGCGTGCTTGAATAAAAAAATGCAATTAAATGCCCCACCTTTGTCATAATAATAATAATAAAGCTAGATTGTGCCCAATCTTTCCAGCTTGACAAGCCACATAATTTCTTCCCAAGGCAAAAGAACTGTATGCTGCAGCCACTACCCACCTTCTCCTAACTTACGGTATTACTGGATCTGCACGTGCATAGTGTAGTCAGTCTGCATGTCTCAAATCTTCCCAAAGCAGCTGATCTATGTCCCACCCACAGTGGGTCAGATGCTTTGTGTCCCTTACTGCTCCCCTGCCTCAGCCTGCAGAGCTCCCGGAGATGAGAGCAGGAAGCAGCGGGCTGCTGCCACTGCTGCCCAAACCCATTCAGYCCACTTCTGCTCAGTGCCTTTACACTGGTTGGTAGAGGGATTTTCCATGAAGAATAGGTGCAGTTTAAATTTCGGTAGTAGTACTCTTCATTCTAACCGGTAGCTGTCCTTCCAGAATGACTGGATATCTTTCATATTAGCTCACCAGTCTAGCTAGCCTAGGTTGTCTGTGTCTTGGAGGAGTGTCTTCCAACCTTGGCAGTGCTCTTTTGGTTGAGGGTGTAGCATTTGGACAGCCTCGGAGTGTGCACCTTTGAATGCCGAGGGTGTTCTGCAGTGCTCTGCCTGCACCCTTCCCGTGCAGGGGCTCTTACACCCCTTTGTGGAAGTCGGATACAGCAGTCTGCTAGCATAGCGCCCTGGAGGCCCAACACAGAACACCTCCAAGCCTCTGGTTCTTTCCCAGAAATCCAACCACCTGTGTGTGCTGCTTGTATTTTACTCCTTGGGAACTTGACATTTGAAGCCAAGCAGATGTACAGCTTGCAAAAGTTCTTAAGTACAACTCTGCCCTGCTTTAGCATAAAAAACATAGTTGTAAACACAATTTTTGTTGATTCAGTTCTTTTTGGGTGCTTTATTTGGACATAAGATAGAAAAGCTAGACTCTTCTTGCCTCTTCCTTCCCCCTTGTTCTTGCACGTTGCTCCTCCAAAACCCAGAGTTATTCGTTCTCCAATCTGTTTGGGTGTTCAGCAGTTGAATAAGTTCTTGTATTTTGATCAAAATCTGTGCAACGTGGTCTCATTCTTCATTTTCAGTTTCTTGTAGCTGAGTCATCTTCCCCTTTTGGGGTTTGGTCTGTACTTAAGATAGCTGTGCTGGCAAACATTCATCAACTAGGAGTAGGGAAAGAGAGAAAAAAAATGCATCCCTGACATCATGTTGTCAAAGCCTGGTGTAAATGTATTTATGTAACGGCAAAAGTGGATTGGTCTGTGCTTCTTAATATTAGAGACTGCCTCTGAAATTGTCGGCATTCTCTCCCCTCCCCTCAGTTCATCACTGAGTTGCCTTCGTATGACATGATAGTTTTGTAGAACAGCACCTGTTTCTATTGAGTTCATCAGGTCTGCTTTGTCTCAGGCGCTTCAGGAGGCGTATCGTGTGCTGAAACCAGGAGGGAGGTTTCTCTGCCTTGAATTCAGTCAAGTCAACAACCCTCTCCTTTCCAGGTAGGCACCTGATGATACCTTGTGTCATGTGACAAGACTGTCTTACTTGCACTGAGCCAGGGTGAGTAGAGATGCTTCAAGGTCACCTCATTATGCATTTTTAAATCAAATTCAGACTCCATAGCACAGTGGTAGAGTGATCAACTTCTGTTGTAGAGGCTTGATTTTAAACTTGTTTGTATTAATCCTGCTTGCTGTCTGCCTGGGCAGGCTGTATGATCTATACAGTTTCCAGATTATCCCGGTTCTGGGTGAGAYTATTGCTGGTGACTGGAAGTCTTACCAGTATCTTGTGGAGAGCATCCGACGCTTCCCCCCTCAGGTAAGACAGCACTTCTGTTGAATCACAGAATACACAAAAGACAGCCCCAGCATAATCTTGCAGGYGGCTGGCTTCCAGTTCTTCCAAGTTGTTGTAATTATGAAACCATTACTTTTCAGGAGGAGTTCAAGGCAATGATAGAAGATGCAGGGTTTTTGAAAGTGGATTATCAGAATTTAACATCAGGCATTGTTGCCATTCATTCAGGTTTCAAGCTGTAAGCCTGCTTTCAAGCAGAACACAGGAACTGTATTTTTTTCTGAGAAATATGAAAGATGTGGAATTTTAACTCTATCAAGATAGAAGAAAGTCTTGGGAGAACTCTGTCTTTTCTGAGAAAGAAGTGATCTTTAACTCAAAACCTGGACTTTGGGTTTAAGAACTTACACAACAGATACTTGCTCAGCAGTCAGACCCAGAAGAATGTTGGCTGCTTTTCCACCCCATCTCTGCCCCAGACCTAAGGATAAAGTGACTTCTGTGGCCAGTTCCTTATACTTGTATTTGCCTTCAAGTGCAAGGTGATGGACATAGTCAAAACTGAGCAATGCTAATAAATGTAGCAACTTCACCTGCTGGTTGTGTGGAGAAAGAAATAGACTGAGCAGCCTTCAAAAAAGATGCCTCCTTTCTTGTACTAAACTTTATGAGGGATTTCATAGCAGTGCAAAGTAACTTGGATTTATTAAATTTTTATTAAGTTCTCAGTGTCTTTGTCATGCAGGCATTAAGACGCTGCTTCTTTGCTTCCTTCTTTCAAAAGGAAATGGAARACTTGTGAAATCAAACAGCTCTGCACTAACTTCTTTTCACTTAAGTCAATATTTTAACTCTTTGAAGAGAAAGGAAGCTTTTCTGAAGGAGAATAACAGCAAATTGTATTTTGAGGTGAGATAATATATTTTTCACTTACATATGAAAGCTCTAACTTGGTCAATGGTGGATGTATAGTCTCTACTTAAATATACCATACATTTCTTTCTGTTCTTAAACTAACTTGTTTGAGGCCGGATGCTTCTGTCATAGGATACAGGGGTAGAGTATAAAACCTGCCACCAGCAGTCAAAATGCATTCAATTGATTTAACAATATGGAACTTTTCCTCCCTTGTCAAAGGATGAACCAAAAAAAAACCAAACAAACAAACAAAAAAACCTGGAGAAATCAGTTACCTTTGCTAAAGTGCCAGTAAAATTCTGTGTTCTGAAAATTAGCAGGAGAGAAGAAAAACATTGATTTTAGTTTGTAGTTGTTRTTAATTCAATTTGTTTGAGATCAAAAAGCAGCTACCTTCCTTCACCATGCAGCTAAATTCCAAAACTTGAAAGGAGGATGTGCATACTGAAAGGCTTTAGCAAAACCTGGAAAGCAGCTGGGAAAAGCTCTCCTGTTTTTCTTACAGTTACTGACTGAGCGGTTGCTTGTATATTTAGCTTATGATTTGGATGCCATGAATTTGGAGCGGAAAGAGAGGGATGCTTCCCCTTCACTTGCAGGGGAGAAGAGTGGTACAAACAATAATAGGGCAGAAGGGTAGATAGCTATAAAACTCTTGAAGTCCACATCACTCCAACATTTTTATTAACAAAGCAGCTSACTTTTACAAGAAAATAAATACAAGGAAGACCTTTCCACTTTTTTTTTTAAGCCACAATGAAAATACCAACTACTACAGCAAAATCCCTGACTGTTAACAACACAACAAAAGACCTGACGATCAACGTCTGCTTCCTCAGGAAGGCTGAAGGTAGCAGGCTCTTTAGAGTGAGTTTGCAGTCCAGATGCAAGTCTCAGTAACAGTCCATGGTTCTAACCAGACTTGAAGAGAAGAATAGCAACTTGGCCGAGGTAGAAGTAGATGAAGTGCTTTGTCTCATGAGTCACGTAGCTTCCAAAGTTCCTTCCCACAATGCAGTGCCAAGTGGGATTGTATTTCTTGTCAAACTCCTGCAGAAGAGAAGAGAGCACTAGCAATTTAGTATTACTCCGGTTCTTATGCAAAGTGTTGTCTAGAGATTTTCTGGTACTTGATGTCATTCTTAACAAGTATCGCTTTTTGAACAAGACAATTAAGAAGCCACATAYGCTCTTAAATACAAGGCCTGGCTTGATTACTCTTATACCTTACCTGCTGCTTAGTCAACAAAAAAAGAAAAACCCACTGCTATAGTTCTTTGTAGCTGAGCAGAAAACATTACCTATGATTAGGGAAAGTCACTTTTCCTCAAAAGTTATACCATTAACTCAGACCTTACTCTTAAGTAAAAGCTTCACAACTGGTTCTAACTCTATACAAATAAAGCCATTATTTTTACTTCATTATCTGTTTGCAGCAAGCATGCTGAAAGCACTCTTAATGGGAAATTCCTCGCACATCCTTCGTAACAGATATTGAGACCATGTTCTTCCTATGATGCTCAGGGGCCTACCATGCGTTTCAAATAAACCCGTATGTACAAGTGCAGTATGGGCAGAGCCTTGCCTCAGTGGTTATATATTGTAGTATCTAACAGCCCTCAAATTAGATTTCTGTGAGAGCAAGCAAGTGCTAGTGTTCATGTATTACAGGATTGCTCAGCCAAATCCTCCAAGTATTGCAGCTCACCAGAAGTACTCAGCSTCCACACAGGAGCCAGACAGTCTGACAGTCTCTAAGCTGTGAACCATCTGTTCTGTGCTAGCACAGACAGTACTTCTTACATGTGGGAAGAAGAAGAGAAAAAAAAAACTTATTTCTGTATTACAGGAACAGCAAACCAGCACTTCTTTTTAAAAGAGGGGAAAAAAAAAAAAAAAAGCAATCACTGCATTATCCTTAAGACTGACTTCAAAAACGTTTAAGCCAAGGACTACACGTACCAGGCCTCCTCTCAGAGGAAAGCTGTACCTGGGTGATGGCGTTGTGGGGAAGAAACAAGATACTGTTAACGAAAAGGGGAAGGAGCAGGAAAAGGACAGGAGCGCGGTGGGGAAGGGAACATAAGGAGACCAGCCTGCAGAAAGCCCGACCTGAGTCTGTGGTGCCTCCAGAGCTTGTTTCCCTAGARCTCCCTGCCCTAGCGCCAGTCGCTCTGCTTGGTTCTTTTCGTCGTGCAGAGGGATTTCGTGACARACGGTACAAACGCACGCGTTTACCTTCTTGATGTGGGCTGCGATGTCTTTCTCAATGTTGTACTTCTCGAGGGCCTGCGTCGCGCACTCCACGGAGTCCTGCTGCATCTCCTCCGACATGTCCGCGTTCTTGATCACGGCCTTCCGGTCACTCATGGCTACCTGCGCTGCGCAAAGAGCAGAAAACGCGGGAGCTGGAGGCGC
>NW_028185350.1:2576467-2581862 GCF_003343005.1 Rhea americana | reverse complement strand
GGGCGCGGAGCTTCGCCGGGAGCTCTGCCGCGGGCCCCTCGGGTCGCTCACGGCGCGCCGCAAGCAGCCTTGTGCTTTTGCAAGCCGGGAGGCAAACTGCTCACAACCGACGTCAGTGTGTTCCTCAGGTCGCTCCAGACCGTCTCAGAAATAASTTCCAGCTTCACCTCCCAGCTTTCAGCGCTACAAGTCAAGGAGGTGCAATTCCCAGCTTTACTTTCTGTCTCCCCAGCAGCAGTGCGTGCGAGGGACAGCTCTGCAAGCAGCCGAATGAGGGGTGAAACCAAACCGTGGGTGCTAGTGACTTGGAGAAGCTCTGGGACAGTCTCGGGGCCACAGGGAGCAGTGAATTTACAGACCCGGGTGCAGGATCTGCAGCAGCAGCGGGGGAATCTTGGTGTACGAAACAGTGTTGCACTGACAAAAATGAACTGTTCAGCAATCTTACTGGCACTCACAATGAACTTCAGAAACACCTATGAACCTCTGAAGAGGTGGCTGTGTTTGGCAGGCAAATCACAATGCATTTATTAAAAAATGGTTAGCTGAACAAACAGATTTGATGATGACTGCAGGAAATGTCAGCRTGGGTGAGATACATGGCTTTAAAGAGGAACGTTAAAGCCTTACCTGTTGATCAAGAACATAAAAGTAATTCCTCAGGACAGAGCTGCAGGGGAAGGCAGAACAAACACACACAGTATATGACAGCTGGGGTAGAGGAGGTGCCGAAGACTGGGGCATGACTAAGGYTTATCGTGAGATACATATTGCAAATGGAAAATAGACAGCGAGCACTTTGCACCAGTGGCTCTCTTGTGCTGTGTGAGTACTGTATAGCTGTAACTAATGCAGCAATTTTTCTTGAGATTCCTAGGTACTATCAAAGGATAAAATAATCATTATTGGTAATAAAACGATTTCATTTTTTTTCCTATCTCCAAACTAAGGTTTTCTTTGTAAAGTGGGAATCCATACGCTAGGGCATCTAAGCAAATTTTATATGTTATGTATCTGTATGGTAGTGGGAATTCTCAGCAGGCAAAAGCCAAGCTGTCTCCAGGGGAACTACATTATATAATCTCAGAATCTGACCTTTTTTAACAAACACAGATTTTTTATTATAACTACTAATCACTGAGAAAAGATGAGTTGTTTGACAAATAAACATTATTTGGCTCACTGTGATTAGGAGGAATTTGCAAGTAGTTTTTTTCCCCCCCATTGAAGCGAGTATGTGTGTTTTTGAGCATGCACAAGGGTCACATTGTTGATTTTATTACGCAGTTCCGTAGCAGTATCTTGTTTGTTTGCCTGGGTTTCTAAGTCACGGAGCAGTGGAACACTATAAAGATCAAAATTTCAAGCTATTTGTGGGCAACACTCGCCACATTAGACACCAGCTGATGTGGGCTGGAGCCGTGAYGTAGACTGTCCCGTAGGCAGCCTGTTCGGCCTTTCCCAAGGCGTTTTAGTTTGAGGTTTGCGGGTGTCTGACTCAGAGCTGTAATTCCCGTGTCAGTGGCAAAGTTGCAGCAAAACCTTTCACTGAAGAAATGTATGTTTTCAACTCATTTGGCACAGCTCAACCTACACAGAAGAAGCGTTAAAGGGGTGGCAGCAGGCAGCCCGCTCGCGCTCTGGAGCGCGCAGGCTGCGGCAGCGCACCGGATGCTCTGTCCGTGCTGCAGTGGCAACGTGGGATCATCTTTGAGCAAACTGCTGCTTGATTGTTGTTTACTTAGTTACTTCGTGATATATTGGGCCAGTAACTCCCGAGGCAGTGCAAACTCAAATTCTTCTTGCTTTTTGTGTAAATAACATTGTCACCATTCTCTCTGATAGTTTAAGGAGGCCAAAATGGATAGAAGTGGGGATTTCTCAAATTGAGAATGCTCTGCTAGCATGTTTGTAAGTCAGCAAGCATGTGCTATGACAATCTTCCCCTGTTGTACTTCATATGTGGATTCTAAGTGTCTGTTAGGAAAGACTTGTGTATTTGTAAAAGTTTGGGATTTGCAGGGTTTAAATCTTGAAAAGTCTGAGCCTTAAACAGTAATACTGTTATAACTTTGCAGTGAGTTGGATTAGTGGGATTAAATGCAGATTTTGATTCAATACCCTTCAAAGAGATCAGATATAGTTACACGTAATATATATACATACACACATATATATATATATATGCGCACCTACTGGTATATTACAGAAGCCTAAAAATAATGAGGTAATTGCACAAAAGCAAGATAATAAGATAAGAGTGGGGGGAAAAAAGTGCTTTCTCTTACTTCCTGCTAGACAAATATGAAAAAATCTAGATGATTCAAAGTTTGCCAAAACATCAAATTTTCAGATAAATGAATGAAAATGTATCCTGCCCAGAGGCTGTGATACCTTGGTCCTGTGTTGTAGGCTCATCTTATTGCTGAATAACAGCGAAGGCAGCTGTAGTCTTTTCCACTTAATCTATGTTTTCCATGAAATAAGCRGTGCATTAAGAGGGAGCTTTTCAAAACAGTTTGCACACACAGAGTATTATAAGCAAGCCACTAATGGCTGAACCCAACACTATTACTACTGAAACTCTCTTCAAGTATTTTTTTYCAGTATTTTTCACATTATGATACTTCTAATAAACTTGGTGGCCTTTTGAGATGTGAAGAAGCAATGCATATATAAAATTAACCTCTAATTTGCATTACCTGTTGTTTGCAGAGATGTGGAAGTTTATGGGAGAAATGGTTAGGATTATGACCATGCTCAGGACTTCCTCTATCAGGCASCTGGCAGGACCAGAAGGACTGCACGTGTGAAGCTGGTGACAGTTATTATGCAGATGTACAGAAAGATGGGAGTATCCCCACATGGGTGTATGCAGAATGGGAGTAGCGGCTTTTCTTTGTAAAGGCACAGGACAAGTATGATGTAAAGTCGATGACACCAAGCTCCAATCTCACAAAGCAAGTTTCTGCCCTCTGGGGAACAGCGTGTGCATGCACTGTTGTGGAGGAACACGCTTCCTTTTACTTCCACACTCTCAAAAGCCRTAAAACTAGAATCTCAGAGCTGGTGATTAGTAGTATCCTATTACAGTAACTTCAAGGGTCTCTTCTAGCATTTCTGAAGAAAATTCCATTGTGGCTAATGATCTCTTCCAGTGCATGAAGTTATTATTAGAATAAATAATTCTGTTTTTTTTTAATATGTATTTGGAGGGGGACATGGGCCAGGAAGAAAAGTCTGTCTGTCATAGATGTTTACTCTGCTTTTCATAGCCTGGAAGCAAAAGGTCTAGAGACTACTCCATGTTTGCTGCGGTATTCTTTTCTCAGCAGGTCTCTGGTTTCTCTCAAGAARCCTTGGCTCCTTGTACCTCCGGCCGCTGGAGATTCTGTGAGCAGACTTCAGGAYTGTCACCCAAGATGAGACAGCCATCACCACATGCCGCTCGCTGTAGTAGTGCTTCCCATTTTCCCAGCACAAAACCTCTTCCTTTGGTGGTCTCACGGCCTCTGAGCTGGTAAGACATAGTGTTTGTTTGTTCGTTCTGTTCTTGCAACCACCTTTTTACTGTGGCTGAACTTTCTAAGACTAACGTCCTGCCTGGGAGCTGAAGGCTGAGCACGCTCGCACAGGACATTTCTTACAGAATTTGAGCTACTGTAACTATTGCTTGAGAGTTTGGCCTCTCCTTTGTGCGAGGGTGGCTCTAGTTTTTTGTAGCTACTTACCACCAGCAGTCAAAAGCCTAATGGGTAGTTCCAACCTTTGCACCTCTGGCTAGGCTGACGACATAGCATCTTCCATTTTTGTTAGATTGAGGGAAACTTATTCCTGTTTTCCTCTCTGGTAGCTGAACCTTTGCTCTTGCAGGTGATTGCTAACATGGTATTTCTCAATATTAMTTGCCAAATGTTTTGTAAAGTCTTTCTCTGTAGATGTTGAATATCCAAATGTGAACAAAGCAACTACTACCTTTATGAAGATCTCAGTCTAGTTACTTATATATTGGTCCTAGGCTCCAGTTGTTCGTTCCTCATTCATGCTGGTAAGGATATAATGCAAATACATGGAGTTTATTCTTTGTCACGAAAACAAAATAGTGCTTGGATTTTATTTTAATCATCATGCTTAATATTCTCTTTGAAGCCTTTAAGCCATTCAGTATCTTAAAGATTAACATGGATGCACTTTAATAAATACAAGCACTAAGGACATCTGTCTAGACTTCATGATGCCTTTCAGCTTCACAAACATTGAATATATTTCAATAGCAAGATATTTTACAGAAGGAAGGTGTAAAAATTTAGCAGTACAAGTGCGTTTTTTTTCTGATCAAAATATGCACCACAGTATTTCAGCTGTGGCAGCACAACCCTTGTTTCCCCAAATAAAATATTAAAATGGCAATTTGGTTCTTGGCTTTCATTAAGATCACTGCAGAAAAGTCTCTTTTTCTTCTGTCTTTGGTAAAGGGATGTTACCTGATTGGAAACAAAAAAAAAAATAGAATTTGTGAGACGAGCTGTGAGTTGCCTTCTGGGCAGTAGAACTTAACACAAATGTGCCTCTCCAGTTTATTCTGAATACGTAGAGGCAACTTGCATGTCCTGAGCAAGCAAGTTTTGTCTGACTGCCTATAAATGATCTTTTTAATAGGTCAACATGTACACTATCTTTAGAGTAAGATTAAGCTCTGTATTCATTTTAGACAAATAGATTTAAATCTATCTTCACAGATGGCTATAGATATTATTTTCTTATTTTAGTACATCCTTATTACTGCCTAATATTTCTGAAAGCAAACTCAGCTGTAGCAGGTCACAGCGCTCAGGTTAATTCAAGCGAAAGTTAGTTCAAGCAAAATTAAGATTTTTTTTTTTTTTTAATAAACAAAACAGTACCTGGTGGGGCTACAAAATATTCCTCTATTTTCTGGCTGGCGTTTTTCAGCAGCTCTTTTGCGCAGTTGCCTTCTGTAACATCATCCTCTCTGAGATAGAGACGCCTGCCGAGCAGAGCGCAGCCGGTCCTTAAGCCGTGCCTGCGCGCACAAGCCGCCGCGAGCACCGAGGAGCGGCTCCGCGCATCGCGGTTACCGCGTAACGCTCCCGCTCAGCCCCCGCCGCCCCCGCCGCGCCCGCCCGGGCCGTTTCCGGGGCGGAAGGCGGCGAACGAGCGGTTAAAGCCGCCGCGGGCAGCGACTCCGCACCTGTCCTCCAGCACCGAGTCCATCGGCTCCACTCCCTCCGCGCCGACCTCCCGCAGCCGCTCCGCGAACCGCACCGCCTCCCGCAGCCGCTCCACGCCCTCCGCGTCGCGGAAATCCACCAGCGCCAGCTGCTCCAGCCGCCGCAGCACGGCCGCGCCCGCCGCCGCCTGCGGAGCAGAGCCG
>NW_028185350.1:2524802-2575947 GCF_003343005.1 Rhea americana | reverse complement strand
CCATGAACAGCGTGGGCGAGGCCTGCACGGAGCTGAAGCGCGAGTACGACCAGTGCTTCAACCGCTGGTTCGCCGAGACCTTCCTCAAGGGCGAGCGCGCCGCCGACCCCTGCGGGCAGCTCTTCCGCCGCTACCAGCTCTGCGTGCAGGTGCGGGGCCGCCCGCGGGCCCCGCCCGCCCCGGCGCCCTCCCCCTGCCCCGTCTCCGCCCGGGAGCGGCCTGCGCCCTCCCCCCGACCCGTTAGCCGGGAGCTCGCAGCGTGGTTCCGAGCCGGGCTCTAGCTCCCGCGCCGGTACCACTTACCTGCGCCTCTTCGAGCACCGTTAACGTTAAAGCTGTGCCCAAAGCTGTGCTAGGATACTAATCGGAGGTCACACTTTGTACCAAAGAATATCCAGCTTAGCACTATAAAGGTGTCTCTTTTTTTTTCCTTTCTTTCTTCTTCACAGAAAGCAATCAAGGAGAAGGATATACCCATTGAAGGTCTGGAATTCATGGGCCCGAGCAAAGGAAAAACCGAAAACTCCTCTTGACCTCTGCTGTACGTCTGCTGTCACTAATGTGAACCTCCAGACTGAGAAACGTAACCAGACAAGACTAGGTGCCACCTGGAAAAGGCCTCGGTTAAGCTGCTTTCTCTATGTAGCCTTTTAGGAAGCAAATACTCTCCTCTGCTTGTAGAGAGGGGGGAAAAAAGGGTCACGTGGTAATTACTGCCTCCTTTTCAATGAATGTTGGTGGTGGTTCAGTCTCTAACAGCTTGAAAACCCYTTTTAACTAACTTCCCGTGTGAATGTACTCTATAATGGGAGAATACTTATTAGGATGGGTTGATCTGTGACCAATTTCTCTTGCTTATTTATATATCACTTGAAAGCATTTAAAAAGCCTATGAAGGGAATTGGTTTACTTTGTCTCATCTCTGTGCCGCTGAATTTTGGAGAAAGGAGTTTGATAYGATCCTGAATGCTGAGGGGCTACTGTGTTGTTCTGTGTCAATGCCAGAGGTGTTACAAAAGCACTTATGCTGGATGTGCAATAACTTAGCTGAAATAAATATAACCAGGCTGTATTTTGTGCTAGTAGATAGCTGTCCTGTAGAATCTGAGTATGACCTCTAAGAGGAACAGAGAGAACCTACAACTTCACAGCATTTTCCAAAGTACTGAAACAATCTGCAACTTGAATTTTCTCTTCTTTAGTGTTATCTATCCCTACAGTAAAAATGCAGTGCAGGCCTGGCCGCCGTTCCACGCGCTCTCCCGCCAATCACTGGGTCTGCCACAATCATTGTTAGACTCTTCCTCGAGGTAGTTGGAAGTCTGTATTGAATGAGGGCAATGTTGCGTTGAAACCTGACAGCTGATACGGTTAAAGCCCCAGTTGCCTGCCCTAACCCTTGGGCAACCTCACTGCTTACGAAGCTGCTCCTGAACCATGTGTAGTTCACTCCTAGTAAAGCAAACTAGTTATTACTTGTTTATTCTAATGTGCTGGCTTGTAAACTACAGAAACTCAGATRAAGTTGTTCTGCAGTGGCAGTGACTGCTGAAAGGGTGAGATAGCCAGCTAACTCATCAGCTATCCCAGCTGAATGTGGTATTGGTGCATTAACTCCTTCATGTAACCTGATGATGAGACTGGTTTTTGGTTTTCCTGAAATGGTTGTCTGAAATTCTCTTCCTTTGAATGGCAGTAGAAGGGCTAAGGAGACTTCTCCTTGGAAAGAATGGAAGATTCCTGATGCTGGGTATTTCCTGATGTGGTTGTGAATTAGCAATTAGCCTTTTCTTCTCTCCAGTTTTCTATTCCTCCATCCCAAAATACTGAATGACAGAGCTTTGTTCCTGCAGATCTTGCAGGAACTAGGAAAGGGAAGGTGTTTGGAAGAGGAGTAGGGAGTATAGAGCAAGACCCACCCCCTCCTGTCCTGGGGCCCTGAGAGCCTTGTGGCAGGGGAATCGCTTGAAATGCTTTCAAGTGATACTTAGACAGGGATGGGCTAAAACTGCCCCCCTCTTAATACACCAATACAGGTGAAGGAGTAAAAAATCATTCTGGGCTGGGGATAAAAGAAAGAAGTCAGCTTTCTAACTCCGTTAGAAAAAGTTGAGCTTCACTCATAGCTTTTAAGGACTACCTCTGGTGCAGTTCAGAGCCTTTACTTTAAAGCAAACAAAAAAAATCGCTCAGAAAATACCTCAGTTGCAGTTCTCAAATACAGTAGCTGGCTGGTCTGTGCCACAGACATAAGTAGCGATTACACGTGCTCAAGAATAGCTTAGGATTTGTGCTGAATACCGAGAACTGCAGCATACTGGGGCCTTTGTTCCCTGTGTCTTCAGCAATGCCCTAAACACAGCAGCTTTTGAACTGTCTGCTCTGTAGTGTGGTTCAACCATGCTGCCTTTTCAGGTGCATTGGGCAGGTTGCTCAATAGGCAGGACAGTGATTGAATGTAGAACTTAACAGCTTGTTTTATAAAATTTAAATTGCTAGGCCACTCAATTATAAATAAAATTAGTTTTCTCTAGGCAAGTTATGGGACATACTATAGGAGAACATTCTATTCTATTAGAATATTATTCTCTTTTATTCTAAATAGTGTGTTGGGGACTGTCAAGAGTTAAACTTTTTTTTTTTAAGGAATAACATATACAACTGCTTCACTTTTCTATAATCATCTATAATCATTTCCACATAAATGTAATGTTATTTAGTCAGTTAACTTTAAAGCAACTAAGCCCATTAGTGTCTTGTTCTGTGCTTTTAATACAGAAAAACTTAGAAGTCATTCTACTACAGTGTTCTGTTGAGCTAAACAGGTGAGATAAATTATACTGAAACATGAGCAGAGGCATCCTACTGTGCCCACTTTAGATGATCTTACATTTAGCTTGTTTATTATCCTTCACTCCTTTCATCTGCAGGATGCCAAGTCGGCTGTTGCAGTTTTGTTTTCCCTAAAAGGAACATTAATGGCAGCTAAGGAATACGTTTTCTCTGCATTGTATCATGTAAAAGAAAACAGAAGTTGCAGAGGGAATTGGAGAACATCTGACTTATGGAGAGGAAAAGCTTCAAAATTAATGCAGTATTGGGACAGATACTAGTCAAGCCTAAAGCCTTCAGACTTCAGAAAATAGTAAAGTTCTAGGCTCTCCTTGAAATGTTAAGCTTTAACCAGCAGAGCCGAGGCGCTTCTCGATGACACTGCATMTTACAAAGAAGCAGTGGAGCAAAAAGTGTGTTTTCATTTGTAGAATCCGAGATAGACTTTTGTATGACTAAACCACGGCTTTATGAAGAGCATAGTTGCAAGTAATTTACATGCACTGCTTATAGTATACTAAAATTCCAGAGCCAAAGATTAATATTGTGAAATTGCACAGAGATTAATACACACGTTTGACTGCTGCCCCTTTCTGTTTCAGAACAGGCCAGGTGAGAGACAGTTGGCTTGATGGTGGCATTAATAAAATACTTACTGCAGTAGTTGATTATGCAGAACATGCTTTGGTATACACTGAATTTTAATCTAGACTGTTAGCCTAAAAACTGTTTATTTGAATGTAAGCTGTGTGTTTACAGTGATCAGGTAGATGAGGCATCATGCATTATTCACTTTCATATTTATGATGAATGCATTGCTAACATTAGTATTACCAGGTACAGCAGCAGGTGTAAGATTGAGTTGGCCAAACCCCTTTGTTACTGCACTATTGCTTGTGGGGAAGTCTCACTGTTTTAAGCCAGAACAAACTTCTAAGGATACATAGACTAACAAAAGAAAAAGTCAGATTCTGAAATCAAGTTAGGAGTTTTTATTTGAAGGACCTCTAAACAAGTACATAACAGAGGTCATAACACCATTCAACTTGATAGTAGAAGGAATGCAGAGTTTCTTAAATGATGGTTCCCATAGAACATTCTGGTCCAAATGCAGGAAGAGCCAAAGTTTTGGCTGTGGTCAAGAACTTAGTTTTCGTCTTCATAACCAGTTGGGAGAGCATTAACGTGGGGATTGTGGAATAGAGTTTTGTTCCCATCGCCCCAGGGAAAAGGCTGTTGAAAGACAGAAAGAAAATAAGCCATTGGCAGCTAATGAAAAAATCTGCTGCAGCTCAGGAAGTTCGCTCTTGCAGCAGGAAATAGATTCAAACATCACTGGTGAGTTCAAACATGAGCTGGTGAGTTAAGCAAGCTAACATCTGTTCTCCAGGTTGTACAAAGTGAGAGGCGGAAAACAGTCTCTGTTAGATGGCGACAACTAACTAGCTCTGTGCAGTATGATCGACAGCATTGATCTTTAATATCCTGGTAAGACCCTTGTTTTGAGAATTAGGGATCAGCTCTGATCAGCCTTTAGATCTGTATCAGTGTAAGGTGCCTAAAGCAGCTTTATAGTTGAAGCATTTTCAGTGACACATCAGCAGAACTACTCTGGGAAGCAAAAGGCTCGTTCTAGATCTGCAAATGCAAGGGGTACTTCAGCTCAACCATGAGACCCTCTTGCTGTCTCAGAAATAAAGTTAAGGTCATAATTATGTACACAGCACCTCACTTCATAGATAGGAAAGCAACAAAAGCTGTAGTAGCCTCAGCTGAATCTCTGCAATCAGAGAAAATAAGGCGACCTTCAAACAGAGCACTGGCACATACCTTGGTCCTGATCCGGAGGTGAGCATAAGGAATAAACTCGGGTCTTTCATGCTCATGCTGTGCTTTTAAGTAGCAGTTCAGCATGCAGACACCAACTCCGGGAAGAGCAACCACAAAGGTCAGGAGCTTCCACAGGCGGGCTAGTAMAGAGAAAACGCATCACCTGAGGTAGAGCCGCCAGGTTTCTGTGGCGGCTGCCCAGGAACACGATAAACGCACTTCTGTTCCCCAGTGCGGCCCCTGTCCGCTCCCGAGCTGTAACTAGCCGTTGTTCCCCGCAGCGCCGAGACCCCCACCCCGGGCTGCCCGCCGCGGAGGGCGGCGCCTGACAAGGGCAACGGCGCCTCGGCCGCGGCGCCGGGCTGCACCCCCGCCCCGGGGCCCCGTTACCTCCGCCGGGCTCGTGGGCCGCGGCCGACATGCGGCGCCCCGGCGGGGAGCGCGGGGCGGCGGCGAGCAGCAGCCGGGAGACCCTCGCGAGCGCCGCCATCCCCTCAGCCTCCGGGGCGCCCGCCGGAACCGGAACCCACGGCGGCCCGCGGGGGACAGGCGAGCTGCGCGAGGACGCCGCGCGTGCGCACTAGCGCTCCCACCTCGAGCCTGACCTTGAGCGCGGCGGGCCGCACGACCTCGCTGCGCATGCGCCGTCCCCGGGCGGGGCGGTGGGGGGAGGGGTCGGCGGGAGCCGTTAGTCGCGTGACGTGGTCGCGCCGTGTGGGCGAGGGGCGCTGGCGCCATTTTGGCGCTGAGGTGTGGGGGCGCCGCTTTGTCCATCCGAGGTSCGGGGGGCCCTGCCGTGTGGGCTGCCCCGGCGTTTTGGGGACAGGGTGCCGGGAGAGTGTTGTGGAGCGCTTGGGGATGCCTTGGGCCAGTGAGAGGTCTGGAAGGACCCGGAGAGCTGAATTTGGGGCAGGTGTAGAGGTGGGGGCAGCCGAGGCGAGGTAGGAGCGCAGGAGCTCCTGGAAGGAGATCGCAGGTGGTGGCAGGGACTGTCAGGATGGGACACAGGGAAGGACCACTGCAGTGAGCGGCTGTGGGTGCTGACACGCTGACCGTGGTTTTGTGCTGGCTTGTGCTGCACGTTGAAGGGCAGCTATGGCTGCGCGCAGTGACCAGGCTGTTCTCCAGAGCAGAAGGGAAGGTATCAGTATGTGACATCGCGTACAGAGAAGTAGGGGAAGAAGCTTTCCCAGCGTTCATGTCCATAGCTGGGGTTCAGAGACTGTGTGTATTCAGTACAGATCACTTAGGAAACAGTCCTGGTGTCCTGGGTAGARTTCCCTGTCAGTGGAGCAATTCCAATGCTGTATTTGGGTTTCTTTTATGCAGCAGCAGAGAATGGCTGTTAATATTTGTCAGTAGGGCGTTTTCACATTAGGGACCAGTCTCCTCACTAGGATATGAAAACTCTTAAAAATCAATGGCAGTAGAAAGATGTGTGTCATCAATGAAATGCATTTTGGTAACCACTGATATGTTTTTAATTATCTAGATTCCTGGGATGATGCTACTCAAGTAAAATTAACAATATCAGTTGAATAAACACAAGATCTTCAGAAGAACTGTTCACTATAATCAATTTGCAAGTGTCTGGATCCTGTTTTTATAATAACTTTTTGTTSGAGTCTGATGGTTGCCTGTTTGACCTCTGGTAGAAGCCATATAAGTGGAGAGTACATTTTCAAATACTCATCAACTCTGAAGTAAAATGAGAGGACTCCTGTACTGGCTGTACAGACAGAAACAGACGGTGTGAAAGTAGAGAAGCAGGGAACCTGAAGGTAAGGACAATGGCAAGGTYTGGTTTGTGAGGGAATGATGACGAATGATCTGCTTTTTCCATCCTCACAAGGTATACTCATTTGTGGAAGGAGAAGAAGATGGTTCTACTGTCTAATGAAGYAGATATCTATGAAGGACAAAGAGGAGCAGAGGGAAAGCCCAAGAGCTTGGTTTGGATAGCTGGATCTCCGGGGCTGGGTTATGTTATTACACATTGCTGCTCTGGCTATGCATAATGTAGGTCCAGTTCAGTGCAGCTCCACAAAACTGATCAGCTTTTTGCAGCAAGACCAAAGCATGTTGTGGCATGGCTGGGTTGCTGTTACAACGTGGTCGTTAGAGGGTAGGAAGCTGTGTTTGCTGCTGGGAAGTAAGTATGATTTCATTCTGTTCACTTGGCTGAGGRCTTGAATCTTAGTGTGTAGCATATAGAAATGGTGAGATGGCTGACATCTTGGAAGGCTGTTGTGAAGCATATCTGGATGATATTTTTATGTCAAGATAAGTTTGCTATATCTTTCCAGTGTAAACTGTTAATAAATACTTTGRTATTTGATGGACCCTTATTTTTTAAATCATGATTATCTCTTCCAGTGATCCACCTTCATATTCTTTCATTTAATATAGCATTTCAAGATCAGTCCTCTTTCTGTACTGAAAGAAAAACAGATATTCCTTGGTGGCRTTGCACGTATCCACCTACAGAAGTGTTCTCCCAATGTCTGCATCCATCTGAAGCCTTTTTTAAAGTGCAGACCTGAAACAGCTGCAGCTCACCACGTGTGCGCACACTTGCTTTGTTGGATGGACTTTGGAGTGTTAACATGGTGAAGTTGTTGCCCACACTGGAGGTGAATTTTGCTTTTCTCCACCTGCATCATTTAGATTTCAGGCTTAGAAGTTGTATAATACCAGGCTTTTCTAGAAACTAGAATGTGACTTACCTTGTGAACGGAAGTTTTAAGAAGCTTTTTGTATAATATTTAAATGGTGAAACCAAGATTAAGTTCTCTATCCTAAAGTGAATTACAGTGCTGATTTAATAGCAGGAACCATGTAAACAAAAACACTCTTGTTTATAGAGAAAAAAAGAAACCCATAAGCAGAAAACAGACATTAACACTTCCAAAGGTGACTGTGCAGTTAAGAGCAAAAGAGAAAGCAGAGAAAACAAAAAAGAATCAGCAAAACAAGTAGGAAACTGCTGTCTAGGCTAAGGAAAGAAGCGTAAAGTGTGACTCAAAAAGTTTTTGAGCTGTGTTGTCACCATAGCCTCGGAAGACAACATGCAAGAACCTAGCAGGAGGTGAGAGCAGACAAGATGTGCTTCTTTCTAACTCTTCCTGACACCTACAGTGTCCTCTGACACCACTGACAGTCTTGAAAGTGCTCTTCCACCAGAGAGTCACTTAGTAATGGCAACCTTTTAGCACTGCTGCTCAGATCAAAAGAAGTCCCTTGTGGACACTTCCACCCTTCAAGCTCCAAGGAACTGGTGGAAAGCAAGTGAAAATGGAGGTTCGARTTGATCCTAAGCCTGAGTACTATGGCAATTTTGTTACAGTCTCTAAGTTACATTGGTTTAAAATGAGACTTTCACAGGCTTTATCACCCCAAAAGCTGCAATGAATGTTAACTGTGTCAGGAGAATAATGGGGCTGATTAACCTCTTCTTTAAATGTGGTGCAAGTTTGGAATGACTGCTGAAATACATAAAAATTCCACCTGATGCATTTCTTCTGAATGAGAGAAGACAGATAYTTGAAGAAAGTAGATATTTTAGAAGAGAATTTTGAGGAATGTTATGACACAGTTGTATAAAATCTACTGTATTTGTGCAATATGTAGTGGTTATTATCACTGTCATGATTGCACTCATCCTGAGAGCAGAGCAAAAATCTTTATAAAGGAAAGTATCAGTGAATGAGGAGTCTCAGCTGTGCCACTGCCTCAGTAGCTCTACCTAGATTACTGATGCATGGTTTGGGATCCACCTTTTGGACTCACTGGTATGCACTATTGCCTTACACAAGAGATGCAACAGTTTTTCTGAAACAGACCTGTGTGAGAGGCTATCAGTTGATTTACTCACTGCTAAAAATCTGGTCCTAAATCCAGCATTTTGAGGAAGTTTGAACAAGTACGGTCTTCAAAAAGACCCACCATTCTGGGAGCCTTTATCTTTAGAGTGAAGAAATGCTACAAAGTTTGCTCTGCTTTTGCCAAAAAAAAAAAAAAAAAAAAAAAAAAAAAAAAAAAAAAAAAACAAGTATCTTCCAGAAAGCTGGTTTCAGTGGTGAATACAATACTTGGAGGCCAGGCTCACAACTCATATAATTTGTCTTGGATATCCAGTGACTGTCTCTGGATGATGTATAGCGTCTGGTTTGAACGTTCACTGTTCGATTTAGCAAAAATATGAATGACAGCAGTGAGCTAGTGTTCAGTACAGATGGAGTTGACTCTTCAAACTGAAGAASGTTTGTAACACAAATCTTAGAAGTATGTGTACTAAGCACAGAAATACTTAGATAGGCAGGAAGCTTTAACATTCAGGTAACAGTCCTAAAAGTTAGCAAGTTCTGCTATAGTGGCATTCCACTGTAATTCAGAGTCAAAGGGCACTTTCAAAACATTTGTTCTTCACCTTTTTTTTTGTTTGTTTGGTTTTGTTTTTCTTAGTTGCAATGGTAGATAGTGCGGAGAAGAGGATGTGGATGACTGCGTAAATCACTGGTGAGATGTGATTTCTAAAAGCTCCCTGATACCCTCAGCCTGGGCGAAGGCTGAGAGCAGTGCCGGTCTGGTCCGCCTGGTGGCAAACTGCATTCACTGGAAGCGCCTTTCAGCGTGGGAGGTTTGGAAACAACAAGCATACTTGCAAGCAACATTGGGATTTCAAAGTGCAATCTCATCTTTGTGCATTTGCAAGTTTTCAGGGACCTGCTCATCCCTCTAGAATAGCAATGTTCCCTCCATCAGATACTGATGGGGGCAGTGTCTTAACAAATGCAGAAATTGAGCTGCAGAGATAGCGCCTGTGTCTCAAACTTCACAGAGTTTCCTAGGGATTCTTCGTCTTCTCCCTGTGGTCCTGAAACTGCAGAAATCAATATTCTGCCATCTGTAAATCCTTTGTTCCCCTTTTCACCAGGGCTTTATCAGCTTTGTAAGTGAAGGAGGGAGGGGGAAAAGGGCRTTCAGAGAGCCATTGTCCCTTCTCCCGGGAATGATCTGGAAGCACTATGCAAATCTTTATTTGAAGACCCTGGGAACTGGGGGAGGGCTTTAGCTGCGAGCTCAGTAGGAGGGGAGCTCTGCATCCCTGCTCACACACTCCTGCCTAGTGCAAGTAGCTGGGAAGAGTGTTTTTGAACTGGCAGAAGAGGCGCTTTGTGCACTTCTGTGAGGTTTTGCACTCCTTATATCTCCTGTTTTGTGTTTTTCTGCCTGCCCCTTCTAAGTTCTTGAGAATTGCAAATGAGAATTGGCCAGGGGAGAGATTTCAGAGCTGTATTTAGTAATTATGAAATCAGAACAGTGCAGTGTGTGCCTCTGCAGCCTCCTTCCCTTACATGCTTACAGGCTTTGCCTGAAAGTCTCCCACCAAGCTGTCACGCAGCTCCACCGGTGCAAGTGTAAGTGCCAGTGCGTAGAGCCTGGCTGCTGGCATGAACCTAGGGCACAGACACAGCTTCAGTAAGCAAATGATCCAGCTTCTCAGGAGTAGTGAGGTGAAATAGTTTGGAGTTCTCAGATTATCCCACTGTAGCCAAATCTTAAAAAGCCTCCTCTTATCTGRGCAAAGACTCACAGTCCAGTACCTGCACTATGAAACCCTGCAGTTTGTCCTGGTTTGACTCAGAGCTCTGCATCACCTGGTTTGCATTAGGACAGGGTCACACTAACTGCCAGTTTCCTGGAAACTGTGTAGGGTCCTTCTTAGGCCTCATGGAAAGGGAAATACCCTGGCTGCATGGACACATGGGTGAGCAGGACAGTGGGGGAGGGAGCATGCAGATTCAAATCTGGGCATTTTTGTGCTGACAAGCTCCTGTAAAGGCAGCCACAGTCATTCTGATTTTCTGACCTTCATTTTTTGTCATGGCGGTAGTCCCACTGTTTACTTTGCAAACTCTGGGGCTTTTTTTGTTTTCCAACAAACTGTAAAAATATCTTCAAATTATGACAGTCCTGGAAAGCCCAACACTATTCCGTTTCTCCTGGGCCATTGAGAAGATGATGCCTTTTAAAAATCTCACTTTCAAAATCATAGGAACACATGCCACAAGACCTGTTTCGCCATTGCCTTCCACCTTATATCCAAAGCAATGTAAAACACAATCATTTTGATCTGCTAGTGCTTCATTGCTTTGCAGATCAAAAAGAGTATATCACAGACAACTGGGTATTTACATGGCATCTAAATAATTTTTTTTCCAAGTGTGAATCTAGAGTAACTCATCTGACTCTGGTGAGTCTACCCTGGGACTGTACTAGCTAGAAACTAGTCTGTACATACCCTTTCGCTCCCATAAGCGCTCCCACTACCTGTGTGCGCTCGCACATCCATGTAGAAGCTTTTCCAAGTACACTTACTTGCATGCGCGCTGATGTATGAATGCACATTCTCACCCACTCGTCACACGTGCATGCAAACACATACACATTCTCAAGTGCACACATCCATTCCCTTTCTCTCATATACATTTGCACACATACACAGACCTTTTTGAAAGCTCCTGTTTTCAGAAAGGTTTTATTTATAGGTCCTGCCTGGTTGTGAATGTGAAAGGGAGAAAGCCCCTCAGAGGGTTCCTTTCATGTGTAAATCAGCCTGGGCTGAGAGCTTTGGGGTCACTGAGAGGAGGATTTCACTCTTAATTACTCAGAGAGAAAGCAGGCGGGGGACTTTCTCAAACTAATAGTGTTGTTCTCTGCTGGGGAAAGCAGCTTGAGACCCCTGAGTTTCTCTTCCATCAGACTTCAGCTCTGATTCACAGGCCTCTGCCAGCGCAGAGTTGGTGTGTATGTGGCACTTGGGACAAACACGGTCAGCCTCCAGATGGGCTTACTCACGTATTAGGAATGGTTATGTTCATTCCCATTGCTGGGTGTTCTTTGGAGACTAGTGGAGGAGCTGAGCTGGTTTGATTGACTTTATACCACGTTTATTGAAAAGTTATGTTAGTCTGTGCTGTACATATCTGTGACTCCATCTGAGGACCACAGAATTCTTCTAGACATACCTGAAAGTTCCCTGTTTTCTGCAAAGTAGAAAAATGTTGCTGTCTAGAGTTTAGTCCAATGAGCAAGGCTCTGAACTTGGACTTAAAAACAGCATTGAATTCCCCAATTGGCCCCATGATGCCTTTGTGACCTTTGACAAGAGGCTCGCTACCCTGTGCCTGGCTGTGAAGCAGGGCGTAATCTCTCCAGAATGGGGATGTTTCRAGCACAAGCCAGGATTGTGATACTCTTGGTAATAAGGTTGTGTGAGTGTCGGGATAAACATGGAGTGAGGAGCGTATCTGAAGAGCTATGTCTTTTTCCTGGAATGCAATACAAGCACGTAGATTCCCATGCTGACATTTCATTATCATCTTCGTTTCATTGACACCAAACTGTCTCCAGAAAACCACTACAAAGGCAGGAATACCCAGGGCACAAGCCACCCAGTTCTGTACAGGAATCATAGGACCTGCTTGTGCAACCACACATTAATACGAAGTACAGCTGCAGAATACAGCTGTTAACAGTTGTAGGGAAGAGATCCACTGTGTTGGCCAGTGTTCATGCATACGCAAGCAAGTATATTTTTTAGCTTCAGTTGGCTCAGTTAAAGCTGCATCCTTGCATTTGTATTTCATTTTCACATGCCCTCTGCATTTCTAGATAAGAAATAAATGCTGCCAGGGCTGAAAATTTTCAAACTATTCACAAACAGCCCCACTGAAGCCCTGATACAATGTTCTTCAAGTTGCATTAGCTAAGCTTGCCTGGGAAGACTGAGGTTTTTGTCCAGGAGCACCTGTTTGAGGAAGGTAGCAGTAGCGGGGGGGGGGGGGGGGGGGGGGGGGGGGGGGGGAGCCATCAGCAGATGAGGTCAGCACTCTGAAGTGTCTGTGGAGGTCACAGAGAAATGAATGGGTCATTTCTTTTGCAAATGAAGAGCTGCAGCCTTAGCAGAACCCAACATGTGGGTCCAGGCTGTTCCTTTTATGAGCTGATGGAAATGGGGCCCAAACGGACTTCCCTGATGAAGTTCTGTCATAGCCTTTGTTGTCACAGCCTCCCGCAGCATGTACCGGGCAGAGTGTGTGGATTCAGGGTTATCCTGGCTACCTGCACAGAGTCAAGAGGATAAGGGCTTTACAGCTGCATAGCAAATCTAAGGCAACACTGTATCCTTACTGCCATTCCACAAGGAGAACCTCTTTGGAACATGTTTCTGTTTGCTTTAGTGCATAAATAGTGAATAAATCCAAGGGCTGTCTTAAAATAATGCATATAACTGAGTAGCAATGATTAAGAAGCCTGGATTCGAGTCTTGATTCTGATGGTAAATGGTAAGTTTCCTTGAGAAAGTCCTATGAGTGCTTTATGCCTCAGTTTCCCTGCCAAATACTGAATAATAGTAGTGTATTAATTTTTCTAAAACATTTTGAGGACTTTGGGTACAGAATGCTTTATGTATGCAGAGTTGCTAATATTAAGCTAAACATTTAAGTAGCACATTCTATCAGTGAAATAACTATTTTTGTCTATTTTTTTGTGCAGCAATGTTGTTTTCTCCAGATTGCTAATTTAGAATTTTATACATATAGGCAATGTCAGTTATATCTTGTCACTTGCTCCTTTTGCGTCTTTGCAGACCACTGCAGAACTTCTTTTGCTGTGACATTCTAATGGAAAGTGGAGACACCTCGAGGAGAAGGTCAAAACAGACAATAGCAATTATAGTCAATAGCCTCAATGACTTGAGAAAATCAGGCCTGAATTATATGCTTACATGTGATCTGCCTATACCATCTTTCCTCTGTACAGGTATTTAAAACAAGGCAGGACGTGAGAGTAACCATTTCTGTTGTAGCTGGAGTGCTAGGAACAGCATTCCACAGCCTCAGGTAGAGTAAGGCAGGGTGGGGGTTTTAGGGGAAAGGTGGCTAAGGCTGGAGTAACTGTGCCCTGGCTTTTTCTCACTATGGTAATGCTTCAACGGGGGCAAGTAGCTAGAAATCGGAATAATCCTGGCTCTGCCAAAACTTGCACCAGAGAGGAAAGTAGACTTAGGTTTGGATTTTATTTTTTATAAACCTCTGCTATTTGTGAAGGATTGTTTTTTATGGCATTTATCTCCATTTTCCTTAGAAACCTCAGGAGCACCTTCTACCCTTTAAAATCTGTTACAATGTATTTTAATTGTGTGATACTGGAGCCCAGCCACTCTCYGTTGGTTGCAGAAAGAGGACCTATAATCACAATACATCTTCAGAGGGGTAAGTGCAGTCTTTATTTCCTAAGAACAACCAAGTTTAAACTACTTTGTGTAAGGGGAGCTAAAAGAGAAGATCGATGTTTCTGACGGTTTGGGGACAGTTTCACATTTGGGGTAAGGCTGGGGTTCGCGATGGAGGCCTGCACCCAGGCAGTAGTTTGACAGCAGACGTGGGTACACACTAATACAGTCTCTAGAAATCACAGAAGCCTGCTGAGTTATTGTGAGCTGGAGGAGCCTTTCTGTTTGTGGGCACATGCGTCTGCCTTCCTCACATTGTGAAGACATAACTGAGACATAAAGGAGACTGGCAAATTGCAGAACGCTGATGGAAGGGAGGACGACAGGCAGAAGAGGAAAACTTAAGACTTTGTGGACAAAAGGCTCAGGCCTCATTGTGAATTCTAGCAAGCAGTTGGTCTTTAAATAAAAACCTTTTTAAGTAATGTACTGATATAATATGGGAGACAGATAAATATCTGCCAAGGATTTTGCACCCTATTCGCGGTGTGGTTACAGGAGATGTTAACAGAGAAAGTACTTTTACTTACTGCCAAGGTTTGTATTTGTTCATCTACCTAAACTGTGTAGGGCAGGCTGTTTAGATCACATCACAGAAAGTGGGATGCAGATGACACTGAGGGGTATGGCCATATAATGGCCCCACAGATTAAGACTAATTGCAAAGAAGACACAAAAGCTGGGCAGTTCTAATTTACTTTCCTTCTAGTATCACCCCTCGCCCCCCACTGCGAACATTATTGCTGGATTATCTAGGGCCTTCTATTGGCAGCACTTTGCTGTACCTGCCGCTGGTCTATATCCCCTGTCCCACAGACCCACCCCTATGATACCCTGGGCAATACACCCAGCTGAGCACCTCCACTACGAGTAATGTGTTCTTGGCCGCGACATTGTTCTTATTTCATTACACTGGGACTTCAGTAACATGATGTAGTTGCTTGGTTGAACTCCATGGTGGCTGTAATTGGACTGTACACCTGTGCTGTGCCCAGTGATGAAATGGTGGAYGCGAGGTGTTCCACCGAGCACAGCTAGCAGCTCCTCTCTTGTCAGTACGTACACTCTTTTTGTGTCTGCTAGCAAATGCTTTGCATGGCAGGTTTGTAGGCAGCCTTTCCCCATACCCCCACCCCTACCACAGCTCTAGCTGCTCCACATGTTGTATTATTTTAGATTGGTGCCTCATTTCCAATTTGTTAGACTTTGAAAGCCTGTTCTTGAGCCTTGAACCATTCTCATAATGCAGCCTTGTGAATTAATTGCCAAAGACTCACAAATTGCTGATAGATATGTGCAGAAACTAGCTACATGGTAGGTCATTCCTGTAAATCATTAGACTCTTCACAAATTTCAGTCTGGGCTTTTCCTTAAAAGCCTTCTCCCAAACTGGACACAAGACAATGGACATCAGCAGGCAAAGCTCCCAGCGACTAGGAGGATGTTGTCACATGTCCAAGAGCCTGGTGGGAGGAAAAGACATTAGATCTGAATTCATCCTGGCAGGGAGAAAGGAGGAGGAGGAGGAGAAGGTCAGAGGCAGCTTCAAGGAAATGGCTTTGGTTTAAAATGTTTCATTAGAGTTTTTACATTGGAAATATAAAGTGCAGAAATGTAATTGCTTGGCAGAGAAATGACATTTATTAATACTGTATGCTTTCAGTACTCCATGCAGAAAGAGACAAAATATATTCCTAGCCAACTTAACAGAATTACAAGTCCCTGTTGTAAAAGTGCTTTTTCCCCCAAAATAGATCACATGATCTAGGATTTTTTTTTTTTTAATCAGTACTGGTAACAGATTTTTTTTCCAGTATACCATTTCCATCTGCGACAGTGAGAGAACCTTTGCAAGGCAGACTAACTTTATCTAAACAGTGCATCAGTGTCAGTCCAGCTGGGAATACTATTGGGATACTCACCTCACATTGTTTCCCTTCCTTTCTATGTCTGTCTTTGATTTTTCCTGTTGTAACTCAGTAAGATAATCACGGTTACCCTTTCCCAAAGGGTTAGTCTTTGCCCTGTTGATCTGACAAGCTCCTTTTTTGAAGATGGTTCACACCTGCCACTTGAGCTTTGTTGCCTCAGGATATTTTTCCTCCTCTTGCAGGCTGGTATTGGGGATTTGGGTTGGCCTGCATACCTGCAAGACCAGGCCAACGCAGGGTTATGGCAAATGTCACCAGCGAGAATGTAGGAAAAGGGATGCCAATATGTCTGGTCTGCTTTCTTCTTTTGGGGCATAGCTTGGCCAAAGTTCCGAACTGTTGAAATGTCATAGAGGAATGTGTAGTGTGGATGGATTTTTCCTGGGAAGCCGGGATTGATTTACATTTTTTTTTCCTGTTTTAAGTTATAGGAGCCAAACTTGGAGAGGATTTGCCTTTACATCCCAGAGGCAATTCTAAAATTACTCTGGCTTGAAAAGAGGTGTTTCCCAACAGACTGGCAAAACAAAAGCATGCATATAATGCCCTGCAAAGGTCATTCTTGACCAGAACCTGAAACAGCTGAAGTACAGATTGTCAGTCTTCTACTCTGCCAACCCTTGTGGCAGTTTTGTACCCGTGTGCCTTTTTTTTTTTTTTTTTTTCTTTTTGGGTCAGCATTTCAAATAATTTTGATGTTCTTCACTGACTCTGCTGGGCAGCATGTTGTCAGGGCCCTGTGTACAGCAGCGGACTCCGCAGTCTCTTGCCCTTGTCCTATGGGTTTGGCCACCTGTGTTCAAGGTCTGCTCTGGTATGGTGCGGTGCAACCTGGAGTCAGAGTGCTGTGAAAACAGCAGTGAGAGGCTTCATCAGGGACCTCTGCCAGGGCTCTGCCGCTTTTTTGGGGAGCTGTGGCACAGAGCTGCCCTTGCCCCGATCCTCACCTGAGCTAGGCTATGCGTATGCCTGTGCCTGGCTGTGGGCCTTGCTGATCCTGATCCTGACTCACTCACTTGACTTTCCAGCTTGACCTTGGACATGGCTTGTCACTACAGGCTTGTCTAGTGGCYGCTGGACTCTTGGCTGAACCTGGTTGCTGTCACCGAACCTGCTCTGCTCTTCTCGCTCCGGCACTGTGGCACTATGCTGCTTGTCAGCGAGGTCTCTGTCCTTGCCTGCCTTGCTGTCTCCCTCAGCCCTGCTCACCTTGGCTCCTGCACAGTCGCTGCTCTGCCCTGCTCCCTGTGTTGAACTCAGCCTTCTTGAATATAGCATCTCTGTCTATTTATAAAGTTAGAGAGTAAATGGGTGGCAATATGAGACATATTATTGGATTGGGCTGGTTTATTGCTATGACAAATAAGACCTGGCATTAGCTTTGCTCCTTTTATTTCCAGCTTCCTAAAAAGAGAAAATAAATCGAGTCTATTGGCAAGGGCTAGAATGACTAAGAAAGCAACCAGCAGGAGGAGCTCTCTAGACACCTCGCTTGATCATTTTTCAGTAGCTGCATGTTTCAAGGGCATCACTTTAGAGCTACTTTCTTGGGACTTCCTTGTAGACAGACCAGCAGCAGCAGAAGACCCAGACAACCTACTGGTATTGCTGCTGAGCAGCTACAGTGATTTTTTTTGAGGCTTTTAAGGTTCCTTTTTTCCACAGTTGTTCATTCAGAAACTTCAAATATTCGTGAAATTTGTGAAGAAAGATATCCTGCTGGATTCCTCACAACCTCACAAGGGGACCTCTAAACAAAGAAGCTCCAAAATGTATTAGCACAACTCTGAATATTGGTCTTATAAAGCTACTCAGATAATTCTGCCTCTTTGTATGTAGTTCATCTTCTTATTCTGTGAGGAGCAGATCTGGAGGACCTCTGCATACTCTCTTGTACAGCACTGTGTTCTCCTTAGTTAAGTACAAAGTCACACTTTGCTTCTTAGGCCCAAGCCTACAGCCCTGAATTGCCTGGGCCCCATGACCATGCACCGGCTGTAAAAAGAATTCAGATTTTTTTTTTTTTATGTGGTGGGCTCTGTGCTTTTATAAATCTGTCCTTCATTTAGTTATCTAACTGGGAACTAGATGTCTTCTGCTGTTGAATGTTGCTATAATAATTATTTTGATCCTGAATGAGCCAGAAAGTATTCTAATGCTTATCAGTGTAAATTAAGTCAATAGAGATTCTTCAAATTTATCCTGGTGTTCAGAGAATGAAATTCATGCGCTTCAATTTACAGCTTATTAAGTGATCAGAATTAATGAACTCACAACAATCTTTTCTGTTATTGTTTACATGTTTTCTTCCTATTCACTCATAATGTACATGGCTTAGAAAAAGCAGAGAATTGAAGAGGCAGTGTGTGGGTCAGATATGTCCTATGGAGCACAGCATTGTGCTTCAAGGCTTTAATCACGTTTGCAAAGTGATTATGTAGAAATTGCACCTTCTGACTCAGCTGAGCCTGTGGATTCTGAATTGGATCTGTTGACCATGGGAGGACAGAAGCAAATAYTTTACTCATTTTTCTTCCTGTTAAAATGGCATCAGAATGAGAAAGTGGGTTTCAAAAGCAAAGCCAAATGCTACCCTTGCTTCCTTCTGTGCAACCACTAAGAGAACGTGCCCTGCAGAATCTTTATCACTGTTAGTGATGCAGAGAAACCCACCTTGGTTTTCAGAACCCCATTTCTATTCTGGAAACTAGAAAGATATTTACACTGAGGAATAGAGATGTTCTTCAGAATCACTGGAGGACCATGTGTATAGAATCATAGAATCATAGAATTGGTAAGGTTGGAAGGGACCTCTGCAGAGACTTCCTATTATCAATGGGAGAGAACATCACTAATTTGTGAAAAGAGTAGAGAAACAAAAATGGGAAAATGAGGGAGAGGCATTAATTTAAAGACAGCTGCAACTGGATGATAGCACTCTTACATGTCCGTAGCATACRAATACCTTTATCGCATCTCTGCCTATCACTCTAGTTAAGTTTATCATGTGAGCACACTGAAAGACTTGTCACCACATTAAATAATATGGGACTTGTATGCAAGCTCTGCAGAACTAGAGGAGACTGAAGATCCAAAGTCAGGAGGAAGAAAGATGGGAGCACACAGCAACCCTGGTGTGAGGGAACTGAAGGTACCCCTGTAGGGCAGTAATATAGGGGTGCACGGAAACTCTGATGGTGACATTTAGAGGACTTTTACATGGAAAGGCACTTTCAGGGAAAAGGAGTAGGTGGGACACTGAGTAACACTGAGTAGGAGAGAATGAGAGATTCTCTCAGGAGAGAGAATGAGGCAAATGAGTAGAGCAAAAGGATTCCTGAAGAGGAAAACGATGGAAACCTGGTGACTCACACAGAGACAGCTTGGGGGCACATGCAAAGCCCCAGATATGAGAGTGGGACTGAGAGAGGTGTTTGGAGAGGTGAAACATGAGGCATTTGTGAAGGAGAGTTTACGGAGTAAACCACTGTATGAGAGAGCCAAATCTCTAAAGGAACTGTTGTAGATAGTGAACTGCCCGCAAGAAATGAGAACTAGAGTGTGGGCCAGGTATTTCACACTGACCACAAACTCTGACAAAGCAGGAGTGAGGGAGGCCAAGGCCTATATAAATCAGGTTTTGCACATTTTACCAGCAAATGAGAAGGGCTGTTTCAATCCCTGTGGGCTGGCAGTGGCTGATGCAGGCCTTGGATACAGGATTTACTGAAAACTGGAGAAACTGGTTAGTAACACAGGCAGGAGAGTGGAGCCTGGGACTGGACAGAGCTCAGAGCAGAGCTACACAAACAGCGGACTGTGAACCTTGTCCTTGCAGAGCACCTGGAACTGCCTGTATGGCTGCTGCTCTCAGGGAGGGTGTGGAGGTGGTGTATCACGGTGGCTACCGTGCAATCCTTGTGCTGTGCACCAGCAAGGAGTCTCTGGAAATTGATGTGTTGCRAGTTCATAGGTTTGTTTGCCTATTTTTGCTTAAGTGCCTGCCATACCAGCACTAAGACATGAGAGAGACCCTCAGAGGAAGGAGTAGTCATTCTGGGGATTACTCCAGGTTCCTGAAAAGGGGGGAGAGGATAGACTGTGGTGGTGCTTGAGGAAGGTAGAGCACGCTGGATTCACAAGACTCAGCTTTAAGTAAGACTGACCTAAATTTCTGATTGAAAAAACAAACACACCCTAATACATGTTTCGAGTACTGCTCTATTTTCTGCAGTTGTTTCATTTTCTCTTCTTTCCTTCTCAGTATCAGGTGTTAAAGTAGCCCACAAGGTAACAACTGAACAACACTGCTAGAATTTCTAAGTTCTGTTTCTTTAAGAAGTTCAGAAAACTTGTCACAGTACCCCGGGAAAGCTCTTTCTGCTATGCTGTTTAATCCAAAGCAGTTTATATCAGATTTATGTTCTGGCAGCTCTGTGATAAGCTTGGACTCTACCACATTATAAACATAAAAAATTACTTAAAACCGCTGTTACTAAACTTAAAGGACTGTTTTGTTTCATGGAGTCCTGCACCTTTGTATTAGGGTTGTGGTCTCCATGGTTCTGCACCTCATACGTTTACAAACTTGAGCAACCTAGGATGAAGACATTTCTGCCAATGACAGCTTAATAGTTTGGTGAATGTAACGCCTTCTTTATGCTTAAACTGTGCATGTCTAAAACACAGTAGAAGATGCARAGCACTGAAGAATTCTGTGATGTTTGGTGTTTAGATGGACCAAAGGGTCCTTGATATGTAAATTCTAGGTTTCGCCTCTCTCATGTAAATTACCTTAAACCTGATATCTAGATTCATAAGACTTCCTTGAAACCTTGGCAAAATATGAGTCTTATCACTAATGAATTCATCTTGAAATCACTTGTCTAGAAAAGGCTATATATTACTTGCATTGGGCCATGCAACCTGGTCTCTGCAGAGTTCCTGTTCTCATGACCATCACTATTTGTTTTAAAAGTTCACTATTTGGTTCTGCTGACATTAATAAAGCATTCACTAAATCTGGGTGTTTTCTTCTAATATTATATCCCAAACACATGATTCTGTAACTCAGTGGGACCGYGGTGCAGGGTCACTTGGCATTGCTCCAAGACCTGTCAGATATGTAGGTGTGCAAAGGCAGCAGCTGAAAAGGGACAGGCAGAGGACAGAGTGAACCTCCATGCTGGCTTCTTATTTTCAGCCTCGTCCTCTGTACTGTTGTGTTCTGCAGTGAGAATCCTTCAATTCTTCTTCCTTTTGGAGTTTTAATGCTAGCAGATGGAAATCCAGCTCAACTTTCAAAAACTGTGAATAATTTATTAAGAACAAAATTGTTGGGTCTGAGAGCTGGTTCCTTCTCTCTCTCTTTCGCCTTTTCTCTCTGCAAACTGCCTTTCAGAGGTAAAGTTTCTAATTACAGGTCAGGGAGGCAGGTTTAATCACACAGCAGAGCCCTTGATGCAGCATTAGAGTGTGTTATTTATACACCTGAATTAATAGGGATGCAACATTTCAGTTGAGAAGAATAAGGTGGTTTTCAATTTCACTCTTTTTTATGTGAAACAAACCACATCAGATTCATCTGCTTTTTGACCTAAATTATTGGGATTTTAAGTAACTAACACGTAACTGCTATGCAGATCTAGAGTGAAAAAGAAGCAAGAGTAGAGARAAAGCTGCACACATAACAAAGAAAGGGGAACAACAGAAGCAGGATCAAAAAAGCCGGGAGAGGATAGAAGAAGAAAGCCATAGGGAAAACTGAACAGAGCAAAAATACAAATGTGCTGCTGTCTATCCCAGGGGAGACTTGTGGAGGGTGGGAGCATCCACAGAAACTGAAGGGCAGGCTGCAGTGTGTTGGCATACACCCAGATACCTCGAAATATTGTTGTTCTTTTAAGGCCAAATATAGGAGAGGTGGAGATGAAACCTGAAGTGTGTGAAGAGTCTCATGTCCTCCATGATGCAGAGGATAGGATCCCTGCGCTGTCAATGCTTAGACTCACCATCGGTTTTTACTGGATGTACTGGTTCTGTAGCACTGGAAAAAACTGGGACRTCCCAGACAGGATCATTCCTGCAGTGTTGTGAGCTCCAATGTGACTTATTTACAGAAATGATTTTTTCTACTATTTTGGTTATGAAAAACACACCACCTGTGGACTTCTGTCCACAGTTGTACCTCTCTCTCTAAATTATTTTGGTTTCATGTTTGGTTTTTTGCTTGTCTACTTGAGAGGTCTGTGAAAATTTCAGGGAGCTTTCTGGACTTTTTCTGCATTAAAAAATGGGAGACCCGTGCCTTTGCGTCTGATTCTCTAAGTTATGGAATACACAAATCTCTCTATTGATGGAGATCCTGATCCAGACTCATCGTTTGGGCTACGTGATAGGGTTGTGCATCTGCACAGGGCAAATGTGTTGAGCCACATATAGGAAAGGGCCCCCAATGCTAGGCTATTTCTTTTCAGCAGCACTTGTCTTGGTTGCAGTTCGTTGATAAGGCACCTTTCCCACAGTGCACCCAGGTGCACAGTAYGTGAGACTTAACAGGGCCTTGAACAGCTTCTAGAAATTGTATTTTGCTGCGATTGGGCACCTCACTGGATGCCCTACTCTAAAGTCTCTCAGCTAAGCTAAGAGACAAATGAATGCAAAGCTGCCAGTACCTATGTGATATATTGCTTAAGAAAAAAAAGGTTATCTACTTTTGTAAATTTACTTTTAATTCCTAGATAATTTTTTTGTTAAGATTACATAGACCGAGAACCTTGTTCTCACGCATGTCTGCAAATCATTGCCACAGTGCTGGAGCAGTATACGCRGGGAATAGAAACTGACTCACTAGGTACAGAGTATCACAGTACGTCAGCTTTTGGACACTGTGGTTCCTTCCATCAGACTAGGTCTCAAGCAGCGTGTCAGGTTCCAAAATTGGATTGCAAGCCGGACAGAAACTCAGTTGCAGGAAAGTGTTCACAAGCCTGAGAGAGCAAGGAGAAGAAAAGTCTTCACCAGAGAACGATGGAAAATAGTACTCTGCAGGACGCAATGAGAGCAGCTCAGCTATGCTTCTTGGGCCTTGCGCTGCCAACAGGAGATTCTCCGTGAGGCTGCAGAGAAGCAGGATGTGAGGTCTGTGCGTGCTCTCCCARTGACATCCTTGTTGTTACTGTCACACGCAGATGGCTGACACCCACTGCGTCAGAGCCATCCAAGGGTTTGGTGTGGTGCTGTTCTAGACAACCTGTCGGGTGTGTGATAGTCAGCCTGCCCTTCCGGTGGGGGGAGGTTTAGAGGGAGCTGTTGCGTTTCTGTGTGTATGTGGTTTTCTCCTCCAGAAATAGCTATCTGTCAAAGTGGGAGGATTTCAGAGGAGGAGGAGGAGGCTTGTTAGGGAAAGGATTAGCAGTGATGACATGGATGGTCATATTTCAGGGCAAACACCTGTAAATCAGTCTAAGCCTGTAAGCAGCAACCTATTAAACTGAGTTCACCTCAGCAGCACTCACCCTATGTCTGTTCAGGAAGGCTGGAGCCGGCTCCCTGGCCCTCAGAGCAAGGCTGGTGCTACAGACTCTTCTCTGTCCCATTTTATGCAGCAGTGGAAATGGAGCAACTGTGGATGTTTAGAACTGACAAGACAAATCACTTGGTGACATAGTAAGGAGATGATGCCATTTAATAAATCTTTTTGCATTTCTACTTGCCAATTAGGAATCTGAAATTCTTCCAATTTCTGGCCCTTAGAGCTCTGCAATGCCTTTCCCTCCTCTTTTCTATTTAAAGTTTTTTTTTTTATTAGAGAAATTCTCTTTAACATGGGAGATTAGATCAAGTCTTCCAGTACTGCCCTTTCTGCTCATGCGGAGGTGCTGCCTGGTTTTCTGGAGCTGAAGCATATGACTTCTAGCAGCCCGTGCCCTTTGTAAGCTGCAGATGTGGGATGTGAAATCAGGACGTTAACCCGACTCCTCCATTACTGTCATTAGCTTCTCCTCTTTCAAGAAGGACCCTGCAGTGTGGACGCCCTGAGGGAACTCCTGCAAACTTCCTGTTTACTGAACCTTGTATTACGAAGTGTTTGGAAAACTTTATTTCCTACAGATATATGATAACTCAACCTTAACCACAAAGTATCAATGATAGTTCCTTAAGTTACTTTGAAAACTAACRCTCCATACCTGCGACCTGGCAGTGAAAATGTTACAAGCTCACTGAACTCAGTCCAATTCTTCTATCAACTTCCAGAGTGATTTCTGACATGACAATATTTTGGTGCCTAGATTTCACCTCAGTAAACAGGATAATAATATCTATTTCAATGACAGCCTGAAGACATTTGAGATATTTGGGTAGTTGATGCAACTGAGATACAAAGCATCCTTATTTTTACTAATATTTAATTATTCTGTTAGCTGCTCTCTATTTTATGTAACTTATTTGTGTTGAATATTGTTGTGAAAGAAGATCCAGCAGTTTCAAATATTAAATTTTATTGTTAGTTTGTAAGTTTTCTCCCTTTTTAAAGGAAGACAGTAAAGTTCCATTCTTTTTAGCTTGCCACCACTAGGAGTGTAGGTTAGTATAATATTTTCTTTCTTACAGGACCTAATATTAGATACTTTGGAGAATAGTATAAGAATACATGTAACAGAAAATCACTTGGATTTCGCACCTGTAAGGGAATTTTCTTCTGTAGGTTAGGCAGAGTGAATATCCCATATGAACTGAAGTTCTGTCCCTGACTTAAAGCACGTGAGCTGGTGCATGTTTCTAATGGGGTCTAATAAGCCAGTGGTTTCAACAGGAGTACATTCKTGCTTAAAGTTAAGCATATGTTTAAGTGCTTCACTGAGCTCAGGCTGTGTCTCTAAGGTAACTGCCCRTTACCGGTGCAAGCCTGGATAATGCTGGGCTAGGCTCACCTCGGAGTGCTCCTCTGCCCCTTCCCTGTTACGGTTCTTTTGCTGGAAGAAGCCTGACTGACCTGATCATGGTGGTTGTCAAGTTCACCAAATTATGAAGCTATTTTCTTTTCTCAGATGTTCTCATGATGCTGCGGGCATTGCAGGTGATCTCTTTGCTTCAGGCTATCTGCTGTCTCTGACCACTCTGCCAGGTAAAGTGGCTGTGGGTTAACCTCCACAGCAGTGTGTTGTGTACGATGAAGAGCTGTTACTTCCTTCTRTCACTTTGTGTTCACTAATAGTGAGAGGTTTTGTAAATGACTAAGAAATATGCCTGAGTAGGTTTGGAGAGCAGTTAAGGGTTTGAGCTAGGAGGTACAGTTCTGTTTGTATGTCTTTCTGCTGGTACTGAGTCTACTAGGCCTGAGAGTGTGGTGACTCCAGTGATGCTAATGCTGGATTTTCCAGAAGAAACTGGAAATGAAGAAACTGGAAAAATGTGACAAAGCACATGAGCCCTGTGCATTTCTAGTGTTTCCACAGAAGCTCACAGGGGTAACTGCTGCTGGTCTGAAGGTTCTTAAGCTTCACCACTTGTTCAAGTTAGCTACATGTACCATTCTCCCAAGAAAAGAAAACTTTGGCACTCAGAGCAATTTGTATCCAAAGAAATCAAAGTAAATGTCATCATCACTATTTTAGACATACAGAAACAAAGATTCTGACAAATGATTTACTCAAGAGAGGAAAAAATAAGTCCAACTTTGTACAAGAATGCTTTTGTAAATACCTGTTCTATGTTTTAATTAATAAGTGTTCAGATTTCCTTCTGGGTTTGGAGTTTGGGAATTATTGGAAACAACTGGTATGTCTCTGAGATGTTACATTCTTCACATTAGAGTTGTGCTGATAGTTATTTTCCATGATGAAACATGTTGTCTTAGTTGAATTCCAGGAACTATGAGTATTAATTTCCTAAGAAACTTTTGGTAATTGTAATGCGTGCGGTTCATTACGATGAAGAAGCAGCTGAATCAGAAAGAAGAACAAGTTCTACATGTATAGAACAATAAAAATCTAACTGTGGTTAAAGTATGTGCCCAAATTCTCTGTGGTGCTTTGGGGAAATACTGCACCTCTGTGGGAAGCAAGACTGGCCTGGGTGAGTTGCTGCTATACAGCTGTCAGATAAAAAATGCAGTCTGTGCCACTGCCTGAGTAACGAACATTTCATTTTGTAGTAGGCATAAAGAGTTGCCAATGTCATTGAAATCTGTAGCTCTGAATAGTTGCTGTAAATTTCATCTGGGCAATATCCCCAATTGTGTTAGATATAATTACATTCAAAGTTCTTTTTAATCATTTATTTGGAACATGTCCCAAGATTCAGCAGTTTTGGATTGGGATAGAAATTGAATTATTTATTATCAATTAGAGGTTGTCAGAGCCTTTGACACCACGTCGAGCTGGCATTGTTTGGTATCTGTATTAATGATCGTATAGATAAAAGCATGAAATTATTGGTTAGGAAGCTTTTATTCTGGGCTGAGGAGGCTAGTTTGCATACTTGGCTTGGTGCTTCCCTATACTCACTGTCATTATGGCTCTGTTTAATCAAGTCAGTGTTGCCTGTGGAATAGCTTGCCCATAAATTGATGAATTGAGTGTAAGAATAATTCCCCCTAGATGGAACCCAGTTGTGACTTCCCTTGCCATCCCAGCCCAACACATTTAGACTCTTCTGCTTTGGCTATGGTCTGCTATAGGCCCTGGAACAATCTTTGTCACATCTGTTCTTTTCTTATGAGAGCAATTTATTTATGGTTATTGGTGCTATGGTAATGCTGGGTGCTGAGCTTTTGTTCCCCCAGGTGAGGGGATGGAGAGGACAACCTCACAGGTGTTCTTGAGCTCTCTTCACAACTCTCTCCTGCGTCCTTCCCTCATCAGTGTTGGTCTTAAGATACATTTTTTGTTAGTGCAATTTTGACACTTCGCAAGAAATCTCAGCTTGAAAGGAAGATCACGTAACAGTGACTGCAGATGCTAGTGCCAGATATACTGCTGCCTAAAGGGAAACTGTTGGGAAATCAAGGGAAAAGGAGTACGGAGAAGATGCCACACTTGTCTCCTTGAGACAGAGTGGCTGAGGAGAAATGGCRCTGGTGTGACGTGGTCTCATTCTTATGTCTTCTGGATGTTGTCTGTTGCAAGGGCTACTACAGCCTWCCTTGGTGGGGGAAAGAAGAGAAAAAAACACTTCTGAGAACATATCTGCACCATCTTTTGCAGTAAATACGTAATTTCTCCACCTGTACYGTGAACTGCCGGAAGCAATACGTATTAGCCCAGTAAGGACCCTGACCTACCATATTGCAAGATATGATTGGAATTAGGTTATTAGAAGCCACATGCTAGATCCAAGAGGAGAGCAGGAACTTCTCCTACAACACATGTAATAATTCATATTATGATTCCTTCATCAGTTCTACTCCCATTTGAGTTGGTTTCCCTCAGAGTAATCTTCTGTGAATTCCAGGATCATTTCTTCAAATTTATTTAAATTACCCAATGAGATTACTATTTTGTTAGGAGATTTTTTTTTCCTGCTTTACACACATTTATCAAAAACAGGATTGTCCTTTTACTGTCATAAGTAAATTATTGCATTGGGTACTTTTCTGATTATTTCATTAYAGTAAAGGAAAAAGGAAACTGAATCTAGAGAAGGAAGAAGTTCTCATTTTACAGGGAAATGCTGAGATTTAAAAACTTCTTCAATTTCAGAATGAAACACATTTTAAACTGAATTTTCTCACAGAATGAAATCCTGAAAACATTTTTCTGTTTTGATCAGAGCAGTTCCTCTGAGTTTAGTGTCTTTAAAATTAAAAAAAAAAAGTTATTTTGTGTAAGACGCAATAAATTTTGTTTTGAAAAACTTTTTTAGACACCCCCAATACACTGAAAATGCCAAAACAGCCCTTTTGACATTATTGAAATACTTCATTTATTTTGTTCAATAGAAAAATCACTGTGTTTTTCAAGACAGTTGGATTTCAACAACTGTATTTTTCATTTAACGTTCCTCCACATACAAATATCTGTTATCCAGACAAATATTTTAAGACTACGTAACTGCTTTTCAAACTGGTGATTGTATGGTAAGAAGTACCTTTTCCAGTGAGCTCATTTGGAGAAGTTGCAGCTGCATGCATCCGAACTCTCAGGCTCAGTATTGCCTTCCACAAAGGAAAGTATGCAACTGGAATTCCTGGTGCAGACCTCTCCTGAAGTATGTGCTTTGCATCAAAGACTCTAATTCTCAAAAAAAAAAAAAAAAAAAAAAAAAAAAAAAAAAACCACAAGCCAACCCAAGCCCAGCCCGTAACAACAAATCAACAAAAATAAAAAAAACACTTCTGTTATAAATCAGCTTTTGTCTTGACTTGCAGAAGGCGCAGTGGCCCCTTCATCCGCTCACATCCTTATACTTTGAATGAAAAGTGGACATGGAGAATGTGGAATGCCGATCTGCGATACAAATGAGTCTCAAACCCTGGGAGCAACTTTTCTTTCTCAGTCTGGTAGCGATGTTTCTGATTCCCAACCTCTGTCTTTGGAAGCTSACAAGCAGCAGCAACTCTCAACTGAGGCAGACTGACTTGGGAAATGACTAATTAAACAGTGATTGCAGGATTGCTTCCTGACGTGGGTATCAAACCACAAGGGTGAAGCTTCATAAAGATAGAGTGAACGCAGGAAGCAGTCCTGCATATTTCCACAATAGGGGCATTATGGAGACATGCCCTGGAGGATGCTTGAGACCTAGCTGAATGGATCCTGATACCATCGGGGAATGGAGTACCTGCTAGTTCAAAGCAAGCCTGAATGCAGGTTTTAATCCCTTCTGACAATTGTTGAGAGGAAATGGCCTTTCCTTTGACCTTATCGTTGTAAACAACAACTAGTCATCAGGTTTGTCCTGCTAGGGGAATAGCCAAGGTCTATGCAAGGATTTTACTACTTCTTCTTTTTTTCCCCCCTTCTCTGATTACAATGGTTTAATTCTCTAGACTCAAAATACATTCTCACCCCTTAATATGCTGGCTTCAGGTTCATTCTTTGTTAATTATTGAGTCTGTACTGCTTAGTCTAGTTCAAATTAGCTTCTTGGAGCTGAGGGCAGATATCTTGTGGCCTGTTTTGGTGCTCAGCCCTGTGGTTGTTTTTGTGATCAGCATTGTAAGACACCTTTTGGATGCACCAGTATTGTATTCCCAGGACTGGATGTGGGGCACATTGGCAAACTTCTCTAGCATGACAGAGAATCACTTAGACCTATTTTCAAAGAACCAGCAGGCAGGATGGAGGACTTGCTGCTGAGCACCAATAGTGTGGCAGTTTTAATATGACAGAATGATACATACCTTCTGGAATTGCAGTAGTGGGTAGATTTAATTCTGTGGATTTGTATGCCCTTTAATGCTAAGACAATACAGGTGATGGAGGAAGAGGAAATGAGGCAGTAGCCTTAGCTGCTCCTGGGGTTAGACCCAATTGGCTGCAGGACAGAGTGAAGATGTAGAAGAGGGTTGACCTGCTGTACTGGCAGAATTTCAAGATGATGAAACCCATTTTCCCCCAAGCCTGTGCAGGACTCTGCCACTGACAGACCCCAGTATTGGGAAGCATATTACTGGCCCACCTCTAAGCACCCCTCCCCAGCTCTGTCCCCTGTTCCCAGTYGCTGCTCATCAGGTGCTAAGTGATATGTCAGAAATCAGCTGTCACAGCCTTTCCAAAAGAGAATTCACAGAGCTAGTAGGAGGACACTTCTGTGCCTGGTCATGGAGGTTGGCAGAGGGAGGTTACTGATGGCTTTGTACGAATGGGCTTTTTAATTCCAGCAGAGGCTGTGGGTAGGACTCACATGGCTGTTCTTTGGTCCACCACACTGACCCAGAATGTGAGCTGGAAGGGAGGTTTCTCCCTTGGGCCATAAGGCCTGGCTGATCACTGCAAAATGAAGAATGAGCTGCAGACGTCAGGGTATCTGAGTTCTCTGGAAATTGCTCTTTTTCCACTGGAGTAAGCRAAGGAACATTTCTTCCCTAGGTAGTGACTGAGAGTAGTGATTTCTCTTGTTATTCTGGATGAACCAACTTAATTTCTGCTTCTCTAGCTTGTGAGGCATCTTATTACATGACTGGACAAGAGAAATGTGGTGTAACTATCTCCTAAGTCCTGAGTATATGATTTTCTATCTGTGTTCTAGGGTCTTTGAGAGGTCTATGGACTGCTTCAGAGCCTATGAAAGGTAAGTACAAAAGCAAGTCTATTTTAAGTAGGCCTAAGTCACTATATGTAGTTCCACACCTTTGAAGACAGAAAAGTGTGTAGGGGGAGAAAAGTAGGGGTCCACAAATGAGGAAAGAGTATATATACTATACTGGAGGGAACAGGTTTCTCTGATTTTATTAGGGAACTATGGCTGTTGGTGGAGGAGGGTGTTATAATAAATATATGCAGTCCGTCCTGTAACCACGTGACACTTCTTGAGTGAACCATACYAAAATGAGCTGGGATCGCATTGCTTTCAGTTTTGTTCAGAAAACAGTTGCACAAGGCCATGACCCAAATATAAGACCAGTGGAACTGACGCACGAGTGACTGGGCAAGCGCTCCCGCAGCCCTGATGTGAGTGGCCTGAAAGGGTTTGCTTTCCTCCTGCGCTGGGGCTTGAACCTTGTGGCAAGGGCATGTATTTATGCTGCTTTGAAATCTGGGCTCTGAGTACYGTGTGCGCTCTCCATCTTCCGTGACACCAGCAGGTTGGGGGCAGRAATGCCATCCCCATCCCTGTTGCTTGCCGAGTATTGTCTGCATCTTTAGTGCATTCAGTGCATCAGGGTCACATTGTGTCAAAAGACTGAAAGGAAGCATATTAGAAGAAATATTCCCCCAAAATGCTGCCTTCATGGCCTTCGGTTGGGATTAATACAGTTGTTYCTGAAAAAAATCTTCTCCTATTCTCTTTCCACCCCACCCCATCTCACCRCTGAGATTTATTTATTTGCAGGTGCGAGCTCTTTTCCTGGTTGTGGTCTTACCTGTGCTAAGGAGAGTCATAAAAAGCTCAAGCRCTTAACTGATTCAGTAGTGTGAACCATCTCAACAGTGACAAAATGTTACTTTCCCCTCAGTTCTGGAACACTCATCCCATTTGCTGTTCCTGCCCTGAGGTTCCCTTTAAGATTTTTGGAATTATTTCCTCTGCTACGTACAGCTATAACAAAGGATGGGTGGCTGGATAACTGTGCCAGCTCTACCTGAGTAAAGGGGCCACAGAGAGGCTGAAAGGGCGCCTTTCAGCAGGCTACTAATTGCGTACGTCCGTCAGCAGGTTGTCCTTTTACTGAAGAATGTTATCTTGCGATGAATCCATAGGCGGCACAGAAGGGTGTTGTTGAGAGAGGCGGACTGGGGAGCTACAGTGTGCTACTACTTATCAGGACAGTGTCTTCACAGCAGGTGCAAGAGTGAAAGAGCAGCACTGGCTATGTGAGAATTGCTTTGCCTTGCAGTGATCGTGTTTAGAGGGAGTACACTTCTCTCTTCTTTCTCATAAGAGACCACTTGCACATCAGTGTAAAATGCAACGCAATGTTTCTGGAGCTCTGCACCAGCTGGCTGGCATTCTGTGTTGTTTTGGTGCAGGAATGCTGCTTTTCCTGCTTGTTTTGTCCACTGTTGTAAAGAATATCAATATTTTTATGTAGGAGTTCAGCATATACTATAATGTACTGTCATGGCAGTTTTAATACCTGAGCAATTTTTTCTGTTCTGTACAACATAAGCTACAAAAATATCTAAAAATTCTCGCATAGTTCGTATGTTCACTGTGGCCTGTCTTGGAAGCTCCTCACTGAGGCCAGGGAAAAGGGTGGTTATTTAAAAATATCCACACGTGGTTAGGCTTTTTCTGATCTCCTGAGAAGTAATCACAATCATTTCCAGATTGCTTCTTTGAGTCAAAGGAAGTGTCCTCAGAGCTGACAAGGTCTAATTTTTCAATACAGTATGTATTGTAATTAGGATGTACGTTACCATCAACACMATAACTTCCCAGGAGAACGTGAACTGAGGATTTTACTTGTGTCTGCCTTTATGAATACATGTGAGAGTCTCATGAATGTTTTTAAAGCAGGTTAAATACTTGCACATCACAAATCCTTAGAAGCCCTAATGAGTGCAATGCTTGGAGTAGAAGTGAAGGTATATTTCTCCTTCCTTACAAGAAGGGCCAGGGAGTTCTGGAATTATTTGAAGCTGACAGTAATCCCTGTGGAGCTGCACTGTGAAGGTAGGGAGGGAAGGTTCCTGGCTACAGGAACCTCATTCAGCTACAGGTCGGGTATTTGGGGAGCAGCGTGTCTGAGCTCCCAGGTGTCTGGGAGCAGCGGAAGAGCCGGGTAGTGCTGTGGTGCAGCAGTGATATACTCTGATACAGAAATTTCCCTCCAGAAGCAGGAGTGCTGATTGTGTGGAAGGAAACAACTGAGGACTTTGTGTATGGTAAAACCCCCCTCTTTATTCATCTATTTTTATTCTTTAGAGATGCTTACACTGTTAAAGTAACATCTCACAAACATCAATGTTATTCAGCGAAAGGTCACAAACAACCCTGCTGAGGAGCAGGGGAACAAGGAAGCCAAGGCAGTGTGTCACCTGTTTGATTCCTTGGCTACAGGCTGAGGCAGAGGAATAGCTCGTGGCAGTAGAAATCAGCTTTCATGCAAATATACCCATGGGACCCTCTTAAACCTGACCAGGCAACAGGGATGTGCCTGAAATGTCAAAGGAGAGGGCTGGGCTGAGATGCAGGATGTGAAATGCTAGTCAGAGGGGGTGACGTTCCAGCTGGTAAGACTACACACCCTGGCTTCAGATCCTCGCTGCCAAAATGCCTGCTCCAGCATTAGCCCTGCTGACTAASAAATAGAATTACCAAGGAGCCAAGGGATTTATCCCAGGGCTCAGTGGCAGTCCTGGGAGTGGAGACAAGTACTCGGCGGCAGAACCTGCTGTCTGCCTGTAGGGTCTGGCAGGGTGTACGTCTGCACTTCTGAAAATCTGACCAGGAGCGGTTAGGTGCCTGTATTTAGGCGTTAGTGGTTTTGGCTGTTGGAAATGGCAGCCAAGAATTTTTCTCCATGTTGTTGAGCTAGTATTGCATCCTTGATTAGAACCAAGCATCAGTCTGTTTTCTTGAACTCATGCTGTCAAACCTTCCCTTTCATGGTTGGATCACATCTTGAATCTAACTATATGTAAAAGACTAGCAAGTTTCCAAATTTTGCCCTGCTCTCCTCTTCAGGCACAAGCAAGATTAGGATCTCTAATCCTCTTCCTGCACACGGTAGCAGGAGGGCTGGAGTCCAGCTTGTGCCGCCGTTTGGAGATGGAGGAGCTGCAGGAGGGGAAGCCTGTGAGGTGGTGGAGACTGGGAGAAGGAGGTGTCCTGCCTCCTGCTCCTGGGCAACCACAAAGTTTTCTGTTCTTCAGGGCTACTCTGTACATCAAGGTAGGTTTTTTATTTTTGTTTTTAAAAAAGAACTGACTTTACTGCATGAAAGCTTACCCCCATGTTTCCTCTCCCATTGGCTCGGTTGGCACTGCCTTAGGGCCAGGGAGGACCTTTTCTGTCAACTCCCTGCACACAGGAGGCCTCTGTGAACTCTTGTATAGTAATTAGAGGAAACAACTTCAGGCTCCCACCACTGGTTATGCAATAGGTCTGGATTCAGCTACTGTTTATTGCTTTGTAGCCTAACACCAGCGAGCAGTTGCCTTTTCCAGAAACCCCTCCTTCATCGCCGTCCCCCTCCCGGGGAGCAGCTTTGCGCATCGCAGGAGGCAGCCAACAGGAGCTCCTGTTCCACAGTCAACATTGGCTCCCAGGTGAACCCCGTCTGGGACCTAGCAGGGAAAATTGTAACCCCTGGGTAGGAACTGTCCAAGTTTCCAAGGTAACTGGCCTCTAACCCTGTTCTGAACGCTGCCTGGTTCCCATAGAAAGTTGCCCGTTGGCGTCCCGACGTGCTCTGCAGCAGCTGTTGCCCCCTTGGAGGGAGCTGTCCTCCGCGTGGGTCCTTTGTGCTGCCCGGGGGGGCCGCGGGCGCATGTGCTGCCCAGCACGGCGGCCCCCGGCTGCAGCCGTGTTGCGGCGAGGCCAGCTCCCGGGCAGGGCACCCCGCGCAGCCTCGGAGCGCGTGGGGGTGCTTCGGGCCTCTCCACCTTCCCAGGGGGCAGCACTTGTTGGGGGCTCCCGGGAGGTGCCCGGAGTTAGAGGCTTGAGCACAGATGGGGCTTTTCTACATTTTGGTGAGCTGGAAGGTGACAAGTGAAGAAAAAGGACCCAGCATTTTATTTAATTAGAAAAACCAAACTCCCTAAAACTAGCCTCCGAAGGGCCTCCGTTGTCATCGGCTTCACAAAGAGCTGTGACAAATGAAAGGAACTGAGCAGAGAAAAGGCTGCTTTCTCTTTGTGTCTCTTTCCCAGCTTCTGTTTGCTTTGCTGTCTCCCTTGCTCCCATTGATCAGGCATGTGGAAACATTCCTCTTCCTGCGCTCCCATTGTGGCCGCCTGGTTGCCAGGCTGCCGTTGGCTTGAATAACTTCACTAAGCCAGGCCTCTCCAAAACCATGCCATCCGGCGCGCTGGGTCCGGGGCCAGACAGTGCCCTCCCATCCCTCTCCTCTCCTCTCCTCCCCCCCTTCCCGGCAGCGGAGGGGCACTGTGAAAAAATGTGTGAAAGAACAAGGGAGGTGAGGCAGAGTCCCAGCTGGCCGGAGCGGAGCGGGGGAGAGGAGCAAACTCGCCCTGCGAACGTCGGGGCGGTGGGGAGCGAACAACGGCAGCCTGCTTCGCCGGCTCGCAAAGGGGGCGGCTCGTGGAGGTGAGGGCTGCTAGCCCAAAGTCTCTGAGTGGAGAGGGGGCAAAAAGGCATGTTTCCAGGCTGGTAAGCCTGCAGGGACACAAACCAGTAAAGCACGGAGAGGTAAACTTCCAGCCTTGTTTTCCTTGGAGGGGAGAGATGGCGAGGACAGAACAGGAGACAGCAGGCAGTTGGCTGTAACTGGGAGCGATTCCTAGGGAGCCCTCGCTGGCTGCAACCACAACCACACCACTTCAGCAAGCAGGGCACTGCGGGCCAAGCTGGCCACCGGTGCTGGCTCCTGCAGCTCCCCTTGTTTCCCTGGAGTCTCACAGGCTTGTGCTAGCACCGAACTGCGTGCCGGTGCCACGGCTTGCAGGGAGACACGGGTGGCAGGAAAAGTTCCCGCAACAGGTGACAGCTGCGGTGCAGAGCCCTGCTGTGCCTGCGCTCACGAGGAAAGCGTACGGGCGGGCTGGAGGGCTCCCTGCCGGGGTTCATCCTCGTGGCGCAGGGCGCTCTGGCGCTGGGCCAGCTGCACGCCAGGGACGCGGCGGGCTTGTACCGGCGCTGCAGCGGGGCTGGCACATCTCATGCAGCTCCGCTGCCTACAGYGGTTACTATATTGGAGACAAATCTGTCCTCTCGTTCTTAATACTATTTTTCATCGGTGAAATAGCAGTAAGCGCTTTGGGCTTTCAGAAGTGCTTATTGACTCAGCATGGCTGGCGTTAGATCCTCAGCTGGCGTAAAGCAGTACTGGCCCATTAGCTCACAGCGTCACTGTGCGACTCCCAGTTAGTCTTCACCCCTCCGTCAGCTGTTGCCCAGCGCTCGGGGTCAGAGGAGCTGCCTAACCSCGGGCAGGCTGCAGGCTGGGTGGGAGCTCGCTCCCGCCTGAGCGCCCTCGGGGCGTCGCGGGACTCCATTTCCCGACCGCGGCACAGGGTGTCCCCCTGCGTCCGGGGGGGTGAGCGTGGGGCTGGTGGCAGGGGTGTCCCCTGTGTCCCGGCAGCGACCCCAGGCCTGCCCGTGGAAGAAGCAGCCGGAGAGCGGAGGAAGGAAGGAGGAGCAGCTTGGCTTTGCAGAGGGGTCCTGGGTCTGCGCGGTCCGGCTGGTTTGAAGGGCAGGGAGTGCTGAGCTCAGGTGATTAGCATAACAATCCGGGGCTCTGCCTTCATCCTGCGGCTAAAGCCTGGTTTGCTCAATCCAATTTCCAGCCTCTGCCCTTTCTTTAGCGGGCTAATTACACCGACAGGACAGTGGAAATGACCTTCTTAAAGTGACAGTGCTCCTTTTCTATTTACCTGTCAAAACACAGGAGACTGAGCAGTGATATCATTCAAATAAATAACATGTTTAGGTACAATGACAAAACTATTGAAGTAGCAAAGCATCTCTGTGCAGCTCATAGTGGTAACGCGTATCGTTTGTCAGAAGTGAAGTGCTTTTGTAAAGATCTTGCCAAGCACGGTCCGGTGAGGAGTGGGGCCGTGGGCCCATGCAAGCTTAGGGAACAATAACTGTGCAATATTACACCAATAAATGGGCAAAGAATCGCCATCTCGCATAGAAACCCGTGACTGAGGGCACTGGGTTGGAAAGCTTTCGCAGYGCTAGTTTCCCTCATTAGTCATCCTAGCCTCATTCTGTCTGCGTCGTTCATAGTCCCTGGCCTAGTGCAGCTCTGTCTGTCCTCGTCCCAAAAAGGCCTGAGCCACGCAGCCCAACTCAGATGGGGCCTTTAGGCGCCGTGACGTTCTCAGTGCCCTGATGTCCAGCCCTACAGGAGCTGCAGCTCGGGCGCCTGCATGGGCAGCAGCCTGGTGGGGAGCAGGGCTTTCCAGCGGGCTGCAGCTTCGGAGGAAAGGGTGCAGGGCGCTGCAGTCTGTCCGGCTTCCTGCAAGCTGCAGGCAGCCCTCGGGCTGCTGGCAAGATGTTTCTGTTACTGTCCATGGGGTGAAGGGTAGCTGCTACCGAAGCCGTTGCAAGGACTTGCCCACTGGAGCAGGAATACGAGGATTTCCAAGGAGGGACAAACATGTTTCTATATTAGTGTTTTGCCGGCTTTGTAAAGAGTTATGCTGTAGGTGGTCTTCATGTTGTAACTCTTGAAACAGTGTCAGCAGCCACATAAATCTGTCCCTCCGTAAAAGATAGCAGAAAGGAAAAGCTTGTGCCCGACCAGGAGTTTGGCACAGGACGTAGCTGTTGTGATTCTGGTGAAGCTGGCAGTGGTGCCTTGTTAGGGCTGCATTTTGCCTAGGGGCACCTTCATTCTGATGTTAGTGCTTGCAAGAAGGAGGTGATCCTCCAGTTACAAGAGGTGATGCCAGTCTAATTGGCTGAGCTGTTGCACGGAAACTTCCTCTGGAGAGCTGAAGGGGTGGTTCTGCTCTCTCTGGGAGAGGCTAAGGCTAAGAGGGAAAGGGGAGACTGTCAGTAGCAAAGAGGAAACTGAGTAGAGTTGAATAGTTTCAAGAGGAATTATTGGGAGTGGGTAAGTACCTCTGAAGAAGTGGTTTGTTACCTTTCTATGTATCAATATACAGAGAGACACTAACTGCACTGAATCTCTGTAAACTGCATAGAATTTATATGGATATCCTGCATGATATAAATTATCCTAATCAGAGCCCACATTGAATGGTTGAACCATGCCGTTTCAATAAACTGTGTCATCTCATCCTGGGCATGAGAATTCTTTTGTAGGTCCTAGTGCTGTACCTCAGTACCAGACAACACTTTTCCCGCTTGGAAAGAAGGAAATATGGTGAGTGTCTTGAGGGTGAATGTAATGAAATATGCCAGGAATAAAATTAACTGGATAACTGATACAGATGTGTCAGTCACCCTTTGCCCCACGCAGCCACTGCTGATTGCTGAGAGATACCTGTTCCAGCAGGCAGTGAGAAGAGGTAGGAAAACAATTTTCAATTCATGGCAGTCTTAAAGAGACCTGCTGCACACAGCAAATTTGATGCTGTGATAACTGACACTGTTTGTGACAGACAAATCTGTGGCTTGTGTAGTGAAGCAGTTCAGAAGTGCCTGCTGTCGCATACCAAAAGGCTATGGAAACGGTACTTGTTAGGGAAATGTTGTAAGAGGATTCCCAACTACCAGAAGCATATGTGAAAGACCATAAGATAGCAGCAAGAGTTTTGAGCATAACAGGGAAGACTTTTTTTTTTTCTTGAAGGCATAGATAGCATTTGATGGCCTGATTCTATTGGAAGGTACTAGGTAGAGAAAATAGGATTGCTGAGAAACCAGGTGGTATCAGGAAAACTGATACTCCTGCACCCAAGTATAAAGATAAACTGAACATGTCTGAAGGAGAAGGAAACAATTACAGGAAAGGCTGTTAGCAGAAAACTGCTGGGAGGAGAGCAAATGCATCCAGTGCGACAAGTCTGGGATAAATGTGGAGAACAATCTCGACGGTAGGACCTTGCCCGTCCTTACCAGGGCAGCCCTTCCCTGATTCTGTTACTGGGAAGATAACCACCTTAGCTAGAGAATGGGGGAGTTGCTCTGTCTCTAGCATTGAATACAGGATTGTAGCAAACGTGGTTCAGTTACTTAGCTCTCTGCAGAGCGGTGGAGCTTTTTCAGGAGTTTGGGATCGTGTTTAGAATAATGCAGGTGCACATATGTGAACAGGCAAACTGAAGAGCACAGGAAACACTCCGAAGAGGAAATTGTATCTCAAGTACGATTTTTACTATGTGAGCCTTTTGGGGAGAGCCCTTCGCTGGAGGAATGCCCTGCTGCCTGTGGGGCAGGGCCCTCGCTGGCTGTCACCATTCGGGCAGTGACGGTCGGCAGCGCGGTGGAGTCACAGTGTAGACTATGCGCTTTTAACAGTCAAGGCAAGTAGTACTAGCTCTTTTCCATGTGTGTTAAACACTTTCTGTGTACTAGTGCCAGGCCAGTATTAGTAGCCCACTGTTCACAAATGCCTTTGCCAGTAGAGATCATGTCTGCTTTAAGCTTGAATTAAGGATCAGCTGAGACTTCAGTTCCTAGGTCACTTTTAAATGGGACTTAGGCTTGTATGTGAATTCACTGGATCTTTTTTCTTTTCCTTTTTTTTTTTCCTGACCTGAGATACCTGCGTAACGCCGGTAACCTGGGTATGTGAGAGCCACCCCACAGACGCAGCTGTGTCAGCAGAGAATCTGGTGTTTCTCTTCTGATTTCACACCACACTAAATGACTCAGACCCAACAGTCCCTAGAAAAGAGTGGCCACCGTGAAAATCCGGTGTTCAGCATCCCACAATGTCCTCTAAAAAAGTCAGAGACCTCCCATTTGATTCCATGTAGTAATTAGTTGCAGTGCCCCAGTTTTGGGAGAGATTAATCCCATGGCTAAGGCTAGGGCTCATGCATTCTAATTTTGTTATCAAGAGTCACATTAAAAAACGTTCTTCCTGCAAAGAATATCTGCTGTGTATGGCTTAATACAGAATAAAATGCTTTAAAATACTGGAGCAATATTCTTCCATCAGAAACTCTGTAAAAGAAAACACATTAGAGTTAGTGTTTATTGACAGTATGTTTGCTATGTCATTCACTCGCATATCTAAATTCCAAATGTGATAGTAAAACAACATTAATTCATTCTCCCATGATGTACTGAACGGCTGAAAATCATTATACATTTGTGAGACGTGTGCCCCTCCATCACCCCGTGGTGGTTTGTCTGTCGAAGGCTGGCTTGCAGGTACCTAGGGTGTGTTTCACGAACTAGTGAGTGCGCTGTACCTCCCACAGAGCTAACCAAAATCTCTGTAGCTCCTGAGTGCTTCCTAACAAAACTTCTGTCTAAAACATGCTGTCGTCCGGCGAGACAAGCAGCTGCTCTTAGGAGATCCTTCCAACCCGGTTGTTTCTCTTACTGCTGTCATTCCCCACGTGCACACACCCCCATGCCCATCCCAGGATTTTCTTCCTTCCATGTGGTCCTTCCATGTGGTGACTATTTTATTTTGGAGCACAGGCTCACAGAGCCGGGTTAGAGAGTCTCCAAGGGAAGTTTTAAAAGTGTTCAATGAAAGAAGGAATGCGGCAAGAAAAGAAAGCCCTGACTCAAATAGCATTATTCTCTGTCCTTCATCCCTTTGAGGTTCTCCTGCCTTCCCGGTCTGTGTGTGACCTCCCTTCTCTCCCAACCAGCTGTCTTTCTTTTTTCAGTCTTCCTCCTGCCCCTCACCCTCCTTGTTCATTGATCTCCCTTTAGGCTTTATTAGTGATCTCCCCCTCCCACCCTTTCTCTCCCTCCGTTTTTCTGATTCTCTAACATAAGACAATTGAATGAGGCCAGACTCCTAAGCCTTAGCTGGGGGTGTGGAGTGAGAGGGAAGAGGCGTTAAGATTTAATGATATTGCCTCTTTAAGGAATCTCTAATTCCTAACACCCATCTCCTCCCCCACCTGAGAACCAATTAAAACTCAATGAATTCAAGTGGAGGCTTTTGTGCATCACATGTGCTTGACTAACAAAGCCTTCTCCATGCTGGAATAAAAGCTGCTATTCAGCAGCCAGTTTGTTCTAATTCAAATCACTTCCACTCCAGCATCCTCTGCCTCCTCGGTCCTCAGCGTTCCCAGGCCTGCCTGCCCTGCCCAGTGCCCCGCTCCACCTCGCCAGGGCCATCTCACTCCTAGGCTGCTGCACTCCACCTCACCAGGGCCACCTCAGTCCCTAGAGCCGAGAACAGGAGGTGATCTCCGTGGAGCCCGTGACATTTACAGTCCTACCTCCAGGCGGTCTGCTGGGCTGCAGGGTGACCTCATGCATGGAGGTCCAGGAGCTCCAGCCTTGGTGACTGTCTCCCATGGCAGCTCTCATCAGCCCTTTGGAAACACCTTGTTGGTGCAGAGTCCTCAGTGTGGAAGCAGAAAACTAGCATGTGTACCGGCAGAGTGTGACCTTCCTTGAAACTTGTGGAAAACCTCTCCTTTTTTCTTTGCTATTGAGGTTAGGCAGACGTGGGGACACCTGAAGTAGAAGGGGAATCATGGAGCACACAAAGTCTAGGTGAGTTTAGTTTGCACTTGCGCTTTCAGCAGCCTCAGTGTATAAATTACACTACCTGGAAACGTGAGGATTACTTCTGTCCTCTGCCAAGCTTTGAAAATAAAAAAAGAGGCTTGAACAAGGTAGTCTGTTTGGGAGAAAAGTATTTCCTGTTATTAAAAACCTCACTGCACTGCAGCTACAGATCTGTCTTTCAGGTGATTTGTATAAGGAGGCAATTCCCTGTCCAGATGTTGGTCAGGTGATCTTCCGGGTGTAGAACACTATCTGTCTGTCCTTTACTGATCACAGTGTTACCTGAGCTGCTTGCAAAGCTGTACAAATTACATTAGCGGGGCTCTTTTTCTGTTCCCCTAGTCTCCTATGGGCAGAAATGTTCTGGGTTCTTTTTTTCTTCTTTTTTTCCTCTTATGAGAAATCTCTGGGAGAAGCAGGTTGCATGTTTCCTTCTGAAGGCAACGAGGTTTGTCCTCCCTCTAATCTCTCCGGAGAGTGATCTCCAGTGTTGTAGGCTGGCTGCCAAGAAAACTGTCCACTCTTCTCTGGAGCTGTGCTCTGGTACATGGCACTTCCTTCAGTCCTGGAAAATGAGGCTCTCTTGGGGAGTCGGGAAARGGGGATCTCTTGGGCAGCTGGGACCTGTCCCACAAAGAGCTCTGGAAGTTAAGATGAGCTCTTTGAAGCTGTTTGGATATTCACAGAAGACCCAATGGTGAGAGGAGAGTTGAGGGTTGACGTGTAGTTCGGGACCTGTGGTGTTTGACAACTGGAGTATTGCGTTGTGAACTCATTTGAAAGTCTGTAGGCCTGGTTGTTCTCTTTCTGCTACAGTGCCCTGAAGCTGTCAAGCATGGCAGGGAATGAGTATTAATGCAAATCAGACAGGGCACGTTGCAATCTTCCAGTCAACTTTTATGAAATAGAGATTAGAACTATCATCACTGTTTGAACATCCCTTAACAGCGCTATTTCTCACTAGAGCTGTGGTCTCTCTCCCATGTGGTTACTAATCCCAACTGTTGGGGGCAACTAGAGCTGAAATGTTTTGGTGGCCCCAAAGAGTTTGTTGAGTCCTACGCCCGTCTGTCTTATTCATGTCTTTGTAGATTTGGACATTGAACACACTTTTACTGTCAGAAGACATCTACATTTTAGTATATCAGTACAAAATTTTCATCTGGCCTTATTTTTTTTTTTTTTTTTTTTTTTTTTTTTTGTAAACATGGAAAAGCAACAACCCACATGTTGAATTATTTTTGGTTTGGGTTTTTGTTTTTTCACCACTCTTTTTTGTAAGTGCAGGTGGTTGGCCCCCTGTCCTAGTGATGTGCATAGGTGAAAACATTTGTGCTCTGGTAAGTACACAGCAGAGTTTTCCTTGGCAAATTGAGTCCTATGCCTACATAAATGCAAAAGAGTAGGGGCTCTAAAAGCATGCAAAACACACTGGGCTATCAGGGACTAACCYGCAAATTGTAAAGAGCAGGTCCTTAAGTGACAAGTTAATTTGGGGCAATGTTATGTGATATCATGGGGACATTGATTTCACAGTATAGTCTGTGTCCATGCATATGATGAGAGGGGAGAAGATAGGATCTGGATTTGMTGGATTGAAAAAATACTTAATTCTCTGTGAGTCAGAGAGTGGTGATTATTCAAAGGAAGTTAAAATGTATTTTTCTTTACAGCTTTCAGATTATTTTCTGTRGCATGTTCTGTCTAAAGATCTCAAAGCCATCTTTGAAGTGGGGAAAAAGATCTCGTTTTTTAAGTAGAAAAACAGAGTTTATTGCCTCAAATCACTCAGCCAATCATTAAGAAGAAATAAGAGCACCAACATCTCCTGAGCTTTGCTTACCTGATCAGTCCTCTTTCTCAAGTCGTCGTGCAAAGCATCTTGTCTGTGTTGTGAACTCTCTAAGGCAGGAGGGCTGACAACTGCATTGCGCCTGCTCRGGGATTGGCACAGCATAGTTGGTCCCTGGATGTTTTTGTAATAAACATGCTTAATTGATGGGAACAGAAGATCTGAACTCTTGAGCTCGTGTGGCTTGGTGGGCAGAACAAACCCTTCTTTAGCGATGCAGCTGAGCACTCCTTTTATTGAACACTCTGACCTTCGTCTCTGGGGCGCTGCACTTCGTTCCTGTTTCTCGTTAGTGAAATGAGTTTGATGGTCTCAGACCCTTCCTTGCTAGTAAATGGTTTCTACTTCAAAACAAAGTGCAGTTAGTTTGGCGGGAGAGTTCCAGGTCTGACCTAAAACTAAATTACAGCTGACCCTGAGACAGCGAGGCCCCTCCAGGTCAGGGACAAGGGCATTGTCAGGACACTGGAAGCTTGCACTGTAATTAGCAGCAAAGGTATCAAATACCTCTGTTTCTAGCATTCCTGTCCTTAAAGCAACACAAGCATAAAATCCAAAAATTTCCCCTATTGCAGTCCCGCTGAAAAAGTGGAAAGTAAGACTGAACAAACTTGTATTGATTTGCTTTTTCTCTGTTCTGCAGTAAATCCCTCCCCATGTTAAATTGACTCCCACAATCCCTTGTTCCCCAGCATCTGGGAATGAATTTACCAGACACTGCATTGCTTTCAGGGCTCCAGAATGACCAACGAACCTGAGCACGTTTTGTCTGACTAGCAGAGTGTGTAAGAGGAGCTTTCCCACTTAAAAATTTGCTTGGCCTCAGAGCTGCTTTCCCAGCAAACATCCCTTCTTTCCCCAGGTTTCTTCAAACACCAGAGAGGCTTTTTTTAGATTCACCCTACAAAATGTGATTTGTTTTAAATATATTTTACAAGATATCGCAGGAACCTGATAACTTCCTAGGTTTGAAAAATATTTGAACTAGCTTCCTTGGCTTCTAGCAGAGGCCACTGAACAGAAGACAGGGTGGGTTTGCAGCTGGATCTCAGGGAGGGCATGGATTGCATTACGCATTTGAGCTAGTCATGTAGGCCAGTATGTACAAAGAAATACTGATCTTGAGCACACACCTTGACACAAAACACACTTGTTTTGCAGAATTGCTGTGTACCCAGGCCTCTGCAGGCCTTATTTGGAAATAGGAACATTTGCTGCATCTCCAAGTTTTCAACACAAATGCTCAAAATGAATGGGAAGTTTTGAAAAGTGGGGCCTTCACTGCCTCACTCTTTCCRTCTGTCGCAAGTGAGCAGTTTACAAAGCCCAAGGGCGTTAGTGAAGCAGAGAACTTGGTGATCCCCAGAGGGGAAATGCTGGAGCAGGACAGGACATACTAAACAAGGCTTCCAAAAACACTCGTGTAATCAGATTACAAGTCCAGTGAGTCAAGATGCCGCAGCCTGAGTATGATCCCACTCTCTCCAGTGTAACTCATGAGAGGCTGCTCTTCCGATGGCTCTAGGGCTGTAGCTGTCGCTCCTGCAAATAGGGAGCCCAATCGTACTGTTCAGTCTGGAATGTGGCGGGTAGACAGAACTAAAAGTTTAAATTAGAAACATTTAATTAGATAATTTTTTTCAGAGGAGCCTAAAGATTTATGATATTAATATTCCACATTTTGATACCTGTATCTTGACAGAAACTTTGAATTGTAGATGTTACTGTTTCATTCCTGTTTTTAGGAATGGTATGGTTCCCATATATATTGTGCTCCACTCCTGGGAGAGAGTTGCCATCTGCCCCTATGCATCCCCCTGTTTTTGGCAGAGTGTCTCTCTCCACTTTGCTTATGTACCAGCTTTGTGCTGAAGAATGTCCTGGACAGCTACTGCGAAGGGAGTTGGTCGCTCGCTATTGTGGTGCTTTGGCCACTGGCCAGCTAGGAGCTTTGAGGAATACTGCTTGTGAATCCTTTCTTGGTCCTGGTGGGAAAAGAGTCAGTTTACTTCAGCTGTCGGATTGTGTAGGCATGTAGTAGATGGGAAAGTTCTGTCCAGGACAAAAAAAGTGGAATAAGGACCTGAATGTAGCAAAATCAGCCTTGAGGGAAATCCAGAACAGGCAAAGGCGTGAAAAGATAAGTGCTTAGAGGCTATAAAAAGTGAGCAGAAGATACAAGGGCAAGAACAGACAAGTAGCAGCAGGAGCGAAGTATTTCCCACTAGATTATGAGCAGTGCGGAATCAGAGTGTGTCTTCAATTAGAGGTCAGCTCCCTGGGTCTGTGGGCAGAGGGGAATCACTGTGGCTTGGGACCAAAGAATAGGTTTTGAGCCTTTTAAAGTTCTAAACTCAACATACTTAAAGGCTGGTTTAGATTGTCACAACTTGAGTCCTTAGCAACAGTCTTCTCATTTCACATGCCCTAGCCTGAAAGGATCAGGAACTGTAAGCCTGAGTGAAGCTGGTGTGCATTAAGCAGTGTCAAGCCTCCAGAAAAGAAAAACAAGAAAACCCACCATCCTTCTCCAGGGGATATCGTTCCAGGCCCCAGAGCATCTTTTCCAGGTGCTCTGCTGTGGAAAAAACAGGAGCTGTTCTATGTATATCACCTATTAGATGTGTTTGTGCAGTGCTTGGTGAGATGATCATTGAATATTCTTCAACAGCAAATAGAAGAGCTACCAGCAATGACTACAAATGCCCTGGGCTCCCTGCAGACTCTCTCTTTGGCCTCCCTTCCCCCATCCAGCAGGGAGGAGGCTCGGGCAGGGAGTTACATGCACAAAGCAGCTAAGCTGCTCCTGCAGCCTGAAGAGGGGAGCTTTGCCTGGGAAGACACTGGTGTCCGTCTTGATTAGGATGTGATGCCTGATGTAAGTCATGTGACAAGTACAAACAAAATACCTTGGCAAAACCTTGAGGAACCAGGACAGCCTGAGCAGCTTAAGGAGATTTACAGCATGTATTTCTGTCCTGTGTACTTGCCTTGGTCTGAACCTCTTTCTGTCTCAGGAGCTCCAGCATGCACCTTGGATTTTAAAGATGCTCTTTTCCATTCATTCCCCAAAAGATCTGTAGACCTGCTCAATTTTGTTAAGTTTAACAGCTAAGCTCCAGTGGCTTTACACCATCACTGTATGAGAATGCTACAAAATTGTCTTCTGGGAAGGGCTGTTGGGATTTGTGGAGCAAAGGTCCCATCATCTTAGATTAGAAAATAATCTTGAAGAAATGGGAGAGTTAAAGGCCAGTGCGAGTGTTACAGCGGAGTTAGGAAGTCACCTATGTCCTCAAAGAGAAGGGATGAAGAAACAACTTCTGCTCTCTCAGCTCCTGTTTATGTGTTGGGCCAAAAGCTCCCAGTTTGCTGATGCTGTCAATGCCTTTTCCTTCTGGGGGCTGCTCAGAGGCAGTGCCGGCACCCAGATGCTGAGCCTCCACCAAGCATCTCAGGGGAGGAGTCGGTTGTCCTTCTATGGAGCCCTCTTTTCCCCTTCTTCTCTGTTCTCTTAGACTTGGGTACCTTTACAGTGGATTTTAGAGGTCTTTGACATGGTGCTGACTTCAGCCTCCGATGAATAATTCACGTGTGCGTCAGACCTGCAGAGGACGCACAGATCAACTGATAGTGCAGCAGCGTCACTGGGCTCTGCCTGAGGGAAGCTGTTCCTGGAGCCAGCTGCTGGGCACTCAGCGGTGGTGCCACTGCTGAAACCCCCCAAAGCTGGCTCCTCAGTGTTTTTCCCTAGGCCTTGGGATTTTACTTTCTAATACAAAAATCTCTTTTGTCTGAGCTGTCTTGCAGCCATTGGGCTGGCAGATGCTCTCAAACCTGACCCAGACCTTCTCCTGATAACATGACTTATCCAACCTGCTCCGCAGATCTTTTCTCCTGTCCTGGCAGTGTTTGATGCAGGCCAGCCCCGTGCTGCACTGTTCCTTGCCCTGACACATTCTTGTGGACTGCAGCCTATAAACATCTCCATTTTATTCCTAGCTCCTTCTTTAACCTTTGTCTGTTTTCCAAACTCTGGAATTCCTCTTTCTATTAGACAAGCTCTCAGATTTGCCTCCTTTACTCCAAACTCTTTCTGTCTTTTCACCTAACAAGATGAAGAAATTGCAAAAACTGAAGATCAAAAGCAATGACAAGAGGTCACCTTTGCAATAAGCAAGGACAAATATAACCTAATCACCAAAGAGGTGTTTGCCTAATTTTTTCTTAAAAATCTTCATGGACAGGAATTCCTCAGCCTTCCTAGCCAACCTCTTCCATCTTAAGCTGTCGTCATAGCTGCTAAGTTTTTTCTAATATCTAACCTTAATCTCCTTCTCTGCAAGCTGAGCCAATTGTCCTATTCCCTGTGAGCACAAGGAACAGTTTAATCAATGTCCTCTTCAAAACAGTCTAGCACATTTGGTGGATTTCTGTTGCATCCTCCCTCATTTTCTCTTTTCTCTGATGATGGGAAAATTGGTCCCTCCATATCATTCCACTCTGAGCTCTGATCTTCCCAGTGAAGAAGGGAAGAGCAGGAGGCAACGCTCCACTTCCAGTGGGGGAAAGAGCCTGCTAACAGAGGGCCGACAGTCAGGCCCTGGTCCTTTCACACAGGTTGCTGGAATGAGGACCTGGAAGAGGTTAGATAGGAGCAAAGATGGAGTAGGACACAGACTGATGAAAGTCTTCAACAAAGGTAATTAGGAGGTTAGGGAGAAGGTGGAGTTYAGACCACCTTTGAGGAGAGAAGTCTCATTTTTCACTAGTGCTGTTGTTTTCTATCCTGTATATGCAGTCTCTGAAGCGTTTGCTTCGCTGAGAAAGAAGATGAAGGGGAAGTGAAGATGCCTTCAGCTCAGCGCTGGAGAGGGGAAGCCTCGCGGTGCTCCACGCAGAGCCGGCTCCGGCAGGGCCCCGGCTGGGCCCGGCGGGCTGCGGGCCACGGCGCGCCCCCGTGCCTCGGCACGCTCCGGCACAGAGCAGCTCGCGTGGGACGGGCTGCATGGGACAGGCTTCTTCCCGCGTTTGCTGTGCCATTTTGAAAAGGCTCGTGGAGACCAGATGCCATATAATAATTCCTGGGGCGCTCTGATTTTTCCCTTAGCTATCATCTCTAGGACAGTAAGTGGAAGCTTGAAATCTCTTCCTACTGTCCTTCAGAGACCTCCTTTTCCCCCGTTTTCTGCTGAATCCCTATTTGCTATGTTATTTTCTTTTTTCTAGAGATCCAAATGATATTTTACTTTTATTTTGCACCCCATGCAGACCTCTTTCCCTTTTTTGAGGAGACTCCAGTCTCTCTTGCTGTTTTGTGATAATTGGGGTGTTCTCCTTTCTACCTCCTTTCTCTCAGTTATCTCAGGTCTCTGTATTTACTCTTCATACTCCAATTTTTGGCTCTTTATTCACCCACCCCTGTCCAAAACCTGTTTCTCCTCTCTTTTCCTGTCTTTCATGCAGCCCTGTTCCTGTCCCCTACTCTTTCCCACCCTGTTCTTAGGTGCCCTTCACCGTGTAGCCTATTTTCCAATCATGAATCTTGCTTAACGGGTTTCTTGCATTAGCGAAGAAATCCTTGATGGGCTTTTGCAGCCATTCCTTTTTTATTATTACTGACTCTGTGCCTCTTCCCCTGAACCTGAGTCAACTCTAAATAATTCATTTTCTCTAGCTATTATATCCCCCTTCCAGACACGCACACATACCCGGAGGTTCACAGCCTTTAGCCATTCAGTCCGGGCAGATAGTCTCCCCGTTTGCACCTAACTCCTTGCCTAAAGCCAGTTCCCGCCGTGCGGGAGGATGGCTGAGCGCTTTCTGTTGAGGCAGACACYGGTTGCTGCCTCGCGCGCTGGCCAGCGGGGAATTTTTACCATCAGCCTCTCCAGAGGGTGAGCATCATTTCCAAAGCATGCATGAGCATAACTGGAAGCCACTGCCGGCAGACTGGCATTGCCCCCAGGCTGCCTAGAGAGCTGCAGTTAATATCTTCCAGGTTTGCATGTTCAGTATCATAACGCAAATATTACAAAAATTATTTGGATTCCAACTCCAGTTTGTTTATTAACTGGCCAAACTAAATGAAAAGCAAAACTTCTCACAGTACCTGTTTGCCAAAACCTCCTGGCTCCTGGATAGAGAAAGGTCTCCAAGGCACAATCTCTCCCTAAGCCTTACAGGAGGAGGGAGGAAAAGAGGCCGCTGCCACCCTGCCCCTCCCCTAACCCCTGTTTATTGGAACCTCCCTCCCGTCATGAATAACTCCAGTGTCTGGCCCGGTGCTGGGCAGAGCTTCGCCAGTCATGGTCCTCTGCAGGAAATGGACATGATTTTGATAGTGTCACTCTACCACACACAAGACGCTGAATAGCTGCAAGAAAACTGAGCAGTTTTGTTAATCTCACTGGTGTTTGGCAACCTCTCAGCAGCAGCCACAGAGCACTACAGCTGTCTGTCTGCAGACCCAGCAATACAATGCTGCATTATTTTATATTCAGCAGATCATCTTTCCAATCATAAGGCCTGGAATGTTTTATATATTTACTTCTCCATGAGGAAAGCTTCCCACTGTCACTAATCAACAGATTTTTCAAGACCCGCTGTCTTGTGTGTTATAAAGATAAACGCATTGATATTTACAAAGCGCTTTGGGGTCCTAAAGTGGAAGTACAAAATATTGCATGTATATTTTGGAAAGGGCCTTGGAATAAATAGTGTCATTCCCAGTGATGCAAGTCCAACCACATCCTCCATCCCAGTCCTCCTGAAGACTCACTTTTTTCCTCTGAGGTTCACAAATGTTAACTCAAATCGATCCTGTTCTCCCGTCTCCAATATAATTTTGACGGAGAAAAAGAAAATGAAATAATAAGCAAAATGCAAAAAAGATACATGATGAAGTATTTAACAGCGTCCTTCAGAATAGTCTACTTTGACTTATAAATAATACTAATTTAAAATTATTCCCTGGTAGTAAACCAAAAGATGTTATCACTTAGTGTATCCCACACCTCTCTCGCCTTCGTTCTTGTGCTCAGTTGGCACTACTGCTATGCCTCGGACGGGTAATCGTGGAGCAGGGAAGCCTGGTGCGTTTGGTGGGCAGCAGTCRTGGGTGTCCAGCAGCCCAGCCGTTGTCCAGATTTCGCAGGACGTACGAGCGAGGTGGCCGAGATACGGCCTCGGCACTGCTGCTTCCGCCGCTGCCAGCTGCGGTGCCACCTCTGTGGGTCATTATTCATATTTCTCTTCTCTCCCAGTCCAGCTCCGCCTCAAGACACCTCCACCCAAAGCAGTGATTTCAGCCCTGTGGAATGACCACAGAGAAGCAGCTCAGCCTGGAGAAACACAACCCGGCCCAAAGCCGGCGGGAGCCTGGGCTGCCCAGCACCACGGCTGGATGCCACCTAGCCCAGTTCCCAGAGGTGGCTCCCAGGTCTTCAGTTCTGAGCGCGTTGCTGCTCCCAGGTCCGGGGCCAGGCATCGTGGGGGTGTCAMCAACCCAGTGTGGGGAACAGACCTGGCAAACCTGAGAGCCAGAAGGTGAATTTRACTCATAGCTGCAGCCACAGGTGCAGCCAGGACGAGACCACGTAACACAAATAGATTCTGCCCAGCTGCCGCAAGGCGGTACCAAACTGAAGGGGGCTTGGTTCCTCTCCAGGGTGGAGATAACGCGATGACCAGAGAGCAGGAGACCAGGGCACACATGGAGAAGTTGTCATGAAAGAAGGGGAAGAGAGGTYCAAGGAGGATGACAGTGCCCCGAGAGCCGTTTGCCGCCTCAGTGTGGGCAATAAGAGAAGGTGTAGGGGGAGGCTTGCGCTGGCAAACAGGGAGATAGAGGCACGTGGGGGACACCYGGGTTTTCAGAACTGGGCAGCACTGTGGTGCGCGCCCAGAGAAGCCCAGCGGCTCAGTGCACTGCGATAGCTCTGTGCAACGAGGGGCTCGCGGTCACTGCTGTGCTCTGCCAGAGTGACGCACCGCACAGCGAGGGCAAAGAGGCTACAACCCCTTCTGCGAGGCTAGATTTACAGGCGACAACCAGCATTTTGTTTCTTCCCAGCTCAGCTCCTCCAGTGGCACGTGCCAGGTTGCCCAAGAGGCGAGGCGCAGAGGGCACAGACCTGCTCTAAAAGCCGTCAGCACGTGGATGAACTCGTGCAAGAGCGAGGAGAGCCCGYAACTCGGAGCAAGTTGGTTTGTTAATTCGTACAGGCGGGAGGCCACGCGGTACCTGCCGCCCCGGCGATCCGCGGCAGCGCCCAGCAGTGCCGGGGCTCCGCGGGATGCTCGGTGCCCGGGGCAGCGAGGGGGCCGAGCCGGTGCTCCGCGGGATGCTCGGTGCCCGGGGCAGCGAGGGGGCCGAGCCGGTCCCGGAGCAGAGCCGGGGCAGCCCGGGGAGGCGCCTCCGCCGGGGGGAGCGCCCGCGGCTGCCGGCGCCCTCGGTTCGGTTCGGCCCGGCCCGAC
>NW_028185350.1:2509230-2523878 GCF_003343005.1 Rhea americana | reverse complement strand
CTGCTTGCAGAGGGCCTGCGGGAGTACTTCGGGCAGTTCGGCGAGGTGAAGGAGTGCCTGGTGATGCGGGACCCGCTGACAAAGAGATCCAGGTGAGGAGGCCGCGCCGGCTCCTCCCTTCGCCCCCGCCGCAGCCCGGCCGCCACTTTAACCAACTTTCTTTCTTCTCTCCGCATCCCCCCTCTCCTGCCCGGCCTGCGGGGCTCAGGGGCTTCGGGTTCGTCACCTTCATGGACCAGGCTGGCGTCGACAAGGTTCTGGCCCAATCCAGACATGAACTGGACTCCAAGACGGTGAGATGACTTCTCTCCTCTGCGGGGTGCATTGGCCGGCGGAGCGGCTGTGCTCAGAGCAGCTATCGATCGTGGTGTTTGATTTCCAGTTAGAGGTTGTAAACTATCGATTACCGATAAAGATTGATCGGCCCGTTCTCCACCCCACTTATCAGCTGGTAAAGTAGCTGTTGTCTGAGCTCGGGGTTTGGTATCGATCGGTGACCRAATGTCCGGATATTGATTTGTGGATCCCTGGTTACGGTTTTCATCCTGCCCATTGATCGCAAGGCCCCCTTGAGAAGTGACCGTGGCACTCCGTGAGGCGGGACAACCGCGAACGTTTGGGGTGAGGATTTGCACCGGGAAACGAAGGCATGTGCGTTGGGGGAGAGGGGAGACGCTGCCTGGCCCCCCGCGCGTGCTCGGCCTTTCCGGTGAGCACTGCTCCTTCCCCGGAGGTGCGCATCCCTCCCGACACGGCTCGCTCCTTGCAATATCCAAGGCCCTGTTTTCTCCAGCTGTAGCTGTGGCTTCTCCGGGTATGTGTTTGCCCCTCGGTAGAGACTGTTCGTTCCTTGTATCCTTGTACTCTCTTGTGGTTTCTCCAGACGAAGTTTTTGTAATGGTAGTGAAGGTTCAAGACTTTATTGTCTCTGAGCGTGGCCGGTGCCCGCCCATGTGGGCCACCGACCGCCTTTCAAAACATCAGCCATGGCTCCAGCCCTCGCTGCGCCAGTAAAAGCTGTTCAGGAGCCCCTGGGAGGACTTGCGGGCAGATTTGGGTAGCTCCCTGGCTCTGTGGTGTATCATAGCCGCTGCTGCATTGCAAATCGGCGGCGCTGGGGAGATGTGTAGGCTGTTTTGGGGGGTGGGGGTTAGATGTCTGAGTGGGAGGTCCTTTCTCYGTAGTTTTAGTGACTTGCCTTCTCTCGAATTCCTTTTTCTTATTGCTGCCCTGGGGGTGAAGGTGAGGGTAGCGATGGGGGGAGTGGTGGGCGCTGGAAGGAGTGACACGGCGAAAGAAGTTCCGGCTCTAAGCATGGACTGTGAGGAGTCCAAATGCGTAACTTTAATTCCCGTGCGGTAACTCCGACCTCCTCCTCTTTATCTGAGCAGAATGGAGAGGGCGGGAGAGCGAGACCCCCTTTCTTAGGGTTTACAGCGTGAGTTGCAGTGAGATTTATGTCTGTTCCTGTTCAACTGCATGGATCGCTCCCTTTGATGTGTACAGGTCCTTCCTCCTCATGGGAACTCCGGGTTAAACCTATCCCAGCCTTCCTCGCTGAGGGTGGATTCCCAGGACTCTTAAACCTCATTCTTTCGTGAGGGATGTAAAGTGAGTTTTGCTCTGGGGGAGGGTTACGATACAGTGTTTTGTGGAGGGCCCAGGGTTTTCCTTTTTCTCTTTCTTTTTTTAATAGCTTGTGTAAACACGGTGTCTCATCAGCTAGTCCCGTCAGGAGTCTGTGGGCTGGCACAGACCCCTCAAGAAAAGGCAAGTGGCGGGTGTCTGTAGCAGTAGTAATCCCAAAAGCGTTTTGGGGATAGGAATGAGGTGAAATCCACAGCCTCCATTCTTCTGTCTGAACGGCCGCTGCCGCTGGCCTGGAGCCCCTCTGCAGCCCACGGCGTGGGCCGCGAGGGAGGGAAGGGAAGGGAAGGGGCGGCCGGGGGAGCTGCTGCAGGAGAACACAAGGGCCTCGTGGCGGGGGCGCGTGAGCACTGGCTGGCCGTTGCAATTCCCTGCCGCATCCGCTCCGTGCGGCGGGCCGGGGCGGCAAAGCCAGCGGCGGCAGTTTCGCCCGAGCCCTCCCTTTGTTAGGAACTTCCATCCTTTCCCCCCTCCTTTCCGTATTTCAACTTGTTCCATTTTAAACTGGGTCAAACGTTTTGGGGTATGTTGCCAGGTAATTGCCGGGTGAGAGATGGGTGGTGGTGCGCTGCAGGGAGCCTTCCTGGGCCTGCTTCGCTGAGGGCCTCTGCTCTGAGTCACGGGTTAAATGGCATAAACGCATCTTGATTCTAATGTAGGCTTTTGTAAAACTTCGCAGGAAGGGGCCTGCCGTCCTGGATGGATAGTCTTCTCCCTAGGCTGGGTGTCTCCTGGTAAACAGCGCTTGGTAGATGGTGTCTGCCCAACTTGTTGCTCCATTGTTTCCCAGTTCTTCCTAACCTAGCGAGTGTTGTTGGCCTGATTCTCTGGGGAAACCTTGTGCTTTTCAGACTTCTCTTTGTTTGTAAGCTAGATAGTGGCAGCCTACGGGGTTATTTATGGAAATGCTTGATATGAGAATTGGCTTTGCAGTCTCAAGGTAAAAGATTTGCGTGACTTTGTAAAGCTGCAGCTGGCCGCTGCCTTGAGCTGCTGCTTCAAGCGCTCGCGAAAGAKCAGTCCTGGAGATGTTTGGCGGCTGTATCGTTTCTTTGTTGCTGAGTTTTTGTCRGGTTTGTCTTTGGTGGTGGAGAGTAACGTGAACCTCCGAGCGCAGCGCTGGCTAAGGGGATGGGGCTGGCTGTCGAGGTGTGGGGAATGAGCAAACCTAGTCGAAGCGTCACCAGTGTGGTTTTTGAGGTCTCACAGGTCCTTCCCTGCCCTCCCCCTGCTCTTGGGCAGCAAGGGCACTGATACCAGCCAGGTTAATGTACRGGTTGTGTGATCTTCGCCGTTAAATATTGCTCGGCGGCCTGAAGAGCATTACCGAGGCGCCTGAGCCTGGCTGTCGGTACGCCTGCGACGTCAGAGGGATTCCTTGTCCCGAAAGCCTAGCAGGGCAAAATGAGAGCGATTCCTGCTTAAGTGACTTCCACTCGCTGCAGTCCAATACTGGCTTTTTGTTTTCAGATACAATCTGAGCAGTTCTGAACGCTTTTACTCTTTGAGCAGATTTATATCTAGCTTTGTAAAAAAGATCCATACGTCAGCGGGTGACACTGAAACACAACTCCTCCACAGCTATTTGTTTTAATAACAGAAATGAGGGAATAAGGTACGAGCACTTTTGCTTTAATTAGAAAGACTCCAACAACTGAGGAGCAGTCCAGCTTTAGTAACTCGAGTCCGGTGCTGAAGCCGCTCCCCTCCGCGTGTTCYCAGGGCTGCCCCGTCGGTCGCTCAGCCGGGCCTCGCTCCACCTGCAACAAAGGCTACTTGTGCAGAAGAATTTGTGAAATGACTGCCTGCTCCCTCCAGCCAGGAGGAYGCGTTATCTCTGCCCAGTTGATCACACTCAGGGTAATGAGAAAATGAGGCCGAGCTTAGCATTGCAGAGTATGAAAGCATCTTCTTGGCAGGAGCTGAATGACACTAGCTGAGAACTAAAAGACAGTAGATTATTGTTTTTGCTTATTATCTGCCATCAGCCTCCTGGTCTCCTGCCGTCCCCTGTCCTCAGTATTCGCTGTGGGTTTCTACCCTAGCCAGGAAGCTGGAGGGGTTTGTGTGTGTGTGTGTGTGTGTGTGTGTGTGTGTACGCACGCGGGGAGGGGAGGGACAGGACGGACGGTTCGGATGCCCTGGGGAGGCACCTGGAGGGTATGCTAATATGCCTGCGCTCGGAGCTTGTGGAGGGAGGTTTATTTTGGAGTTTATTTGTGCTCTTCACTTTTGCCTCTGTTTACTTACGTGCTGGGTTTATTTATGTAGCAGGCTGTGAGTCAGGACGGAGGTGGGGAAGGCAGGGAGGGGAGCTGGTGGAAGGGCTGGGAGGCCGAGCTCTGGGTCGGCGTGACAAGGGAAGGGGCGCGGGGCAGGAGGGCGGCCRGGCTGGAAGGCCGAACAATGGCCGCGAGCGGAGCGGGAGAGATGCGGCTTCCTCGGGGCTGCTCGAGCTGCCGGGCCGACGCCGGGCTGCTGTGCCGGCCACGGCCTTCCCAGGCGTGGGGATGAACCAGACCTGCCTTTAACACAGGTTTCCTTAAGCTGATTTGTAGGTCTGGATCATCCCTGATGTGATGTAACTTTACAAGAGTTGCTGTAAAAATAGGCTATAAAGAATGAAGTGGTGGCTGAGGAGGAGCAGAGGCTTTCATGGGTGTTTGGCTTTCAGCTGCGTTAGTTTTTTTTTCCCAGCTTTTGTGGCGGTGATGTGAGGCTGATGCAGGCACGCGCTCGTCTCTGCTGACCCCAGCAGAACGTGCGGCACCTGGATGGGGGTGCTGAGACGCGGCAGCTCCAGCGGACAGCAGGTTTACAGAGAGGCTGAGCGGGCAGCGGCACAATGGAGGGCTCAGCCCGCGGAGGGGAGGCATCGCTTCATTGTGTGCGGCGCAGCGGGCAGGAGGGGGAGAGCGYGCTGCCTTCCGGCCAGAGCTGCAGCATTTTGGGCTTTGGACTCCTCTGTTTAATTTGCACCTTCCTGTCTGCTCTTTTATTTCTTTATCCTATGGTTTGTGGGATGAAGTGTTTGGCTTTTTGTGTGCTGCCTCTTTTCCATCCTGTCATTCGCCAGGAGAGCTCTATTTGTAGGTGGAGCGTAGGGGGAGAGCAAAAGGGCAAAAGAAAGCACTTTTAATATGACGCCGTTGATGCAGGGCACCCAGGGGCAGGCTGAGTGGGAGGGTGCAACCACGCCGGTTAGGTTAATCCCAGCATGTGACGGGCTCTTGGGTGCCTCTGGCCACTGCTCAGCCGGAGCCAGGCTGCTGCATGCTGGGACTTGTAGTCTGGCGGGTTGCAGCCTGCGGGCAGGAGAGCTGTCTGCCGCCTGCGACTGGATTCTTTGGGTGTCTCCCAGGTGCTAGGTGGGCAGAGAACGCCGGGCACGTGGAGGAAATCCTGTGTTCGCAAACAGCGACAAAAGCGTGTTCACCTCTTCTTCTCCTCATCTCTTTCAGATTGACCCGAAGGTAGCATTCCCCCGCCGAGCACAGCCCAAGGTGGGTACCGCATGCAGCCCTTGCTGCTCCAAAGGGTGGAGTCTGTGGTGGTGAATCTTGGCCCTCTGTGCGAGCTTGCTCAGGACTCGCTTTGAGTATGAGCTGCTGTTGCTGCACTGTCAGCTTCAGCACACGGAGCTGCGGTAYGCTGCCGTCCGGCTTGCGGTGGAGCGTGGGGTGATTGCGCGGCGCTGGAGGAGCCRACAGGCCTCTCCGTTACCCTGTGGGATGGCAACAGTTAGAACTGGTGAACTAAACTCTGCCTAGGATGAAGCTGGTCCTTCCTAACCTGCAGCCAGTGTCTGGAAGTTACAGGCCTAAGGAGATGCAGAGCAGTTCCATGGTGCTCTGTGATACAGGTGGAAGGAGAGTTGTGTGTGCGCATGCATGCATGTGCGCATGCATGCATGTGTGCATGAATGAACATATGGCAAGGAAGGAATTCCATTTTGTTCGGGAATTTCAGGAAAAGGATTTCATTTTGTGAAATGCCCTTGAGTGCTTCTGTGCTGGAAAAGGCAGAAGGAGTTTGGAGTTAGACCTTATCTGCAAGAAGCTTTGGCATCAAACTGAACAGTTGCAGGAACTTGTTCCAGGCCTGCAAGTAGAAATTTTTAACTGAGGAGCCAACAGCAGACTGGAGACGGCTTTTAGAATGAAATACAGATTTGTGTTTCCCTTTTACTTTAATGGTCTCAATTCCAAGTGCTGTCACGAAAGAGCTTGGGAGAAGCAGCRGTGAGAAGTGCAGACAGAAGAAGAGGCTGGTGCAGGGAGGGAAATGAAGGGGGATAAGTCGTGGGGAACAATCGGTGAGCAGGTATCCTGAGTAACTGGAGCCAGGAAGCACATGGTAGGAATTGGGTTAATTCCATTAAGCAGTTTGGTGACAGAAGGTGCTTTAGTGTTAGAACGGGCCGCTCTCCAAGCCAGGGAATTGCTGCGGATTAGCCCTATGCTCCTTGGGGTAATTAGGACCATGTGTTCCTCTGAGAGCAGGGGTGTAGGCAAGCAGCAAAGGGGAGGATGCAGCTGGAGAGCCAGTTCAAAGGATGTCGGTGTGCCTCAGCCTGGCAGCGATGGCCCCTCACGGGGTAGCTAGGTTTTTTTTTTTTTTTTCCTTTTCCTTGCCCTGGCTGCATGAGTGAGAAGTGGTGGAGGGTTCTTCCCTTTGCCTTCCTCYGAAGGAAAAGGTGATTTAACTGGCGTCTCCTGGGCTCCATTTAAGTGACTGGGGAAGGGGTGTGAAATGGGGCTCGTCCCATGTAAGACGGGGCGCTGYGCAGTTGGTGAGCTAGGACGGCGCGGCCCGGAGAGCCCACCTGTGTCGGCAGCTCTCCAGCCCCTTTCCACCCTGGAAAGCAGCGCAGGCCTCTGCAGGAGCCGGCGAGAGGCTGGTGGGGTGCAAAGTGGCAGGGCTGCAGGAAGAGCCAAGAGCAAGCACTGGCGTGCTGGGAAGGGGACAGTAATGGCCTGCGTCCCCGGCGGGGTTGGGATCGTGCTGAGCAAGTGGCGAGCAGGGTAGCGAGCAGAGAGGCTGGGGAAGTGCCGTACGAGGCTGGGTGGCACCGCTGGAAGGAGATGGAGTGCGAACTAGCGAGGGCTGAGATGTCGATGGCCTGGTAAGCGTGAGCAGGCAGGATGGTGCGAGGGGGCCAGTGCCTGCTGAGAGCATGCACTGAGGTCTGGCACAGGGAACGCTGGTGGGCACATTTGGCTGTGGAGCTCCAGTGGATGGAAGCTTAGCTGTGGCGAGGGGGCAGAGTCTTCCTGGCAGCAGAGGGGGATTTAGTGGCCTTTTGAGTCTTGTTCTCTGCTCCCTCTTGGTTTATTCGGTGAATTCCTGTCCTTCCCTTTTCCAGATGGTGACCCGAACGAAGAAGATATTTGTGGGTGGTCTGTCAGTGAACACTACTGTGGAGGATGTGAAACAATACTTTGAGCAATTTGGGAAGGTAAGTCTCTTGAGTGGTGTTGGATCAAAGCTGTTGCTGCTGGGACAAAAAGGAGTTTTCTGAAGTCTTGGAGGCAGGATTAGGAGTCTGAGTCTTCTGCATGGGGTTAAGTAAATTGAAGGTCAGCTACAGATGTTGGGTAGCTGTAATTTCTTTGTAGGGGCTGGAGCTTGTGATTCCTGCCCTGTATTGATTTGAAACGGAGAGCTTGTGCTCGTTCTTGGAGTGGATAGGATCTGRGCTAAGGAAAGTGGTTTTTCTTCCTCCAGACCCAGAGGCCTCTTGCATCATTTTGGTCCTGCAGATTTGCAGTTTGTTCAGATGCTGAAGGAAAGTTTGCAGACACTCTTAACAGATCTGCTTCAGCATCAAGCCTGTGAATTTTGGCCTTGTTTCTCATTCTAAGCCTTGTGATTGATATTTCTGTAATCCTTTATTAAAAATAAGCCCTTAGATCCTGCAATTTCTCCTGCTGAGTCCTGGGCAAGTGGTGATGTTGTTTTTGGATGTTTGAAGGAAACTTGGCAAATAGGCTGTCCCTTGTGTTAGCATGGCTTCTTCTGTGCCAGCTGCTGGCGCAGGGCAGGGCAGGCTTCTGTGATTTGAAGTCATTTGTGTCCTTGGTCCTTGACAGCCAGTTGTGCAAATCATGTGTTGAGACAGAACTGGAGGATAGAGAGGGGCTCAGTCTTGGCCCATCAGCTGCATCAGGAARCTGCGAGCACTCTGAGGTGCAATAGCAGTAATATTAGACTGAAGGATTGCAACATTTTAAATGGGATTAGGAATGGAAGGGGATCRTCATACCCAAATGCTGAATGCGGTCACCTCCGAGGCAGGGCACTGTGACTATTTCGCTGTTGCTCAATGGTGCTGTGCGTGGATTAGCTGTTCGGGGCAGGATGTGTTGGGTACTGGCTGTGGGACCTTCCTGCGCAGGCAGAGGTGGCTGAGCACAGTTTGCTTGGCAGCAGTGTTGCCAGGATGTTCCTGATAGCATCCTGGATCTGGAAGAAAGTACCACAGAAACTGTAATGAGTGTGAGGCATGAAGRTTCTGGTATTCGTTTCCTTAAGAARGGTCATGTGAAAGGGCAATGTTGTTATTAAAGTGCACTAACTGGTGTGAAGAAGGGGAGATTTGTAATAAGTTTTGCTTTATCATTGGAACTTTTGGGCAGAAAGTTTGAAATAAGTGTTGTTCAGTACCTTTGTTCAGCTTCTGAAGTCAAATCTGTGCAGGGCCTGGGTTGCTATAGTAACTGCAAAGTAGGACTTTTTGGTGTTTCYAATCAGCCCTTAGAGAAATAGTAATGTGGAAAGTGGTCAGTGCATCAGAAATCCCTGTTTTCTAGTTATTAGTTCTGTGTGATTTTATTTTCTGTGTTAGAAGTAAGCAAACTGTGTTGTGTCCCTGGCAGCTTTTACATGATGTTGCTGAAGGGTTTCACTAAAATTGTTGTTGACCACGTGGCTGTGTAGTCTGAAGATTTCGGTTTGGCTTGCACATGCTTCTGCGCTGCTGCTGATGCATGCATTCGATAGGAGACCCAAATATCTTGAGCGTAATCACCTTTTAACCTTAACAGTACCTCTGTTAATTTGAACCAGAAGCATGTCACGTAGCGCTCACAGTTTACAAGCATTTACAGTCTGTTGCTCTAGTTTGATAAGTCCTTTCCAGTTCTTTTGGGGGTGTTATGTCGTTATATTCCTTTTATTTAATGGTCGTGTGTTGAAAGGAGTCGTGATGTCAGGAGACTAGCAAGAACTGGTGTGTCAGATTGTTCTCTTGGACTAAGCAGAAGGGAGAGTTCTGCATAGCTGAGTGCAATTCATTCTCAAAGAACCAGCATCCTGGACAACATCCGGTATTCAAGATGTGAATGAGGCTAATGCAGCTGGCTTCTTGGCTCTGAGGAGTTGCCACGGGGAGAGGTCAGGGATGGTTAGATTGACTCTCTGTCTTGGGGCAGCTTTCCGAGTCATCTGGCCATTTTGGCTGAAGAGGAAACTCATCAGAACTCTGTCTCCTRGCTTGCAACCATCTTCCAGGCTAAGCCTCAGTTAATTCGTTGAAGGCCAGGAGAACTGCTTCCTGAGAAATTCTCTCTGGTAAGCAGAGTGATGTGCGGGATCAGTGGGAAATGCATTTCAGAGGCAAGCCTATGTGACAGTCAGCTTTGAGGTTCTCAGCTCTGAATGTCCTACTCTGTGGTTTTTAGGGCTAAGAAAAGTTGGTTGCTTACAGCTTCAGATGTGACTTGTTCTTATGGAGAACATGAATTTAGTACACAGGCTCTTCTGGAGTTTGTAATGATAGTCTGGAGCCTCTTGTGTTTCAGAGGTTTCCTAGGATCCCTTTTTTTAGAGGTACTCCTGGTACCTGACTCTAGGGTCTCCTATCGCCTGAATTTATAGTGAGAGGTGATGAAACTTCAGCCATGTCATCCTCATCTTGGAAAGCCTCTCTGAAAAAGTTTTCTAAGTCATTTGTGGCCAGTACTTCTGGAACTGGATGGAGACTGTCTGAAAGGCAATTGTCAGGGACTCCTTTCTAAAGCTTTATCCGCTGAGGAAATGACTTTGTCTATGTTCCCTCTTTTGAATGACCCCATGGCTGTCTAGGAGCTAGCAGGGAGAAAAACTACACCTCTTGCCTCCTGCTTGTCCAAGAACCCCTGCAAATGCTTAGAATTTAGTGTGAGGAAAAAGAGGTGTGCACAAATCATAGTGTCTCGCTTCCTTAAAATCAAGCTGCCAGGTTTCTGGAGATGAATATTAGTTGATCTTTGAGAATCCAATGGCAGTCTCAGTTTGGAGCTCAGCTGTCAGTGAGAGATCATCCTTTGCTTCTGAGGACACAGGAGTACAAACAACTGAATGAGTTTCAAGTGAAGGTTATCTTCTAGGCAACCCTGAGACTGCAAGCCTAAGCATGTGGTGGGTTTGCCACCACCTGAGGTCTTCAGATCAAGATTGATGCCTTTTGAAGGCATTTATTCTAGTCCAGTCAGAAAGCATGAGCATGCTGTAAGAATTACTAGAGAAAATCCTGTGGCCTCTAATACAGAGGAGGTCAAATTAGATTATCCCAATGTTCTCTCCAATCCAAATCTGAAGTGTTAATTTGCAAGTTACTCAGATAGCTAGTGCTGTTGCATCTATGATCAGAAGAAATGTTCATTAGTAGAAAAAGTGGAAGTTTGGTTTGTTTGGTAGGGCTTGAAATTAAACAGTATTCCATTAAAAAAAAAAAAAAGTAATTTCCATGTTGGCACTTCCCCTTATTCTCCTTTTTTTTGTTTTTTGTTTTTTTTTTCCTTTCCTTGCTGAGTCCAAAACTTTATTTGAGTTTTTTAAAATGGAAGTGGCAAAAGAAAAATGAAAATGTGTGTGAAGGAAATCATGAGCATTACTTAGAGGTAAGGAAGAAGGGGAGAGGCTAGCATCCCCTCTTTTTCGTGCCAAAAGATTTGGTTTTGACAGGAAAATGTGAAATTTCAAAGATCCCAAATACAGTGTGAGAGCTTCTCTGCTTCAGAGAAGGACTGCTTTCTTTTTCTTTCAAAACTGTGAATGAAAAATATGGGCTGCTGCTTTCACAAGGACAAAATAAAAAGGTTTTGGAGTATGGTGACTKAGACTGAGGAGTGCTCTCAAGCTGGCTTCCATTTGTCAGGTACAGCTAATAGGCTTTGAATATAGTGGGATCGTCTAGGAAGTACCTCTGGATCCAAAAGTCAAATCTTTCTGAGATGCAAGCTAAGACCATGGGCATGTTTTTTAAAGATGGCCTATTCAGCTATAGGGTAGAAATCCTAGGGAGAATTGCACTCACAGTATGTGTAGCCAAATGCCTTAGCTCAGGGTGGACTGTTAAAACTCTTCAGGCTTCATATGGGACTATTTCAACAGCCTCCTAGAATGTGGCTACCAGCCTCACTGAAACCTGAGAGGAGAAAGATATCGTCTACTTACCACCTCAGGCTTAGCTAGTCCTCTCTGTAGTGCAACATGCATGAAGATGACCCAGAAGATCTTGAGTCCCAGCTTCCTCATTTTGTACTTCAACCTGTAGGAACAGGTTGTTCTGTACTATTTTGGTTTGCGGAGGGAGGTGACCAACAGAATAATTTCTTTGGACAGTTAGGTCTCAGAGCTTATGATCAAGGTTATTTATTTCAAATCATAAAAAACGCAAAACAACAACAAAAAAACCCGAACAACCCTCAGGCTGTCTTTCTTTTTCAAGTGTTAGTTGGATAAAGTTGTGAGGTAGAGAGAGTCAAATAAATTACAGGATAGGAGGCTCATAAGAAATTAGGTCTCTGCCACAGAGCTTACCTAAGCTGTGATATCTTTGCCCCAAGATGATGATATTCAAATTTACTTAGGCTCCGAAGTGATTGGACAAATTCATGGATGGTCTTTCAGATATATAGACATCCCTTCTAGTTCAGGAAATACCTGAATCACAAGTGGCTGGAAGGTGAGGGAATCTGCTGGAGTATAAAATAATATCCTTGCCCTGTCCTTTTGTTCTTCCCAAGTTGTCTGCTGTTGGTTGGTATCTTGGGGGGATGGTGGACAAGCTGGACCTCTGCTCTAACTTGGTGCAGCCAGTMTTTTGTTCTTTGGAAGTGTCTTTAGAAAGAGAAGTTGGTCCTTACTGAAAATAGAAATGAAGAGGTATTTGTCTTTATTTCCAGAAGAAATAGGGGTCTGGTCCAAAGTCTGGAGTTTGAACTCATGGTTTTCTTTCCTGTGTGTTTTTTACGTTTGATGAAGCAGAAGTACAAGAAATATATTCACGATGACATCTTTGCATGACTCACTAATAAGTTGTGGCTCCTAGAGTGCTTGACAAGTGCTTGAAAACAATTTACATCTCTCCCTGGGCCTGCAGGTGATCTGCGTATTTGGATGAGTCGGTCACGAAAGCACAGCCTCTCAGTGAGACAGATCATGCCTAGAAAGAGACCTGCTCTCTCTAAAAATACCCTGGGAGCAAATGAGAGAGAGAGGGGAAAAAAAAAAAACTGCTGAGATCCAAGTGCAGTTCTGACCTTTAGGTTGCCATCTAATACTTACTCCAAATTCCAGGCTGTTTGCCTAAGACAGGTTCTGAGATCTCACTCAGCAATGAACCTAGTACTGTCCAGATCAAGAAAAAAGCACGGTATCCTTAGCTGGATTTGATGACAGTTTGTGTGTCTGTTACAAATACATATTCATGTACACCTGTCAGAAAAATGGTGTGGTTGACTTGAGTATATGAAATGAGCTTTCCGCACTCACTAATTGGAGAACCTTTAGATACTGATGGGGAATTTCTTTAAAAGCATACTTGTTCCTGTGCTTCTGTTGGGCTTGATTTTCCTCACTTTGGATTGGGAGAAYGTTAATTAATTAATCTTTAATCTGCAGCTCTCTAGAAATTCGAGGGATCAAAGCTACTTGTCAACCTGCCTTGGATTTCCAAACTGGATTTTGGATTTTCTTCCCCAGATCAGAGGGCAACTTATGCAAATTCTTACGCGTAGCATGGTTGCAGTGAACAGATGGGGAGGGGAGGCGAAGGGGAATCTGATCACCTCTCTTGTGTCAGTCGGCAGTTTGGCTTGTGGTGACAATGCCCCTGGAACAAAGGGTGCTCTGTGCTCTGCATCTGGTAGGCAGATAGCCAAAAATGCTGCAGCATTAATGGTCATTCAGACCTTCATTGGTTCATTTGATATTTGCCAGGTGCCCATGGAGCAGCGTGAGAGCAGGCAGGAACACCTGGACAGGCTGGCCCTCTCACCTGCGGCTGGGAACAGGCTCTTTCCCTTGGTTTAGTCTCATTCGCAGAGTTTTGAGAAAGCTTCTGTGGAACTATGGGAGAAAGGTGCGCGTGGGCGCAGTACGCCTGCTCCGCCGAGCCAGCCTCTGCGTCAGGGTTTTCTCCTCTCCAAATTGGCGCGTCATGTTAGAGCAGCCAGGAGAACTTCTCAGGGTTGCTAATCCCMTCTCGGCAGGATGGCTGAGTGGTTTCTGGATCATTTGGTTTATATTTCTCATGCTGGAGCTGCCTCAGCAGCTACTAGACCTCTGCCTACTTCCCCCCCCCCATATATGTGGCTAGAATTCTTTCTAGGACCAGTTGAGCTATGATTAGTTGCTGTTCAGGTGGAAGACACCCATCTCTGCATTCAAAGCATTTATTTGAATATTTACAACTTTCTTTGAGATCTGCTCATGTGGAAGTGCATTGAACATTTCTGCTCAAACTTGTGTTGGATTCTTTTTTTTTAATCTGAATGAAGCTGTCATTGGCTTCCTGTTTTGCAGAGACCTCTGACTGTACCAGGAAGATTGAAATAGCTGTTGATATTATAGTGGGACTAAGCCATTGAAAAAATCAGGCCTTTTGGCCAAGCCCCAAGTRGATCATGCTGCATTCCGTTTTGGTACAAAATGTCTCATATCTGGGTACCTGAATATTTTGGCTAGGCTGAGGGCTACTTTGGCAGAGGGGGGCCCCTCTGTAAAACCTGTGGGCCATCGCTTCTGGCCATCACCACTGTGCTGCTCTCGTGGAGACCAGGCACCAGCATGGCAGGTGCCTTCTTTCACCTCTGGGGAAGGCGCTTCCCTCCCGCAATGGGCCTCGGCCACGGCAAATCCTTGAAGGGTTAGAAGTGGTTCTGGATCTTTTTATTTTAAATTTCTGAGTACGTTGCCTTCCCCAAGACAAAGCCTGTCTCCTCCTTCCGCTTCGATTTGGTCTGCAGGGCTGAAGAAGGTCTCAAAAACGGGAAGAGTTGAGAGGAGGTGATGTTACACGGCTTAAGGCTCRGAGATGTGTGTGTGTCAACCCCCTCACTGCCAAGTACCTGTCAAAAAAGTTAATTCCCTGCCATGGGAGTGTTTTGGGACTGTGACCTTCCTCTTTTCTTCCATGGCGTTGTTGATCCCCGTGGCTAACCACGGAGCGAGCCATTGGCTAACGGTTGCGCATGGGGCARAAACGCACAAACCTTGAACTTCTAACCTCAGACGCTAGGTAGGGGCAGCCTGGATCAGTAAGCTAAACAGTTCCTGGGGAGAGAGCCTTGACCACTAAGCTAAACAGTTTTCTAGTAAAGTGATCTCCTGCTTTGACTATGTTTAAAGAATTGAAACAAATATTTATTTAAGGAGAGGGAGAGCGGGAGGAAGACAATTCACCCAGCAAAAGCCTTTGTTAAYGTACAGTTATGATCACAGATTATTTCCACGCTCTGTTAAAAAATAATAAAAACCTAATGGGCATTTCTGAAGCTGTAGGCGCCCTTTTCCACGCGCTTCTCCCAGCCCCACTTCTCGGGCAGGTTCAGGTGCGCTGTCGGGCTCCTGCTGCCTCTGAGCGGCGAGGTCTCCTCTGGGTCCCCAGAGGAGCTGAAAACGCCCCTGGGCGGCGCAGTCGCCGCGGCCGGACCCGCGGCCTCCGCCCGGGGCCGCCCTGACGGGCCGTTGTGTTCGCGCGCGGCGGCTCTGACGGGCGGTTGCGCGCGCGCGGC
>NW_028185350.1:2488841-2508912 GCF_003343005.1 Rhea americana | reverse complement strand
TAGCGCGCCGCTAATCCCGGCCGGCAGCTGCCATTGGCGGCCGCGTTGCCCTGGCGACGGGCCCCGCGCGGAGCCGGCCCCGGCCCCGGCCCCGCCGCCGCCTTTGTTGGGCCCCGGCGCGGAAAAGGCCGGGCCCGGCGGGGGTCGCGGGCGCCGCCACCACGCGCTGCCGCCCCCGCTCCTCTCCTCTCGCTGCACCCGGGGCCCGGCGGCTCTAGCCGCACCCTAGGGTGTTGGGGCAAACCCTGCCGCGGCTGGCGGCGCGGGAGGGCGCCGGCTCCCCGGGCGGGATGCCGGAAACGCGCCGCCCGCCCTGCTTGGCGCTCCGCAGCCTCCCTGCTGGCCTCGCGGGTCCCACGCGGGTCCTGCAGCCCCGTGCCCCGCTGCCGGCCCGCACGCGTCTGCTGCACCTCGTTTTCAATAAAGGAACCGACTGCGCCGGGTGCCAGTCTGAGACCGCTGAACTCGTCTCACTTGTTGTCTTGGAAAGAGATCAAAAGAGGTGCTTGCGTGTAGGTTTTATTGGCAGCAAAAACCCTGTAGTTGTGGCTGTTTGCAGAGTTTTGGTCCCAGAGTTGAGCGGGGTAAGATTGTTTTACRCATACATGTCTATATAAAGCTTAGATTTTCAGGAGAGGTGATGAGATGATGGAGCTCTGAGGTGCTTTTGTGAAGCTCATGATAGGAGACAGCTTTCAAATTGTATGTGAGTGTTTCTGTAAATAGGTTTTCGCAAGACAAGGGTGCATTTTGGAGTACTGAGCAGACACCTGGTTTCAAAGTGCTGTCCGGGATGTAAAAAAGAGGATCAGCTTGAGGCAGGCTGCAGGCTCCTCTCCGCACACGAGGCATAGCTTGGGACGAGGCTGTGGCGCTTCCCCGACTCCGGTGCTCACGTGCYGCGGGAGCAGGCAGCCGGGCCCCGGCAAATGCTCTGCGGTGGGTTTGTGCTTGGATGCGCCTTGGCTGCTGCTGCTCCCAGGCTCTGYGAGGAAGCGGTTGCTGAGGGGGGAGAGGATGGCGCAAGTCAGCAGTGGGCCGGGCTCCTGCCCCGCTGGGCTTTGCTTTTTCATCTCTCACCTTGAGGCTCYAGCTACCTGAGCTGACGTCTTCACGAGCGGCGCCACCTTCAAGCACTGTTGGCCCGTGTCTCCCCGGTGCGTACTGGAGAGGAGGACAGATACGTGCTCAGCCCTTCTGCGAACTGGATAGGGGAACAGATCTAGCTGAAAAATGAACCCAACCAAACAATAAACCCGCTTGAAATATTTTTAACCTGCGTCAGGCTCCCCCAGCGTGCCGCAGCTGCGCTGGTGCTACGAAGGGCACGGCACAGGGGCAGGCGTGAGCAGTGACATGACGAACTGCCGCTGCTCCCCCCGGCTCCCGAACCTGCAGGCCGAGGAGATGCTTCGGATCCCCTTTGGCACTGTTAGATCGCTAGCGAGGCGCGTGGGTCTCCGTTGACTTAGCAAAGAGACGCCGGCCGGGACAGGAGCAGTGTGAGATGGGGGGAGCCGGGCRGCCTGTTGTCACCTCACTCCTGCTGTGCGGATGTGTTGGAAAAAGCCAAGGGCATCAAGGACGACRTCTCCTTGCTTGCAGTGGCACTGGAAACGTTAGCAACGGCTCCCGCTGTCCTCGTGGCATCGAGCCGGAGCTGGGTGCCCCTTTCTGCTAACGACAGCACCGTCCCTCCCGGACCAGGGCTGGTCACGCAGCGCCGGGGGCGCGCTGTGGTCTGAGCCCGTGTCCGGGTGTCTCGGGAGAAGGCGGAAAGGCGGCTCCTTCCCGGGGCGGAGGCCAGGGCAGCCATCAYGGGCCCCATGGAGCCGGGGGACCGGCGGCGCAAGGGGTCGATGCTGGGGAGATGGCTGGCGGGCGGCGCTGAGGGGGCGGCCGGGGCAGCTGCTGGCCGAAGCCTGTGCCCGTCGCGCCCCTCCCCGGAGCATTTGCACATCCAGTTTYGTAATCGGATTAAGGCAGTGGTATTAGAGAGGAGGGATGGGTCAGTGGGACAGGTTTACACTGGGGCTTACACAGAGGGGATTGCAGGGTATTTTTTAACCCTGCTCGGCCTGACCCGGCGAGCAGTGCAGATGTGTCTCTGCGTCTCTGCAAGGAAACACCCAGCAGGGAAGATGGGCTGGGGGGGAAGTGGCACCAGGCGGTGATGTGCTCGCAGGGGAGGAGAGCGGCACCAGGCCGGCGGGGGGATGGGATGCCGGCGCCCTTCCCCCACCGGGGAGGCAGCCCTCACTCAGGCCTTGCAGTAAATTTGCTCTAATTACAGCCTCCAGCAGTGGGAAACCTCACTTAGAGGAAAGGCTCCTCTGGGGTGGGGGCGGGGGCCGCTTCCCAGCTTTCCCAGGCGGGCTCTGTTGTCTGAGGCCTCCGCTTCCCCCGTCGTCGCTGGGAGGCCCCTTATTCCTCTCCCCTCTCCGGCTTTGCTTCTCTCCCCCCCCGCTTTAATTCTGTGCTCCTTTGAGGCTGGGATTTGGGAACAATGCGCTCACTGCTCTTTGCCCCCGCGCCGAGCTGCAGGCAAACAAGCGGGGTCGCTTGCTGCGGCGGAGGGGAGGCGCGGGGAGGGCAGAGGCGCCGGCGGCTCCGCCGGGCAGCACCTGCCCCCGGCCGGCTGCGGTGGGGGGCCCGGGCGCGCGCCCGGGGCGATAGCGCGCTGGTGCGTGCGAACACCCCTCGGGGTTTCCTCCCCGGGGATGGGTGGTCTCGATGCTCTCTGCTTTGGGGAGGCCGGGGGAGCGTGTCGGCGGCTGCTTGCGGCAGCGGCACCGGTCTGATGGGAGCCCTTCTCTTTGCAGGTGGACGACGCGATGCTGATGTTCGACAAGACCACCAACCGACACCGAGGTGAGGGACCTGCCGGCCGGAGGAGCAGGAGCTGCCAAGGGTTTGCTCCGTGCCGTGGGTAGGGAGGGGGTTAGTGTTGCCCCAGCAGGGCCAGCAGGTCACAGCTGCTCTTTATCTTGCCTCCAGTCGCCCCATCCCTCTGCATCTGCATCCTTCACCAGCGTCCCTGACAGCACAGAGGGCTTTTGTCCAGTGCGTTTCCTGTGCTGCAAAGTCGCCGAGTTGCAGATATGCGAGAGGAGGCGGCCCCGTCTCCTTCCCGGTTACCTCCACGGCTCCAGCCCGCACTGTCTGTCTTACCTTGTCCCGAGTAATCTGAGCTCCGGGAAAGCTGACACGAGAGCCTGACGAGTGCCCACTTTTCGCCCTTTCCTCGGCCCGGAGCCCACTTGTGCTCCCAGGTCACCTTTTCCTTCAAGTGGGCCAGCTGGAGTCTGGTTACAGGGTGGGAGCAAGGCTCTGGTGTTTGTGCTCTCCAGAGCCGGTCCGCCCATGGGTGCCCTTGCCTCACATCCCCTGAATGTGTCTAGATCTCTTGCGTGCGTCTTCAGGTTGGCTACCCTGGTGCAYGGCAGGGCTTGATGCCAGTATTGCSCCAGCTCAGAGTCTCGCTGGCAATGACTTAACCTGCAACCTTAGTGTCAGCCTCTTCCAAATCAGGGCCCGTGACAGCCCAATGCTGGGCCATGCTCATGTCTGGGTATTGATGAAACGCTTACCGGCACCTCGGCCACTGGACCAGCACACTTCCTCGCTGCTTTTGCTACGCTCTGTGTCCCTCGAGGCAGCCACCTCTTTAATATTTATTTTGAGCCTTTGAATCTGTTCTGGTTGCCTGGCCTRGGATGTTGTTCCGCCATCATCTTAGGAGAGAAAAAATGGTTTAACGCTTGTTCCTCCATGGATGCCTCCTGAACGCTTATTAATAAATGGCTGTTGGGCATTTCAGAAAGAGCAGGGAGAGCTCTCTTCGGCTGCGCCCGCAGCACGGGCTCTGCCAGGGTGCGCCAGGCCTCGCGATGTCTGATCRAGCTTGGGGTTGGTTTCAGCACCAGGCTTTTGCTCCCATGTTCCTGAGGCTCCCAGCTCATGAGTGTTGAGGTGAATGGTGTGCAGCCACCTGGGCACAGACGGACGGGGGGAGAGACTCTTCTYGCAGTATGGAGACCAAGTGGAGTTCTGGATTTGGGATCTCCGTCTGTTTTTAGAAGTTATTTTGAAGTGCCATGAAATTAGCCACTATCAATTTTGGAAACTTGAAAGCTGTTTAATCCCAGCTTGGTTGTAAGGCAAGCTTAAAGGCATCCTGTGACCTGCCTCCGCTCTCCAGAAGTGCAGGGTGTTACTGCTAGTATGGTGCTTTTGGTGCGGGTGGTGATGGCCTGGCAAGCAGCTGCTCATTTCTCCACCAACTCTCTTTGTAGGAACAGCTGCAGGGAACCTCCCCAGCGTTACCAGCCGTGCGGTTTGCCTTGCAAACAGCAAAGTTTAAAAAATAATTTAAAAAAAAGAACAAAAAAACCCTTGGTTTTGAGAGCAGTTGGATCAGAGAGGGTGGGAGGTACAGAAAGAGGAGGAAAGGGGAATCCATAAAAGGATGGTCCTGTCCTTGCTTCCTGTGCATAAAGGCATTTGCTGGGGAGCAAAGATGAGTGACGGCCATTGTCAAGGGCCRATTGTGTCAGCCCCGAGCCTGTGGCTCCTTCTCTTCTCCTGCCAATAAAAGAATGGGGGTAGCAGGCGCAAACTGTGCAGAGCTCTGACCTGATCAAGGAGTTTTGCCTTTTCTTCAGGGTTCGGGTTTGTCACATTTGAAAGTGAAGATATTGTGGAAAAAGTGTGTGAAATCCACTTCCATGAGATCAACAACAAAATGGTGAGTGCCTGGGGCAGAGCTGGAGGGAGAGGGCCAGAGCGGTTTCACATGGGAGAGCAGGGTAATGAGAGGGGTGCGAGGGCCCTGTGCGCTTGCTTTGCAGCGAGGAGATGAATTGATTTCTTTTCCTCCACATCAGAGCAGCCAGCYTGGGGGAAAACCCCACAACTCAGTGTGGAGGTGAACCAGCACGATACTAAGGGTTCAATGAGAAGAACCCAGAGATTCYGAAGTTGCATTAAAACCTCTTGGTGGCCTCGGAAGGGGCAGGGTGTTGCCTTTATTCCAAAATGAGGAAAAGTAGGCTTCGAGGCCCTTGGATAGGGCCAGGCAGTGCATCGAGAGCAGGACGAGGGGCAGAAGAGCAGCATGTGAGCTCCCCAGTCACCTGTTCCAGCTGAAGAGTGTGGGGCACGTTGGCCCATGTGGAAGGACAGTGAGAAGGGCTGGTGGTGGCCAGAGCCCGGAGAGGGCTGCCCCCGCTGTGCCAGCGAGCGGTGCCGGCTGGCCCACGGCCCCGGGCGCTGCGTGCGCTCTGTGGGAACGCTGTGTGCCAGCTGCAGCTGAGGCTGATATTTCCGTTCTTGTGGCAGGTGGAATGTAAAAAAGCACAGCCGAAGGAGGTGATGTCCCCGACGGGCTCGGCGAGAGGGCGGTCCCGAGTGATGCCTTACGGGATGGATGCCTTCATGCTTGGCATCGGCATGCTGGGTAAGCTGAGCACAGGCCTCTCCTGCTCCCCGGTCAGAGGTGTTACCCGGAGAGCGTCCTGCAGTGCAGTGAGCCGGGAAGCGGGGAGGGCGGCCAAGGGCGGCCTCCCTCCGCGCAAGGCCGGGGACATTGTGGAAGCGCTGGGAGCTGTTTGCGATCGCCACTTGCCCTCTGGTGGCACCAGGGAAAACTGCAAACTTGTCACTGTTCGGCTTCAGCTGGAGCCGCAAAGATGTAGCCGTGTGCTGGGGAGCAGTGTTCCTCCATAACTGAGTTCATGCACCTGCAGTGTGACACCTTAAAAGCAGTGATTCTCTGTCAGCTTTGGAAAAGGGCATACCAACATAGTTGAACTGGGTCTGGAATAATCTGCACCCAAGCATCTTCCTCCCACACTTCTGTAGGCTTTCTGATTAAATAGTTGCTTGAAGAGCCCTGAGCCTTCCCCTTAAAATACAGTGATCTGTATAAATGTTCTCACTGGCATTCAAAGGCTGTAAAGATGCTCTTAAAATTGTATTTAAGCTTTGTCTCACTTTATTCCCTTCCCCATGATACTAAGTGTTTTGCAAGGAGAACTATACACTTAACATGGGACGGTCCAGCAAGAACTCGGTGACAGCAGGCTGTGTTCTGTGTCTTGTCAGTGATTCTGAGACAAATGTGTTCAGATMCAAGACTTAAAAAGGAGAGGGTGAGAGAGAGTCCACTGTAGCCCCACTTCTTTGTGCCTGGATCAGGGAATAAAGCAGAAGCGTGGGTGCTGCTCCTGGCTTGTCTCCCTGCCTCCTGCTCTAGCCAGGCTCAGGCTGACCCGAGAGCACTGTTTGTTCCAGCTCATCGCTGGGTTTCCTGAGCAGTACTCAGCTTGCCTTTCGCTGCTCAGCCTGCCGAGTAGCAGTTAGTCACTGAACAAAACCCCAAGAAGGGCAATTTTTTCCCCTGTGTTTTCACTTGACTTATTGGAGGAAAATAAATCTGCAGCCTGCRGTTTGGGGTTTGCCTTTTGCAATCATCTGAATTTTAAACCAGCAGGCGCAAGCTGAGTCACTGGGAAATCCATGTATGCATGTCTTGGGAGATCTCAAATCAAATCTGAGTCAACGTCTTGCATTCTCCTGGGCTTGTTTGGGATAGGGGGTCAGCTTCGCCRGGAACGGCAGAGACTGTCGGCCTGCATGGTGCCAGGAAGAATGYTCTGCTTGCATTTGCCAGCGCTTCTAGCACAGAAGTGACTTAAGAGCTGTTCAGCCTTTCASATGCCCCCACCTCCCTGAGCTCCTGTTTGTAAATCCAGCTGATGCATCAGCARGCCTTAGTTTGCAGAGCTGGGAGCTTCTGACAAGAAAACCTCCATGTCCTTACRTGTTAAGAGAGGAAAAAATTAAAAGAGCCTGCTAAAAACTCCTCTGCAGACTTACGTGCATCATGCGCTCTACCTCAGCATTTTCCTGTTTTTTCTGCTATTGGCCCTGTTAGTTCTTCATCCTATGGGTCTCACTGTTTACGAGCAGATGGGGGCTGAGGACTTGGGCTCTGGAAGCTTATAGTAACAGAGCTCTTTTCTCTTCTACCAGGTTATCCAGGCTTCCAAGCAGCCACATACGCGAGTCGAAGTTACACTGGCATTGCACCCGGCTACACTTACCAGTTTCCTGGTGAGTGGTGCTCCCTGCTTGTTTGTTCAGTTTGCCTTCAGGTGGTGGGGGGCCCTGGCACCATCCACGATCAGATTCTGCCCCTTTCACCCTTTCCTCTGCTTGGTCTTTCTTTAAATTGGAGACGGATGTGGAAGGGGGAGGGGTGAAGCCCTGGAATAGGTGGGAACAGCCTGTCCTTCATTAGGATTATCCTCACACTCCAGTGACAGGAAAAGCCCAAGGCTGCTCTGCTGCCCTTTATGTGAGCCTCCTCCGTAGGGCTGCTGCTGTTGCACAGAGGGCCCCTGCAGCTCTGCTTGTCTCGCTGCCTTTGTGTGTGTYTGCCTCTCTTCACCAGCGTTGCCACTGTTCTGAAAGCAGCACCAGATTTTAAAACATAGCTTTCCACASGCCAGGGGATTCCTAGACCTCGGAAACACGGGAGCCTGTAATGCTATGTTTGTGGGCCAGGAGTTGTTCAAAACACTTGCAGCCTCCAGAAGACATCTGCTGGGGTGGTGTGCTGCAGCTCCCCAGTGTACTGGGTGGTTTCAAACTCCCCAGGCCACYATGTGCTCAAAACATGGACTCTGCAGTCAGTGGTGGGAACCTGCTGTGCTGCAGCTGCTCGGGGCTTTCTGTGGCTTCTCCTTCCCGTTCTGCACAAGCCAAGCACATGATGCAGAGCACACGCAGAAATTAGACCTTGCTGTTTTCTAGAAAAGTGGCAACTCTGAACATCCCTTCCTTTCTCCATCCCTCAGTCTAATGGTTAAAATTCTCAAGGGCTGGGAATGGAAAATGGTGTCTTGGCCTGACACTAGCCCAAGCTGTCTGTGGCTGAAAGTTGCTGTTGCCTCCTAGCTTTCTGGAAGCCGTCTGTGAATCTAGTTCATAGTAACATCAAGTGCCTCATAAAACCATGCCCAGATCAGTGTGGCATGTCCTGAGCATCTACTGGCATTGCAGCTGAGAGGTCACGTTGGATGGTCACAGAGCAGAGCTCCTAGGCAAACCCAAAGCCCGTGGGCTGGGCTGGGCTGCGCAGCGAAGCTCGCACGGGCCCTGCCTTGGCTAGATTCTRACAGTAAATGGATCCTTTCAGTCTCCAGGGTGGGCACCCAGCATCTTTCAGCCCCAGTTGTAAATTGGTTTAAAGAAGTTGTTGGCCTGGTCGCAGCCTGACTGCAGCCTGTCCCTGCAGCAGCCCCTACTGCCGTCTCTCCGCGAGGTCTCCCTCGGGCGTGTGACGAGTTCCTGAGCTGTCTTGCATTTCGTTTTTAGAGTTCCGTGTAGAGCGGACCCCTCTCCCGAGTGCCCCCGTCCTCCCTGAGCTCACAGGTCAGTCCCGCTCATTTCTTAAACTAACAGGCTGGAAGGGGAGAAGGGGGCTTTGGGCTGTTCCCGTGGTGTTGCTGCTCCGCAGCCTGGCGCAGCTAGACTGGAAATGTTCCTTACTGCTCTTCAATCCGTACTAGCTCCATCGAAAGCAGGGGCTGCAAGGATGGAGGGGGAATCGGAGCCATGTGCTGAGAAGAGCAATCCAGGTCATGCCAAATGAAGTCATGTAGGCATCAATTCCTAGATGGCATTTGCTGTTTTGAGCTCCTCATTGCAGGCTGGGTGTAAAACGGATAAGGAAAGCTGAAGAAAACAGGGTAACTTGTCAGAGGTCTACAAGTGGCCTTGGCCAGAGCTGCTGCCAGGATGAGTACTGGAATGCTGGGAGGAGGAATGGGACGCGGGGGGCACTCGTGGTTACCCCAGTCCTGGTTTCCCCATGCCAGAGGTGCTGCAGGGAATGCTTCCCTGCTCCGGGTGGTGCAGCTCCCTGCTACTCCCACACAGGCCTCCTGGGCAGAAGCGAGCGTGGTGGGACTCTGCGGAGTCCTGCAGTGCTCGCAGGATACCATGGAGTGAAATGGGGGCAGAGGGCTGTGCTGCAGGGACTCGTCCAGCTCAGCAGCCTTGACGTGCGGATTCCTCTAGTTCCTCAGCCCCTGGACTGCGTGCGATGTGCTCCTGCTAAGTGACGCTCCTTCTGTAGACTCTGTCTTCCGTGGCCGTGTTTGCCCTAGCTTTGTTCTCTCCATGGTGTTTGTTGTAGAAAAGCAGCTTTCTGTAGCTAAAGGGCTGCCTCCCTGCTCCCTCTGTGCTGTCTCATTTCCATGATGTCCCTTCTCTCCAGCACTTCCTTGCCCCACCTGTTTCAGGGTTTGAGTCTCCGTGTAAGGAGAGTGTGGAAAAGCTTCTTGAGAAGCTCTCCTGGGATGGATTGGTGCAAACAGGCTCAAAAGGGAGTTTCTGTGGGACAGAACAATGTTAATCCTCAGGGAATCTCTGTTCCTGATGGTGCTGAGGTTGGCAACCACCAACTAACAAATTGACCAGAGAGGGGAGAAATCCTAGCTCCCTCTTAGTAAAACCCTTCCCTGAAACYATGTGTGCAACTGCATAAGCACCTGAACCCCACCTCTGAGCTTTCTAGTTACCAAAGGAGATTTGGGTCCAGTGTGTATTTACCTGTGTGATTTTTCAGCAAAAAGCAGGCAATTTATAGAGGAACACTGGTATCTTGGCAAACAGTGCTTTTTGCCTCCCTGGCTGCACAGTTCCTCCTCCTAGCGGAGGTGGATCACCCAGAGCCTGGCAGTCACCGACGGCTGGGGTGCACCAGAGCTCCGTACAACAAGAAGTTGTTAATGCTGTTGTCCTGGCTGGGTGCCACGTTAGCTTAGAGCCCTGAGTGTCTCGCTGAAGTACCAGCTGGGGATCGTGGCAGTCTTCCTTCCCCGTTCTGCTTCTGCACTGCTAAACATCGACTGTGCAGCCGCTTGGCGAGGGCGAGAGCTGTAGTTCCCACATATCGTCTGGAGTTGGTCCCGTGAAGTGTGGGGCCCCCTCACTCGTACAAAGGCGCAGCGAGCTGTGCAAGTGCTCGAGGGCCCTTGTGCCTTGAAGTGGATGCGTGCGTGTAAATGGGCTGCGCTTCATGGCCTTGGCAAGTGGGGCCGAGAGGAGGGGATGGCACAGGCAGGGATGATTGCTGCAGCATGTCGGGGAGCGAACGTGCAGGTGCCTTGTCACCCCAAAGCTGATTCCTCAGTAGTTAGACTGCAAAAGTGAGAAGAGATTTTCCTGGAAGGAGACCTGGAGTCTTTCTGAGGAGACCCGGCCTCCTGGCTCGGTGAAAGCAGATTYGTTCAGTTGCGTGTTAGTGACTAGAGGCAGTGCTGGGGCAAAGGATGGGCGTGAGCTGCCTTTCCTCCCTGCCAGCGTCTTTGGGGGTGATGTGAAGCAGCAACATGCTCAGGTTGGCCCAGGGCCTGTAATGAGCAACTAACCCAGATACAAGCCCCATATGATGTGTGCTTGAAACAGGCTGGTGCCTGCTGCTAAATATTCCTGTATAAGCTAGTCTGAGTTTCAGCCTTCTAACGCGATTGATTTGTTCTGACCTCTTTTTATGGTGCTCTAAACAGAATCACAGTGAATTTCACATTCGAGCATRAAATGCTGACCCAGTCGTTTTAAGGGCAAAGAGAAACATACTGGCTAGATGCCTCCTACCCAGAGGGCTGGATGCTGGTAGCAGAAGTGGGAATTAAAACTGCTACATATAAATTAAGACTTACTGTTTTAATTAAGCCATTTCTAGTTCCTGCTCCCTGGGTATGTTTCCTGCTCTTCTACAATGAGTGGCAAGGGGTTGAGCAGTTCAGGAGCAAAACTCTGAGCAGGGAGGATGCAGGATAGAGAAAGAGGCTGTTGTTCAAGAGCAGCACCGAAGGATGGAGAGGAGGGGCTGAGCCGTAGGATGCTGAGTTGCTAGCTGCTGAGCTTCTCCACGTTTACAGCCAGACCTGGATCTCCAGCTTCAGATTAACTACATCTCGCAAGCTAAGTAGCAGCCGGATAGATCTGAAATTGCCCCTTCTGGTTTAGCTCTTCCACCTGCTGCCCTCAGCTGCTCCAGGCTGTGGGTTAGCAGAGCATGGCTAGTTTTTCCTCTGGGCATTCGTTGTGCAAAAGGATAGAYTTAAACGTGGGGCTGAGCGCTCCCTGCCTCTCCTCTCTGGATGTCCTGTGGGATACGCTAGGCTGACACACCTGCCTGGCTCTGGTGTTTCCCAGCGGGAAAAGGTGGCTCCTCTTCAGGAGCTCCCCACGTAGCCACGATGCCCCTGAGATACCTGTTCCTTCCTTTCCAGCAATCCCCCTCACTGCGTATGGACCAATGGCGGCAGCAGCGGCTGCGGCGGCCGTGGTGCGAGGGACAGGTAACTGCCACTTTCCTCCCCAGCGCTGCGTCCCGTCCCGGAGGTTTGCGCTGGGCTGGGGAGGGGGGTGGGACGGGGTTGCATTTTTGGGATCTTCACTTGGTAGTTTTGCTGCCTGCCCTAGGTTCCACCCCCAGTCGCACCGGTGGATTTCTGGGCACCACCAGCCCCGGGCCGATGGCCGAGCTGTACGGAGCCGCCAACCAGGATTCGGGGGTCAGCAGTTACATCAGCGCTGCCAGTCCGGCCCCGAGCACTGGCTTTGGCCACAGCCTAGGGGTGAGTGTTGCCTGCCCGGCTCGGGCCGGGGGGAGTGGTAGCCCTGGGGGTGCCAGGGGCTGGGGACGGGGCTGCCTCTCCACTCGGTTCTCCGCAGTGGGCAGCCCCCTCCCAGCCCGCAGCCTGCTCTCCCGGTTAAGGGACGACACCCACCGCCCCAGCACTGGCCCTGGAGCGCGGCTGGTGCCGAGCATGGCACTGGGGRGAGCCTGGGCGCTGCTGCCTCTCCTGGAGCAGCACTTGGGGCCAGACCTTTCCCCTGCCTGGCCTGAACTTCCCAAGGGCCTGCCCTGGCCCTGACAGTGTCCTCCAAGGTGTGCTCCTTAGAGCTGGCACCTCCAGCCAGAACCAGCTTCCCCAGGAGCTGGGCCACGGCCAAATTCATGGTGGCGGTCGGTCTGCTTTGCTTTTCTTTTGCTTGCTTTACAGTGGGGTCTTACCTCTTCTTTCACAGGGTCCCTTGATTGCGACAGCTTTTACCAATGGGTATCACTGAAGCTGGGCACCAAGGAGGTAGGAGGTAAGAGAGCTGCAAGCAGGAATGGGTGGTGGGAGCTGAGAGGACTGAAGCTGGGAGCGAGCCCCCTTGCTCGGGCTCCCGGGCAGGAGCCGTGGATGCTGCCGGGAGTCTCACCGGCCGACGCAGCGTGCAGGAGGGCAGTCCCGGGCCGGCTCGTGCCCCGGGTCTGTGGCAGGCCGTGCGGCTCGGCCGGCTGCGTTGCCAGGCCACGCTCCTCGGGCTGGAAGCGCTGTGGCGAGRTCGCGCAGTGTCTGGGCGTGAAGCGGCAGGCAGTGGGAGCCCTGAGAGGAAGAGGAAAGGATTCAGCCGGAATCCAGGGGCGGCACCGAGAGACAAGCCCGTCTCACCGGAGGTTTGGGAAGCCTCCTGCCAGCAGCGGGCCGGTCTCCCTGCTGCTGAGAGCAGTCTCTGGGGAGCGAGGTCCCCTTCCCTGTCTGAGAGGAGAAGGGCAGAGAGGGAAATCAGCCTGGTGCGGCCTGTTTCTGATTCAGAGATGGGCCTGGGAGGAAACTGGTGGATTGTGTCTGCTCACTTTGCAAACACTGCAGAAGTTTGTTGGTTTAAAAAGGAAAAAAAAACAAAAAAAATCCAAATGGAAGGCAAAACCTTCTAGGGAGGGTGCTCAGAGAGGAGTCCGTGGCAGCCTGGCAGGGCTGCGCTGAGCCGAGGACAGGCTGGGCTCCRCCACGGCACGGCCGTGAGCCTGGAATATCACCGGTCCTGGCAGGCAGCGCYGCGCGTGGGGCCCTCCCTGCCAGGCCTATGTGCGGCCATTAAAAACGGAAGCGTCTCTGCTGTGCCCCACTGCAGTGCCAGAGAGATGCAGAGCAAGTTGCCTGGAAAAGTCTGGGGCAAGTTTGGATGTTGAGTATTTCTGTCAAAAAAAAAAAGGAAACCCAAGGGAAGAGTTGTTGGTTGTTCTAGATCCCGTCCCTTCCCTCCCCGCTGTCTCCCGCAGACTCCCCAGTGCCCTGACCGAGGACGGCGGCTGGAGGATCTGGTGAGCCTCGGCTGATGAGCCAAGGTTACCTTTTTCTGGAATCAAACTGCACACTGCCGGCTGGCTGCCAGGCTCCCGCCGCCCTGCCCTGATCTCTCCCTTTGACCAGACCGCACTGGACTGAACCCGAGGAGATCATCTCGCTTTCTTACTAACCACCGACGGTTTACGCTTCCCCCTTCCTGCCCCCCCAGCCCACCGATTCTTCTTTTATTTATTTTATTAGCTGTTAGTTTTATTTTTTTATTTTATTTTTTTATCTTTTTTGGGGCTCCTCCTTCTTTTTGTTGTTTGCTCTTTCCCGAGCTAGTAGACATATTTTATGAATTGGCTTTGTGATTGTGTTAGGTAGTTTTTATTGAGGAGTATTTTTATTTGGCTTTGAAACTGTTTTGAATATTTTCAACTCTGTTGTTGTTGTCAGTGTTTTTAAAGCACGGTATGTAACAAGAATGCAGTTCTGAAGAGAAGAAAGAGACACAGAGAGAGCAAAGGCTGAGAGGAACTGATGTATTTCTATTTTTTTTAAAGAAACTGTTTTTAATTGTTTCTGTTTTGTAAATGTGAGGCTTTGAAAAGCGTGAAACTCCAAGGATCCGAAAACGTTGGACATCGCTATGGAACAAAACAAATGTATATTTTGCTAAGTGAAAAACACTATCCTTAGAGCTGAGAGAATTTCTGTTTTCCTAGGTTTAGTTTTACGTGGGATTTTCTTTTTCCTCCTGTATAATATGTAAATATCGCGAGGTGAACCTGGCTGCCTCCTGCAGCCTGGCTCCAAGGAGCAGCTCCAGGTCCTGGACTTGGTGCCGCAGTGTGAGCAATACTCTCCAGCAGAATCCTGACAGGACTCCGTTCTTTTTTTGTACACCTTTTACTGTAAGATTTTAAGACCTCTGAYGAGATGGAAGGGGGGGGCGGGGGCGAGACGTACCGGCCATCGGCCGCATCGCTGAGCGGGTTAAAGCTGCTTCCAATCGCTCAATGTACAGACTCCGTCACCGGGCTCCGTAGTGCCAGCGCCTGGTTTGGCTTTAGGTAAAAGGGCTTTACCGCCACTGCTTGTCTTGGTTACCCTGAAAGGACTTCACTCTCCAAACGCGATCGCTCACGTCGGGATTTCCGGGGAGGGGGATGCTCCTCCGGAGGCGAGGGCATCGGAAGGGATGTCGCCCGGGCGGGGGGCCACTCGGCTGGTGGGTCTCTGGAGGGCAGGGCGCTGGGCTGGGGAGTCGTTAACTGGGCGGGAGGGCGGGAGGGTGGTGATCTGGGGGCGGGTTAAGGGCTTCTCAGGGATTATACAAATTACAGGATCGCAGCTCCCCGTTTGCTTTAGTCTGTTCTGAAGAGCGGGGGCATTTGTGCGTTGTCGCGTGCGGGGCTGGTCCGGTCCCTTCTCCAGAACCTGCTGGGGCTTCCCCGAGTGTGGCCCGGCCCACGCCAAGGAGCAGGCTCTGCCCGGGAAGCCTCCGGCAGGAGCATTAGGGGCAGGTTTGGGTCTGGATTAAGTGAACCAAAGACCTTGTCAAGGGGGGTGATTAAGCCTTTTATTAAGATGCAGCCAAATTCTTTTCCCAGGGAAATAACAGCTTCATCTTAAGTTTTAAAAATCATTCCCTCTCCTCCCCCAAACTGAGCCCCTGCGAGGGAGAGGGCCACTCAGAAAAGGACTGGGAGGGCCGGGTGCCCGAAGGGCCCTTCTCTTCCGCCCCCGCCCCGGGCGCCGGAGCTCGTCCTGACCTGGGCGATGCGTTTGGAGAGTTCTGTTTAGGTAAGAGGGTACTTTACGGATTAGTACTGAAAACACAAAGCAATAATTTTTGTTACTGAGACAAGAGTCTGTATGTCTGTTTTTTTAAATATTTCCTAATTAAAGAAGAGCTGCATTTTATTGGGTTTATTTTTATTCTATATACTTCAAATTTGGGTCTGCGGACAGCGCTGTCCTCACTCTTGGTAAATGCGCTGAACTGCTTGTGTGCCCCCTCCAGACATCCACAGGCTGGCTGTGCTGCTGCTGGGCTGCGATTCACTCTCTGGCCAGTGCTGCCACTGCCTGGAGGCTGGGGCTCCGGTTTCAGGGTGGGCATTTTTTTTAAAAGAAATAAAAGCTGTGTTTTTAAGCCAGTAAGTTATTACACTCCAATGTTTGTTCTCTCCACACCTGTAACCCTTTTTCCAGATTTCAGTTTTAAATTCCTAATAAATTATTTGAAAACTGTCTCCTCTGTCGTTATTTGGGTGTGGGTGATTTTCCAGTGGAGACAGTAGGTGAACGCAGACCTGGCTGGAGTCTCGTCCTGTCATTAGGGTAAAAGCCCCAGGGCTCTAGCTCTGTGCTCTGCTCCCAGCTTCGGCTCCGGCCTGGTTTATAATGTGAGGCAGATCTGGTTTCAGTAGGGATTGTGTCTCCTCTYTACATTACAGAGGGTTTTTAATGGTATCTGTAGGCCGAAGAGAGGAGAAGACGCTGCGGTGTTCAGAAGGTTGGCTCAGATACTCTTTGGATTCATAGACTACAGTGGACAGAGGGGACTACAAGGAAGAAAGGGAAAGGTAGAGATGGGTGAAAAAAATGCCTTAGTAGATAAAGAACACTAGAAGAGAAAGGCAAATTATATTATAACTGTAAAATAGGGTGGGGAACCTATGCAGCAGGGTCTTAATTGTATAAAATTCTTAACAATAAGGTGTATCTAGCACAGGTCTGTGAATTTAGGAACTGGTCATAAGTTGGGCTCTCCTGATATGCACGCTGAAAGCTGCGAACAGGTTGTTATAATTTCTGAAGACCAAAAATAGCATTAGTGGAAAACTTCTACCTTGCTGGGCTTTTTCTCATAAAGCACTCTTGTAATGCTCACATGCTCCCTTTCTCACGCTTGGTACCTCTCTTGCTACATTATGATAYTGAAATCCAAGATATGAAATGCACTTGCCATTTGTGACTTTAAAAGGCCAATTTACTAATGGAAGGATTTTTAGCAACATTAGTGCTATATCGGTAATGGAGAAGCGGGGACAAAAGGAACCAGAGCGTCTTAAGATTCATAGGTAAAAGAGCAATAAACAGAAGAGTGGCTAAAGCAGCAAAGGAGAGCGAGAACTCTCTATTGAAGGGAAGCACATTGATCCGTGAGCGAAGGATTACATTACTGTTTCTAAACCCACTGGAGCGTGGACTGTCCTCTACATCAGCCTTCAGTCAGTGTTCTCACCAGTAAGACAAAAGACGCAGATCTGTACCTCGGCATCTGTTTGCCTTTAACTGGTGAGTGGGGAACCTCAGAGAGCGTGTGAGGGTTTAAAAAAAGAAAAGAAGAATAGTTCAGGTCCTTTCATYGGGATGTCCCGCTGTAGCCTTTAACCCCCCATGGATATGCTGGGCATCCTGCCGCAGTTTCAGCTGTTAGGACAGTGAGGGTGTCCTCGTCATCACTTGCGGTGAAGTGTCCTGCTGCAAAGCGTTTGAGCCTACCGAAGGCTGTTGAACCCTAAGGCTCCTGGGTAAGCACTCTAAAAATTTAAGCTGTTGTGGAAAAGTGAGCTTTGCCTCTTCCCCTGGCTCCTAAAAACCGGAGGTTCTCTTGGGTGCCTTTGACTCCTGCTGTCAAGGGAGTCGTCTAGGATCTAGTGCGTAAAAATGCCAAACCTGCAGCCTTGACGGTGTTGGAGCCTCTCGGCTCTGAAGATGAGTGCAGTGTTCTGGACTCTCCCCAGCCAACTCCAAGAAGCTTTTTCTCACCTCATGCCTTGGCATAGAGAACCAAAGGGCCTGAGTGGCTTCTGGGTGCTGGAGAAACAGAAACTCCGCTCTCCAACGCACTGAAATCTGCTGTATGTTAAAACTTGTAAGCTCAGTTCACTTCCAGTGTAACACCTCTAAGGTCATTTAAAAATAGATGCAAATGCTTGTGTAAGCCAGATAACAGTAGCCTTTCCAGGAAGGTGAATACTGTGCCACCTGCACGTGGATTCAGCAGCTACGGGAGTACRGCTGGCCAAACTCACAACCACAAGGAAAGACCAACTGCTGTATTTCCAGATACGTGGTTAAAGTCTACAAACTAGCACAGAAAATAATGTTGCCCAATTTGAAGAGCAGAGACCCTATGTGAGAGGGAGAACAGGCAGCTTCTGGATATACCTTGTATTAAAACAAAGAGCTGCATTTACCAGGCAGATTTTGATGAGCAGAGGAAAGAATGGACCTTTAAAGGAAACAAAGTCGGTGACCAGGTAGCACGCTCACCTTATCCRGAGGGCTGCTAGTGCAGTTGCTGTGAAGATGGCAAGCCTAAAGATGTAAAACATCATCGTGAGCCCAGGAGCCTGACGGCACRGCACGCCATCAAAACAAAATCGATTGGAGGCTTCTCCAGTTTCATCTAACACTGCTGGGCCTCGCTGTGTGCTTGGTGAGCTGCTAATGTGTAGAGCTTAACCRGCTCATGCCATGCCTATCCCTGACCTACATCAATCCTTTTTCTTTTTTCRGTCCTCTGCTTCACTGAAGCCTTGGGGAAGGGCCTGCTGAACCTCTGCTATTTGGAAACGGCAGATAATAGGTCCCATGGTCTTCCCACTGCCCATGTGTTACTATCTCAAACCATTTTCTACTAGCTCCAACCACCTTTCTGTGTTCATACTTTCCTATGTCACTATGGCAGTACATTATGCTGCTTCTCCCAAGAAATTGCGGAGGCTTTCCAAGTTGCTTGGCTCCTATTCCTTGCCTTGTAGTAGCTCTTCCTCCTAAAGAGTTTCAAAGTCAAAAAAAAAATCTGCTTGATTTGTCAGTTCAGCTTATGCCAAATGCCCATTTAGGATGAGTGAACTACTTATATTTTATTCCCTAAATTATGCCAGGAGAATCCACTGGGAGGTACAAGATTAATGATAAACCAGAACATCGTACGAAAAGCATGCTGCATGTTAACAGGGAGAATATTGGTGCACCGGCAGTTTCCAACATAACTACCAATATATTTTAGCAGTGAGCCCTTAAAGATGCCCAGATCTTTCCAGYTGGCTTCTAATACTAACATCAGAATAATTTAACAGTGGAAATCTAAAGAGCAAATATTTGCCTTCTGCAGTTCTGTGTTTCAACTTCACCAGCCTTCAGATGGCCATGACACAATCTCCTGGCCATGGCCTCTGATGGAGATTTATGTTTAATAATGTAAATACTAGCTTATTTATCTCACCTCTGTGTCAAGGTGAGCTTGCARTATAAAAGCCACATTTTCTTTAGCAGGACCTTCTTTAAGTCCTTCAATAATGAAGTTCCTTGTACTGCTTTTCCTGCTGTCCGGTGTGTATGCAGCATTCCTGCTCCCTCAGCCTCTCCCCAACAGCCCCATGCGTAACATTAATCTCTGTTTTTTCCTCAGCGGGTGCAGCCAGTGCTGCTGTCTCACCCCGGGCAGTATGGCAGCTCCGTAAGATGATCAAATGCACCATCCCACACAGCAACCCTCTGCTGGATTTTGCTGAYTACGGCTGCTACTGCGGCTTGGGAGGCAGTGGGACACCAGTAGATGAACTTGACAGGTTGGTAAGACTGCTTTCACAGACCTCTTTCCTTTCCTTGCTTGCTTTTTGTGGTCTGCATGCCAACTTTGCTTCAGCTGGTCCTCTGCCAACGTTCACAAAAACCTCTGGCTGCTGCGAATTAAGATTTTTCCCTTAGATGAGTCTTGGGGCAAAAAGCTGTGCGTTATCACACCCTGATGTGTTGTTACTAGGGTAAAATATGATCCAGGTAACTCTGACTTCTGTGGCAGCTACGCTGGACGGCTGAAGGGGGTGTGTGTTAGCACTCGTGTAGGGGCGCTGTGCCAGCCGCCAGGACAGCAGCACCGAGCGCGCGGCAGCGTTCGACCATCGCCAGCGCCCAGAGCCAGCTTGGCGGTTTAGAGATCACACGAGGCTGACAACCTCGTCCAGTGAGCGGGGTCGGCTGGTAGCTCACCACGTACCGGGCCCTGATGGGGACCTCGGGGTAAACGCCGGCCTCGTGCCCTCCCCGTGCCCGCGGGACAAGCCTGCGAGGAGGCTGAAGTGAGYGCACGTGGCCCAGGCGGTCTGGGGCCACCAGCGGCCCTCGGGGGTCCCTCACGCCTGCTCTCCCGCCACTGGCTCCCCTTTTTTGTTCAACGCCTTGTCTAAGAAATACCAGCCTGTTTCGATGTCCTACAAGTCAGCTGAGTTCGCATCRCCGGCATTTTCTGACCTTTTCCTCCTCGTCTCCCAGGTGCTGCCAAGCACATGATCATTGCTACAGCGAGGCAGAGAACCTCTCGTCGTGCAAGTTCCTGCTGGACAACCCATACACGAAAACATACAGCTACAGCTGCTCGGGCGAAGCCATCACGTGCAGCAGTACGTCCGCCTCCGCGTTACCCTCCCTCAAAGGTCGCTTCAACGTCCTCTCCGCAGGAGCGGGCCGTGCAGCGCGGAGCGCCTCCCTGGCAGGAGCGCGCTCCCCGCCGGCTGTCGCCCCTCCGCCGCCGCTCCCCGCGGCGGGGCTGGGCCGGCTGCTGGGAACGGGGCGCAGCGGGTCCCGGCTGCGTGGGAAGCGACGCGGACAGGGAAGCCTGTCCCCTTCAGCGGGCAGCGCGTCTCTTTTCGGAGACCCTTTAATCGAAGTACTCAGGGGAGCGGYGCGCTCGCTGGGCAGCGCCTCACGGCTTCTGCCAGGCCTCGTTAACGCGACGCGGTTGAGCTCCTGCAGGAGCCTTGGGTTGGAACAGCAGGTAGCAGGGAAGAAGTGTGGCGGGGAGGAGACTGCAGGGCTGGACGGGGCCTAGGGAAGCAGCGCCACGGACGGAGGCTTTGGGGCCGGCGGGAGAAGCACGCCACCCCGAAGCGCACGGGCAGCAGCGC
>NW_028185350.1:2470494-2488041 GCF_003343005.1 Rhea americana | reverse complement strand
CCGCGCGTGAGGGCCGCGCCGAGCTGGGCGCTGCGATGCGCCCTGCGCGCTCGCCGCGGGAAGGCCGCACCCTGCGCCCTGCGCTGCTCGCGGGAGCCCTGGGCCGYGGCGACGCTCGCCTGGAGGCTGTGGAAGGCCCGGGGCAGCCCCTGGCGGGAGGCAGCCCCCGGCGGGTCTCTCTGCCCGCCGAACGGTGCCTGGCGCCGAGGTGGCCGCCCGGGCTGCCTGCGCTGCCTGGCCGCTCGCCGCAGGGGCTCTGGCAGGGCGGCGGGTGGAGAGCTCCTGCCGCGGGCCCTGCCCTGGCCCAGCCCGCCGGCAGGGCAGAGYGGGCAGGATGGGGGAGGCAGCTCTGGTGGCTCCGGCAGCGTTGAGCTGGCCCTGCTGTGTCCGGTCAGGTGCAGGATGGAGACCCTGGATGAGTTTGACAACGAGTATCCCCTCAACATGGCGTTCTGCAAGCTGATTTCCATAGAGGACTTTGAGGAGCAGTCTGTGTCCTACACTCAGCAGTGCCTGCATGAGCTGTTCTCAAACATGGAGCAGAACCCAGGGATCTGCGAGAGGGCCGTGAGAAAGCAGAAACAGATGGAGAAGGAAGAAGCTGGCTTGATATCTTTTTTAAAGGTACTCACGATGCCTCTCTGCTCAAGATCCTGAGATCCTTGAAGCCATTAGGGTGATAATGAGAAGGGGAAATTACATTTATAAAGAAAGTCTCACAATCAGGTTTTCCATTTTAGAAGCATATTGATTCCTAGCGTTGTCCTGTTACTCCATTCCCATTTTTCCTCAGGTGTTTGTGCACATAAATTTTCTGGAAACATTGAGCTCCCTCAGGATTTTCCTCCACAGAAATCTGGAGGATCCTGCATGCAGTCCCATCATATTGCAAAGATGAATCATCTCTAGAGTGGGAAGTGCTAGATCAGGTCTCTAGTCCTTGCACACTGCCCTTGATTCCAAGATTATTGTTTGTAGAGCAGTAAAGGTCCTAAGTAGATGTAAGTGTTACTGAAATCCCTTTATAGTGATAAATGATAAATCCCATTGTAGAGATAAATGCAAAATGCCATCACTGTATAGAAAAAAAAAAACACTGGTTTTGAGCTATCTTGTTATCAGCAAGAAGGAGAGCTGGGTTGCAGCTGAAAGTGTTTTGGAAGCTCTTGGCATACGTTTTTCCCTGCAGCAGGAGTTCTCTGGGTTTGAGATGAGTGGTATAGATACTCCTGGTCTCTGGGATGTGGGATATGCTAGCATTCCCCAGGCACATAAAGTGGATAGGTTGAGGGCACCAACTCATTCTGCTTGTGTATCCCTGTGCTTAGAGAGCATGGGAGCTCTGAAGCCATGAGTGGCACCATGGTCATCACAGCTGGCATCTGAAATGCTGGAGGGACGGTGACTTTGTGGGCCTGCGTTGCAAAAGTGAGCTTTCAGCGTCTTGTCTTCCTTTTCCCTATTGTTTTGTAGGCCAAGGTTTTTAGGACTCTGCAAGGAGAACTGAATTACTGTAACTATGTGGGCATCGCCGAGATGCAAGAAAAAGTATCCCAGCTGAGACGAGACATGCAGAGAGCAAACAACTATGCTCGAGGTAATGACTGTGTTTTAGTTTTCATTTAGGCCTGGAAACCAATACTAGGCATCCTTACTGTTCTCTCAGACTCAGCTCTCCTTATCTGCTGCTGTCTGACTAGTGGCACAGAAGAAAAAAAAATCAGAATGTTGTAATTGGATATCTTTCCCTAGTGGGAAAGGAGAAGGCAGAGAGTTGTACACAAACTTGCAGATATCATCTATATCTGGAACAGTGGTTTAAGTCCCAGTTGGCTTGACTCTACCTTCACCTTCCTAAAGTAGTTTTTATTTTCTTGGTCACTCAGGGAGGATCTTGRAGATTATAGTAAAGTTATTTATCTGTGATCTTTTTCTCTGTAGACCTCAGAATGCCTTAAAAAAGGCGTAAGCCACATATAACATCTGTTACCTTAAGGAAAACAGACGTAGAGAAACACAGTGGCTTTCTGAGTGTCGGTGTAACTTCTGAATTGATCAAAGAATTGGGAATTCAGCCTGGTCTTGTCCTTCCAAGTCTAGTATCCTGTACTCTGGGCAACACTGCCAACAGGTTTTCTCTTTGCTTTGGATCCACAGTGTGGCTATCCTCTTGCCTTTGAGACTGGCTGCATTTTAGTTTTGTTCTGTGTGTGCTATTTGTGTAAAACTGTCAGTAAAATTTGCTTCAGAAAGGCTGGATATTAGTTACTCATGCATCTCCTCCCTTATATTCTCCAAGTCTCTTATTTTCTGTCATTTCTGCTCACTGAATAACAGGAGAGGATCTTCAAAAATCCATGGGAAAAGGACAGAAATGAGAGAAGAGGAGTATTTCCCTCAATTTTGGAGCAACGAAAAGGCAAAAGGTTTTAGTCCAGCCAGAAGTCTTTACAGTTCCAAACTCCTTAGTGATAATAGTAATGACAAAAAAAGACTTGATGGGGCCATGCCCTTGACATTGCATAGAGTTTCTAGAGGAGGCTCTGAGGTGAGGGGTTAACGTTCAGAGGATGTACTATCAAAGTTGTGTTGGATTACATTGGATTTGAGGACATCCTAATTCAGTAAACAGTCATTCTGAAGGACGTGGGGAAATAAGTCCAACACCAACTGGATTGCAGCACCTCAGCAGACCTGGCTGCTTTGGAACCAGATTTTAATTGTATTCTTGTGGAATTAAACTGCTTAGAAATCTAGAGGATATTATCCAGGATGTAGAATTTGTCCAGCAGTGTTTCTATCAGGCCTGGCATCCATTCTTTGAACAGCAGCAGAGGTTTTAATCTCCAGTATGGATAGAAGACCTCTGGCTGTCGCAGCACACCTGCTTTAACTATTTCTTGAGCACACTCTTCCTTTGGATATGCAGCCATTCTGATTTTATCACCAACCTTTTCCACAGCATTATCTAGAGTAAAAGGAACAATAATCAGACTAAGGGTCTTCACTGTCTGTCCTTTAATAGGAGGATCCCAAGTACCAGGGCAGCACTATGCTGTTCCCTCAATTATCAGCTGCCAGTTTTTTTGGTTCATAGATTACCATGCACTGAATCTGCAGCCTGCCCTTACCCCCCCCCCCCCCGAGGGTTTCATTTTCATGTCACAGCTAAAGGATCATATCATTACCTAGTAAAAAGCTGTGATATTTAGGATATGAGGAGTGGTTTGTTTTGTTTGTTTGTTTGTTTTACCTGTATTGATATATCCCAGCACAGCAATTGTGACAGAGAGGTTGGTCTGCTGGAGGCGAAGTTCCCTGCGTAGAGAGCTGTAGAATCCCTCCAAAGCAAACTTGGCTGCATTGTATGCTAGGGTGAAAGGGGATCCTATGCGACCTGAGGGGAACAGACCAACAGGAATTACTGAGACATTTGCCCAAGGTCATTGAGAAAGTGCTTATGGACAAGAACATGCACTGAAAGTTGGAGGATGCACTGGCCCCTCATTAGTGATCCAATTTTAAATGCTGCTTGTGGCYTTTATTAGTATAAATGACAAACTCAAGAAAAATAATTATCTTTTATGAGGTATAATAACTTTGTGTGCACAAGAGTTTTTTTTGTAGCACTTCGCTTCTAATCAGTTTTGAGAATGGGTCACAGAGAGGTGTTGTGTGTCAGGCAGGTAGCAGATCAGTTTTAAAGGAGTGCTTTGTAAGGCTGATTTGGAGGAGGTTTGAAAGCATTCACAAAGTAGTTCCATAACAGGCAGGAGAAAAAAAARKWWTKGRWTTTTTTTTCTGTAAAGCAATGAAGATAATTCCAGCATTTATGACTGGCTGGACTCGGAAGAGAGTAGGGTGAACAGGACGACCCTTCCTTACCGCTCAGGGAGGATACGACAATGATGCTGCCCTGAGACTCCCGCAGCATGGTCAGTGCTGATGTGGTCAGCTGGAYGTAACTCAGGAAGTTGATGGTGATGGAGCTAATCACTGCTGTCATGTCCCCTTTGAAAGGGCCAAACGGACTGCTTCCTCCCACATGGTTCAAAACCAAGTAGTCAAGACCCCCTGAGAAAGACAAAACATGGATTCATGAGAAATGTGTGGCTCAGTTCCTGGGCTGGTGTAGATGAAGTATGGGCTTGTTCATCAACATAGCAGCTATTCTCTGTTCGTGAATCAGCTTTTAACAATGAATCCAGTAGACTGTATGGCAAACCCTTCCCATTTAATCAAAAATATTTCTTTGACTGTTTATCATAGCTAGAACTTACTACTGTTAAATTATGGGGATTTTGATCCTGGCTTTAGGAGAGGAACTGAGCTCCCTATCTGATACTTGCTGCCCTGACTCCAAGCTGATGCCTGGTTTTTGTTTCCCAGGACATGTAGGAGGTGTATATAGGCCTATACAGAAGGTAGACACCTAATTATCCCCATGCACCACTGGCCGTGTTCTTGCAGTTTGACGTCTTGGGGTCAAGGTCCTTACCGAGAACTGACTTGGATCCTATGCGGTTCACGTGCCAGCTGTTGCAGGTGTGCTTTCCCTGCTTCTCTCTCTTCTCTGCAGACTGCTGGAGGCTTTCTGTGCTCTAACTGCAACCACCCCTCCTCACTGCCTTGGCTGACAAGCTCCCATGGCATGTGTGACTTGCCTGCAGCTCCTTGGACACCATCCACGAGCCCCAGTGTGATGGACAGTGCTTACTGACACAGAGTGTGCTGATGAGGGARGAATGGGATTTGCTGATTAAGCAAAACCCTTCTATAAGGGCCTAACGTTCAGCAAGCAAATTCAATAATAGCTGTTTATCCTTTCCACCAAAAATATCCTGTAGCCCACCAAGATGTACTTTGGGAATAACGCTGCTAAGCACAGAGAAGTCTGCGATGTGCAGAAAAAAAAACAGTTACTCTGCTCTGTTGGTACAAGTCAAAATAACCAGTTACTAAAGGGAGAGCTCTACTGACTGCTGTGTTCCCGGTCTGCATGGCTGGATCTGCTGCTGGCACGTTAAGGTTCTTCCTATTACCACAGGAATGGGAACCCTTACATGTCTCTTAGGTCACCCTCTCTATACTACTTCCTTATTTTGGAGAGTGGCCCTTGGAAAGACAGAGACAGTATGGAGATCAGAACTAGGCTACCCAGAATACCTTTTCCTTGGTAATTTTGGGAGACCAGTTACTGTTTGCCGAGTATTGAAAGGTAAAAGCTTTACCCGGCTTGTCTCCAACATCTTCAATGACCTTCTGGGCTGCAGTCAGATTGCTCATGTCTGCTACGATGTGCCTGGCAGAACTTGCTCCCAGGGCCTGACACTTCTTTGCCACCTGGAGAGAAAAGAGCAGGCTCGGTACTACTGTGTACAAATACGGTGTTTCTACGGCAGCTGTTCGTACAGCAGTTATCTGCAGCAGGGAGGAGAGTGCGCAGTCTTAGTTTGTCCTAGCTTAATAAATAGAGGAGGTGTTTTTAACGTGATGTGGACAGACAGAACTGARTGTAGCTGGAGAACGCTACAAGGTAGGGGACAGAGGCAATGGCTTGCAGCGGTGTGTGTGTGTAAGGACAAGCCCTGAACCTGACTGCCTAGATGTGAGAGCTTGCTGAGCAAATGCTTAGATTCTTAGTTGTCTGTGCCCCACGGAGCTGAACTGCGCGCTTGTGTTTAGAGAGACCCTAAATGTTCTGTTGATTTAATTGCTGTCTTGCATCCTTACCTGCTTGAGCTGCTCTTCCCTCCTGGCGGTGAGGATCACATGGGCTCCCAGTCGAGAAAACTCATAGGCTATTTGTTCCCCGATCCCTGTGCTTGAGCCTGTGACTAGCACACGCTTCCCTCGCACCATATCTGTGTGGGGAAGGTGGGTAAAAGGCTGTTAGCAGGGAGTATTTCTCTCTTCCCCAGTACACCAAGCAGTAGCGCTGCTGCTGCAAGGCAACCACTGCTGACTCCAGTTTCTCTGCATCCCAATAGTGTGTGCCATAGTAGGAGGGCAAAAGATTGCTCATCTGTGCGTTATGTGTAACTGTGCATCCCTTCCTCCGAACGGCTGAGACTATTCGTATCTGCCAACTACTGCATGCAAGCGCTAACTTATTTTTGTAACAGTGAAGCAGTGGTATTGTAGTTTTGGTAACAACCTAAGACTGTTTAGTAGACTACTTCAGTAAAGAGTTAAATGTAGTTGGAATTCCTAGTCTGCAGATGGAGCTCAGGGCGAGCACCAGAAAGGTGGCTGTCTGTGGGCTGTTTTTTAGAAGGTATTACCTGAGACCAACTGTTTTACTGCTGGATAGAGAATAAACGACCATTTTTTATCACAACTGAGGCAGAAAACACTTGCTTCAACTGCAGGTCTCCATAGGAGAGGCATATTCAGTTTCTTTTCAAGACACTGTTTCTCTTGCATTTTGAAGGGCATCACTGGAACTTACGAGAACCAGCTGGAAAATCTAGGAAATGAGCCACAAATTCCATGTTTCGGCAACCCTTTTAACCCTTTCTCCTTCAACTTTCCCTCTGACTGAAAGGGACAATCACTATAAATCTGGTATTGCTTTAGGAAGCGTCTTCTACCCGTTTGGCTGTGAGCAAGTCAGTAAATGGAGGTTATTAGTGCTCTTCATACTAAGCAGTGATAATGCATCAAAAAGCATTCATTTCTGTCCTGAGTTTAATGCTTTACCCCCCAAGCAATAAAAGCCTCACAGTGGGAAGGCAGCTCCAATCCCACTATCCCACTTGTATGTTGTCCTCAGTTTCCTGAGGAGCCTCCAGCTTTCCTTACCTGCAGATACAGTTTCTTCATTGTAGAAGTAGTAGGTGCACAGGCAGATAAGGAGGGAGACGAAGAGTCTGACTGCAGCCATGGTTGGTTTTATGCACACATACAGGAGTCAATCTTTAAACCCAGCAAACTCCGTTGTGCCAAGTGATAAACAGGGGAGTGTCGTTATCTGCCTCTGTCATGCTTGTGTCCTGACTCCTAGCTGAGTTAGGAGCTAAGCACTCTCCCCCTCCCATCAGCAGTTTTTATTGGATTGTGAACTCTGGGTCAGAGATTGAATCATTGCAGAAGTTCAGTTTTGAGAGTTCCAGAGTCCAGCTGGATTTTCTTCTCCTTGGCCCTTACCAGTATGAGCTCATGGAATCACACTGGAAATTTGAATGCAGAAATGTGTCTGAATCTTCCTATACATTTCTTTTTTGCAAGCTGCTTCTGGTAACGGAATAACAGGGTCCCAGGAATGCTGTCTTATTAGCAAAAATGCCTTTTCTAATTTGCATATGTTGAAGCTGCACATATTGTCTGGGTCTCTRCAAGGGCAAGCAACTCACTTGGGTCGTTCACTCAAAACTGCTCACCTGTAGTCTAAGTCACACTCTATACTATGAGCTCCTCAAATACACAATGCTTTTCCTTTTTCTTTTTTCTCTCCTTTATTTTTAGCCTTAGTAATTGTTATCAGCTCAGCTGACGATACTGTCAGGGTGAGCAGGTAGGAATTTCTGATTGTCCGTCTGTGTCCCCTGYGTGATCTCCTGCTCTGTGAGGACTTGGGTGCACAGGTGACAGACCACTCAGCTGTGCAGCCTGCACTGGGGGCTCTTGCAGATAGAAAAGCTCACAKAAGCAGTAGGACAGCAGGGAAAGGATTCTTTGAGTTTTAATTCCAAGAGATCATCACTTGTTAGACTGTAACCAGAAAAATCAAAGCTGTTTTAAAAGCCTGTATACCAGAATTTCCTGCCCCTTCAGCTAGAAAGCATCARCCAGGAGAAATCTGGCATTTGAAAGATAATATTTTCACAGATCTATGATGGAAATGGCCAGGCCTGGAGAGGCAAAATACCCTCTCACCATTATCTCTTCTATAATCTAAAAGCACAGCTGCAAAGGCCGAGTTAATTCAGATTTCAGAACTCCTGCATCAAGATATTTGGGAGGGTGGCTGCTTGTGGTGATAAGAAACACTGATTTCAGGGACTTAGCTGAGACCCTTCTTATTTGTTTCCCAGTAACTTCAGACAGCCCCCCAGAACTGGAGTTTTCAGTTACTGTTAACTGGGGATGCCCTAGGAGAGGTCATGTGAGAGGAAGACAGAAGGAGCAGACTGAAGGAGCCAAACTGTCACTTGGCATTGGTGCAAAATGACCCTTTTTTATTTTGCTTTATTTTTTTTTTCTCCTTACAGCTGCAAAGACGGGGAAAGGACGACGTGCAAGGCAGTTACATGGAAAGAAGAAGCCTTTAGAAGGTGGATTTAGCCCCTTTCACTCCAAGATTCCTGAAACTCCCAAGTTCACCATGCCCAGGGTCTTTGGTCCTTTTCCAGAAGTCRTGAATAAGCAGGTTTGTCTGTAGGAGCAATCTGACTCTAGACGTGGGAGGCTGCTCTTGCACCATATCTGCTAGGTACAAGTCCTCCAGSCCCTCTGCACTGTGCACTGCCTTCACTGGAGCACAGTCCATGAAGCGTCTTAGGCTGCAGGACTGTTTGCTCTGAGGATTTTCCCACAGTTGGAGACAAGGCTTGCCAAATACGAGGTAGCTTTTGTTTGCTCYGGGTAATTCCAGGCCCTTAGAGGGGAGAGGCAGAAGTATGCATTATAAGGCACTTGCAGTACCTCTATCCAGACCTCAGGAAAATGTCTTAGTAGGAACAGCTATAAGAAAGGAAAAAAAAAGAAGAAAAAGGGGGGGGACATTAGCAGTTGGCTCAGCTATCTTCATGGTAAAACCAAACAAAACAAACAAAAACCCCCAAGGCTTTGTGCTGTTGTTGAGAATGTGCTTTTACAAACCACCAGGTGGACAGAACTGCAACTTCAAGCCCTGACCTGAAGCAGCAGTGGGCTGGTATATCAACGATAAGCCAGAAAAGGTAGGAACGAATTGAAGCATGGCAGGGAGGGGGGAATGAGCAAGGCTGGAATAAAGCTGGCAAGGTAGATGGGAAGGATCCCTGTTTTCTCCGTGGTGATGGGAAAGAAAGAAATGGCCTGGGCTCTATAACACTCCCCCCTCCCTTTTTTTTCCTCCTCTTCTGTTAGTTTCAGCCAATAACATGAGGATTACTTTCTTTTTGTTTAGTCTCTTAGAGTAATTATTTCTGCCCTCCTCCCTGCTTTCACACCTGCTTTTGTAAATTCTGATCAGGCTGAGAGAATAAGGCTGAACACTAAGGCAGTTCTCTTACTGAGTTTGTTGTCTTCCCACAGCATGGCTGATTTGCGTCCTATAGTGCTCAACCCTGGAGGTTTTTATAACTCCCTCCAGGCTGGTAACTGCATGAATAAGTTGAGACACACCAACTTCTCAAGGTAGGTCTTTGCTGGTTATCTACAGTGGCATAGCCAGCTTCTGATAGCTGCTGTCTCTCTGCATTGCATATTGCTACCCAAACARTCCCAAAGGGGTGGCAGGGAAGGTGTCAGTCTGTGTTAACAGTAATGCAAATGGGCTTTTGGTGTAGAAACTTTATTTAGGCTTTCTGTGGCATTTCCTAGTTTGGTGAACTTACTGCCTTGGTGTCTGGGGAAACGTGTTAAAGTGCTCTGATGCTGCTCTAAGAGAAGTCGAGCTCACATTTTAGTGGTGCTGGATCAGCTTAGCAGAGAAAAAAAAGGAACTTTGTCATCTCAGCTTCATGTACTGATTATATATTTGCTCGTTAACATATAGTTATAAACCATGCACAGGAATTTACAAAAAATGATGCTGTTCCTACTGACTTACAAGTATATAGTATAATCAGTGGAGGGTTAGGGTAACATAGCTCATTTATCAGTGATACTGAAGAGATGCCTTGATTCCTCTCACAGATGCTCTGTTGCTGAACTGGAGAAGAGGCAGGGATAGGTGTGGGAGGTTTAGTAACCTGTCAACGTTGCTAGTGCCAAATGATCACTGGAAATGTTTTCTTGTTCTAGATTGCTTGGCAATGCTCCCATGCCTTCTCCCCAAAATGCTGACTCTCCCGGCACTAAACCTGCAGCCTCTGTGCTTAGCACACCTATGCCATGCAAGTTTCAAGGTGGCACAGAAGATGAAGTGGATAGTGAGAAACCTGGCCCCAGTTCTTCTTCTAACGGGGCATAAATGTCTCATCTTACATCAAAGACCTATGTGAATAAACTGTCCGTGCAAGGTCTGTGGTTGTGTGTGGAGCCTCTGCTATGCCTTGGCAATGATCACCGCAAAAGCTTTGGTTAGCAGGGCAGTTGAATTAGGCTAGAGATGGAGTGACATCAATGAGCTTTCTTCACCACTGAACAGCAGGTATCTAGCTCATTGGAAAGTGGGACCTTCCTAAAATGGGAGCAATGTGCAAGTTGGGGATGTGAATTTAACACAAGTATTGCCTTCTAAGTGGAGCATCATTTCCCCTGGCCCATTATGTACAAATCTTGAAACATACACAAGTATCTAACTCTTTCCACCTTCTGTGGAGATCTTGCAATGTAAGTATCCTTTAAGGCCTGTGCTTTACTTGCTCCTGCCTGGCATGGATATGAAGCAACAACAAAGCGGAAAAGAACATTGTATCATGTGGTCGGTTCTCACTGCTTGCTTACTTGCTCTTTTAGCAAATGACTCTGGCATCCTTGATTCCAACGATTAGTTAGTTTTTATCAATATATTAATACAGGACATGTTATGTGGAGAGTAGGACTGGGAGACTTTAATTTGCTAAATGGAAAATAACAATTAAACTCCTTCATAGCCAGGAGCAGTGGCAGATTCATGCTGAAGGTCATTTCAAAAAAGTAATGTTCCAATCTGGGCAAAATTATGTCCTATAATCCACACATGGTTTAATATATCTTATGGTACCACCGTAAGGCTCAACAAAACATGGTTACCCAATAGTAATGGATCTGCTGTAAGGAGTGTGGAAAATTACACCTGTGAATAGCTTGWGATTTCCTCGTGAGGGAGACCTGTTGTACAGATTTACTTGTATTACTCTTAATTCATCAAATGCTGGTAATTACATCCTGCATTTTTGCAATGGAACAAATGAATCTAAACTGGCTATTGAAGCTGTATTTGAATACATCATACGAGGGAGAGGAAATTACAGTGTAAATACTATCAATTTTGTAAACAATTTTATTTCACCATTGAAATATTCATTAATAACATCTTCAAAAGTGCATTCTAGAAAAATGTAGCAGCCACACCAGAAGCAGCTTTGGTCAGATTAGCTACGMGAAACTCCTCTGGCTGCTCAATAATATATTATTTTTAAAGAGTTCAGATAGTAACTAGCTTAATTGGCCAACTAACAGTGCGGACAAGTGCTTCTTCCCGTCCTTGCTGAAAGACATCAGCTTGTATTCTGTGCTTTCCAATCATCTCTTAGAAGAGTAGTGTTCTTGTTCAGCTTCTCTTTTGAACCATGTTTTCTATTACAATCTCCTCCCAAGTCAAAGCCAGCTGCTGGTCGTCTTACCTCCTTTTGCTCTCCGCAGTCTCCTGATAGTGTCAGTGGCTCCCCAAGCTGACAGGGTGGTGGCATCGCCCTCCTCTGCTACTCTAACTTGTCAAGTTACACAAACTCTCCATCCTTCGTTCTTTTCTTGGCACAASTATACGAAATCTATTGTTGCAGATTCAGAATTCTGATCATCCTCTCCCAGTCGAGGCAAAGAAAAGACACTGTTTACAATAGCAGGGTAAGGAAGAAAAGAAAGTGAGAAGTTTTTTCATCATCCCTCTGTTCCCCGATACGTGGGGATGATTTCAGTGCAGAAAACTGGCCAGGTTGGGAGGTACGAGGCGTGCTGCCCTCTCCTGGTCTCCTCAGGGGCTCATGCATCGAGTCTCACGGCTGCCTCTTCGGCTGAAGTACGTCCGCTTTTGAGATTAGCAGTCCTGAAGGAGTAGAAGGAAGAAGCTGCTTTATAGATAGAATTGGTTATTTTACGCAGCAGTGCTTTGATTAGCTGGATTAATTCAACCAGGCACAACTTTCAAATCATCAGTAAGAGCCACGGCGACTTAACAGATCTTAATGAATCTCTGTATTACAAAGGAAGATTGTAGCATGTACTGTTAATAGTGCTGACTGGGCACTTGGCACCTGCAGCGTATTGCATGGAGTTTTCTGATTGTGACAAACGGATGGGAGCGCAATGCTGCCGAGTTTTCTGGCTTCCCTCGCCTATTTTTTGTGTTTGTACCCAARTAATCAATACACTTTTTGTTTATGATCATAGGAAGTAGCATTGTGGCCCACCAGAGTGTACCAGTTACAGATGAAGACTGACAGCCAGGTTTTGGTGCACGTTATCAGAACATATTTTCAGTCAGCACATCTCAGTCTTTCCTGGCAGGATTGCTCCACAGGGGCAAGCTCTTTACCTTAGCAGGTGACTGAGCTGGGCAGGTGCTCACCTTGTAGAAATTTCACTCCTCGATAGCCACTGATCCTCAGCTTGTTGGGTCAGTGTGCATCAATCAAAGGCAGCAGCTCCCCACAGCGGGAATTGAGTATCAGGGATGCAAAATGATCTAACCTAGTCGGCCCAATGTTAAGTATCACAATTGGCAGCTGCTTCTCCCGGGCAGCAAGAGCAAATCTGTAACCAGAGTATACCTGCACAAAGACCAAGAGACAAAATGAGCCACGGATTAGACAAAAGAAAAGCTACAGAAAGGAATATTGAGAGCACGATTGTTGCTCGTAGTGCAGAGAGAGGCAGTAGGTACGCGCTGTGTTATGTGACTGCACTTGATTCAAGCAGGAAATTTCTTTATTCAGGCGTGCACAGAAAACAGCTTTTAACCTGTGTCAGCAAAGGGTCTTACCACAGAAAATACATACGTTGAAGGRAAATGTCCTTGTCTTTCAGCAAATCTCTGCACCAGTTTTTGTTAGTTACCATAGCTACTTAAATGCTTCTACTTTGATGGTTCTCACATGGTCCAGCTTAGGAAGTACAAGAATGAACCAGAGGCATTTCCATCATTCCTGTACAAAGGATTATGAGCTCAAAAGTGCAGGTTCAAGGAATTTGTACCCCAGTATCCTGAAGCCAAGAGACTCACAACAGGACAGCCTTGGTTTTATCTTGTTCTGGGAGGCTTCAGAGTAGTTTTTCTTAATGTACATTAACATTTTGCAGCAGAACCTTGCTTCCGAAAAATATCAATCATGCAAACTCCGTTCCAGAAACTTTCCCAGGTTAAACAGTAGGGGTTTCTAGACCACCTTATCTTATAGATAATATATGGCTAAGGGGAAAGATTRTGAAACAAAGGACAGTCGTAAGTGGCAAGCAGAGATTTTCTGTTGTCTTCTTCAGCAATTTAGTTAGGAATTAGAGGTCCTAAAATCTGGTATTTCACACAGTGTGTCATGAGGCCTAAGAAGCTGCCAAAGGCTAAAAGCTCAAGCAGAGAAATGTGGGGTGGTGGTGTCTGCAGCACTGGACTGTGTCAGGTATCCTGGCTCTACAGGCAACTGTGAACCTGTACAGTGATAGAGAGGATTGCAGGGAGAGGTCAGAATGTGTGAATGGAGTTATTTATAGCAGCTTCAAGGACACTGATGTTGGAGTGACAGGGAAGCCCGAACAGGGCAACTGTGAAGCCAGATTCCAAGGACAGTAAAAATAAAATAGCAGGAAGCTCTGGGGAGGCTGTAGATCAACATGTCAGCAAACAGCAGTCCCATGTTGTGAGACCAATGCAGAGTAGCATAGAAAGAGAACCCAGTATGGGAGGAACGTCTGGTTACCTGCATGGAGGATCCTGCCACCAGCATGGAGTCTGATTCTGCCAGGCGTTGGTGCACAAAATTCACTTTCTCACGACTCACTGTGTCTCCAAAGAATGTCACGTCAGGCTTCAGGATTCCACCACATTTACTGCAGGCTGGCACTCGGAAAGTACGCACCTGCTCATCTGTCAGGAAGACATCCCCATCGGGAGCCACACCAAGCGCTTCAGCTTTCCAGGTAGGATTCAGAGCTTCAAAGTGCTCCTGAAGCTCAGAGCGCAAGGTTTGGTCTCCACAGCCCAGGCAGAGAACTCTGAAATGCAGAGCAAAGGCTTAACAGAGAGCTTCAAGTCAGCTGAGCATCTGGAGCCAGCAGCCTATTGCTTGGATGGGCACTACTGTTATTATCCACGGGTCTCTACTAAATAGCACAGGTCAGTGTACTGTCTTTCTACCTCTAGTTGAGACAGTCAAATTAAGAGCTTTGGGGGTGGGGTGGATTAGTTACACCTCTGAAAGAAACCACCTCATACCACCCAGCTAGTGGTCCCTACTTGCAGAACCTGTTGCTTTGCAGGGATGCTCCAGAGGAAACACTCTGAAGCCTGCTGTGCCTCCTCTCCTGCAGTCAGGCTATGCCTTTTTGTGTGGAAACTTCGGGCAATCACAGGCAGACTGTGGTGCCCTCTCCATGTTTTTCTGGCACTACACACTCTGCTCAGCCCAGGTAATTACTCCTCACACCCTCAGGATCCCTTTCTTCACCTTAGTGAAGGATATTTGCTTTAGCAAGGAAAGGGGAGATTCTGACTGACCCAGACACTAAGGGAAATGATCCACAAAGTGTTCCAAAAAGTGGGGTGATGTTCATGCTTATTAAATGCTCTGCTGTGCGCAGCACTGGCATGTGACCCTTTTCTCTACCCTAGTCAACACTGTTGAGCATATCACCTCCAGTAACACTGCACATCTACATTTTGCCTCCTGGTTCAGCAGCTAAGGCTGCAYCTGCTTCTTGTTAACCCCAGGAAGACACGGGAGCGTTAACCRTCCTCTCGACTACGGAGAGTACCTGTGCGTGCAGCCATGCAATTCTGTCATGCGCTGGCTCCCAGCTTTGGTGTGAAGGGCATCCACGTTCTGGGTCACAAGCCAGTGCAGCTTTCCCAGCTTCTCCCAGTCTCTTAGCGCCAGGTGTGCTGCATTGGGTTGGTGGGAGGAGAACTGGGGCCAGCCCACAAAGTTCCTTGCCCAGTACCGCTGCCGGGCGCTGGCACTGCGGACAAACTCAGCGTGCTGGATGGGCCGCCTGTCTGTCCTGGCGTAGAGCCCGACACCTTCGGAGCGGTAATCTGGGATCCCCGATTCAGTCGAGACTCCAGCTCCAGTCACTACAAACAGCTTCTTGGACTGAGAAACAAAGTGCTGCAGCTCCTCGACGGCTGCAGGATCTGGAGGAAGACACTCTGGCACGAAAGTCAGGTTTGGAGAGCTTCTGGATACAACATGGGATCTGAAAGGATGAAGTCTGATGGCTCTGCAATCTCCTGACAACTTCCTGGCAGAGAACATGTTCTGCTGAAAGTGAAGAACAGAACACAGGATGGGTAAAAGAAAGCAAAGAGCATGTCCTTAATTCCATTTCCTTGGGATGGAATTAAGCACCAAGCACCTCGCCCCTGCGGGCATTGTCCGGCTGATGCCTCCGGTTGCTCCACTGAGCAGATTCTCGCCCTGCTGTCTTTTAACGCATTGCCTGCCCCAAATCAGTCTTTTCTGTTTACCCCGTCCTTGGCCTCTGTTGTGGAAAGCAACAGTGCAGCAATCTCAACATTTTCCAGAACAGATTGATTCTTTGCAAAATGTACACTCCACATGTGGGCTTAGTCTGGACAGACTTCCTCTACGGTCCCAGATTATTTTTCTTAAATCTAATCAGTGCATTTTATTCTCAATGATTGTTGTTTTGATTTCATGTTTAGTATTAGTTGTGCTTCTCCCTCCTCCTGAAGAGGTTTATTTTTCCATGTGAATTAATTAAAAGGGACACAGTTTACTGGGAAATGTTAACACGCTTTGAGAGTAACATCTGTCGTGATGCTCCCAAAAGGCTGTTAAGCCAGTCTAATAGTGGTTAAATTGCTTTCACTGATGGAAATTCTCCACTTCTGTCACTTATCATCAAAAAAGCTCTCAGAAGGAAATGTTTTGAAGGGGATCAAAATGCAGCTATAGTATGGACTGGCCCCCAGGAGAGAGAAGGCAGTATCAGGCACAGCAGCAAAACTTCCAGATACATTGGAAAGCAGAGAAGTGAAGCAAAGTAGGACAGACCAGGAGAAAGGCTCACGAAGGACAGAACGCTTCTTGCAAAGCACAAGGCTTCTTTTAAAATGAAGGTGCTCAGATGAAAGAAAAAAAAAACAAAATCTACAAAATAAACTCATTAAATATACCTGTCAAGATCTAAGCTAGAGTTTATTTTTCATGCACATCCAAAACGCTTTACAGGAAGAGATCTGACCAGGTTAAGGTCTGTAATAAACAAGCTTCCACAAATGGTTTCAGGCTAGAAATCCAGGGCAAAACCAGGTCATCCGAGTCCCTTTTGCTGCAATAATGACACAGGGGAACAGGGCCAACAGTCAAACCGAACGCACTTACTGGAAGAAGAACGATGCAGCGGCCGCGGCCCGCCCGCCGTCCCGGGCTGCCCGGCCCCGCGGCCGAGGGGCGCGGAGCGCCTGCCGCCGGCGCAGCTTGCTGCGAAACGGCGCGCCGCGAAGTGAAAGCCCGCAGCAGGAGGACTACACTTCCCGTGCTTCAAAACGGACGAGCGCCCTCCCGGAAATGCCCTAGAGAGGGAGATTTAAAAACGCTGAACGCTCCAGAGCCGCCCGCCGAGGGAGGAACAAGGAGGAGCTCGCAGGGGCTGGCTCTGCCGGGGCGGCCGCGCTCCCTGCCCGTGGCCGCTCCACGCTCGTGTCCCGCTGGAGCGCCGCAGGTTGCCGACACGGTGCCGTTTCTCTTTGCCAGCTTGTCGAGCTGTTCCCACAGGAGACTTTGTTCCCTAGACCCTGCAAACAGCTGCAATAAAGGGGTTTTTTGTTGTCTTCTTTCCGCGTTTCTCGGGGCCTCGTGTAAATGGGGCCATTTCCCCACCTATTCAGCCGCTGGTTCCCGTCTGAACTCCAAGAACGGAGTGTGTGAGGCGCAGGTGGCTGCTCGTGGCCGGGGCGATGGGGGCGACGGCGTTGGCGCCGGGCAYTGGCACAGCTTCCAGTCTTGGTATTCACGTGATAAACCATGACTTGACTGGCAGAGGGGGATATTCTCAGGGCAATCGTGGTTTTTAAGGAACAGACTAGCRGGGGAGGTGCAGAGGGCTGCCCCGCCGCAGCCTGCCGCCGGGTATGTACCCGTATCGCACGCGATGGGCTCTTTCCGACGACCCGGAGCGCTTTCCACGCGCACCACCACATCGCCCTCGCCGTTCGTTCGCCGCCTTGCCGGCGTTTTACCCCGTTTCTCTTGCCTTTGCAGTTACTCTGAAGCACAGAACGGCCCGAGGCTTTATGCATCACCGTGATTTTGCAGTCGCAAAGGAGAAGCTCGCGTGGCGCCACCTTCGCCCTTTGCCACCGCGTGAGTCTGGATCAACTTTAGGTCGTTGGTGCGGATTTTAACAGTTTTGGTGTGTTTTCAGAGCTCTGTGTGGTAATGTGCTGGTAGCAACTGTGCTGCAGGGAGAGGCTGGCGCAGGACGGGGCTGAGCACCCACGCTCCCACCGCGCTCCCA
>NW_028185350.1:2465917-2469719 GCF_003343005.1 Rhea americana | reverse complement strand
ATCGTAGCCGATGAGGTTAATCCGAGGCGCGATTATTGCTAGTTGAAAACTTTTCCCAATACCCCGCCCTGGCGGCTTGCAATATAGCCGCCTCGGCAATTTTTGAGGGCCTCTTCGGAGGCTGCTTTTCCGTGGTGCAAAAACAGACTGTTAAAAAGGGGGCGCTGAAGTGGGGTGAAAACGGGGACTTCTGCGGGGGGCCGGGGGGCGGGGCCAGGCTGCGCTCCCGGGCGGGGCGGGGCTGGCCGCGTCCTGCCGCCCGCCTGACGTCACGCTGCTTTGCATACTCACCGCCCGCCTGACGTCACGCTGCTTTGCATACTCACCGCCCGCCTGTGGCGTCACGCTGTTTTGCATACTGCTTCCCAGCAAGCTACGCGGCCGCCGCGCCGCTCTGCACGGCGGAGGAAACGGGGCTCCCCGCCGCGCGGCGGTGGCACGGGCCCACGGCGGGGCCGAGGAGGCGGTGGCGAGGCGCGGAGCGGCGTGGGACGGCTCGGCGCGGGGGCGGCGGCGCTCGCCGCGACCTAGGGAACAGCGGCGGGGCGAGGGGCGGCGGCGGCGGGAGGAGGGGGTCAGCTTTGCGCAGTGGCAGTATCGTAGCCAATGAGGTTAATCCGAGGCGCGATTATTGCTAATTGAAAACTTTTCCCAATACCCCGCCATGACGACTTGAAATATAGTCGGCATTGGCAATTTTTGACAGTCTCTACGGAGACTGAGCTTCGCTGTGGAAAAATAGAGAGAGGAAAAAAAAAAAAAAGCTGCTTGGGGGTTTCTCGCTTTGTCCCGACCCGCGGGGGAAGCGGCCGTGAGAAGCCGCCCGGCGACTTCCTCGCGAGCACAAATGTTCGTTGTGCGCCGACACAAGGGCTTTTGTTCCCTGGCGCCGCTGCCCGGGCCGCCCCAGCCGGCAACRTGCTTCGGTAACGCGAGGGCGCATCTGCGTGGGAAGCCCCGCTGCTGCCTCGCCGGCGGGCGCTTTCCCCGCGGCTCTTGGCGAGGAGGCTCCCTGGAGCAGAGCGCGCTGGGGGAGCGGAGCCAGCGAGCGGGGAGCTGCCCCTTCGGGAGGGAGCGGGGACGGCCACAGCGGTGCCTGACTGGCTCCCGAAACGTGCCGGGGAACTGCTTTCAGTGCGCGGCATCGTTGTGCGATGGCTCGTTAATGTGCATATCCGTTGGCATCACTTGAAAGAAAAGAAAGAAAAGAGAAAAGAACTCTTTACTATTAAAGAAATCTTAAGCCTTTACTCTGGAATAAAACAGCTGCCAAGTCTGGTGTAAAATCTTATTTTTGAAATTAAGTAAACCCCATCTATTTCTAAGCTGCAGCTGTTGTCATATTTAATACCTAAGCAGCCCCTGCAAGGGGGGACCAAAGACCATTGCTGTAAAGCACCCGGGGCCAAATCCCAGTGCAGAAGCTGGAAGCAGCTGCTCTCTGTCACTTGGTGTAAATTAGATTTTACGCTGCCGACAAGTTACCTCCGAAGGTCTCTGGTTGTGTTTGCTGGCCGTATATGCCACCAGGATGYTCCTATCCTGCCCGCGTGTCCCTGTGCTAGGCAGCTGTTTTAAACTATCACTATTTATAACTGCTTAAATTATCACTGGTATTTGAAAATGGAAAATTTAGTAGCAAATATTAATATTCCCCCTTTATCAGGTTGATTTGTAGCATTCACTGATGCTGAGGTATCGTACACAAAGGCAGCCTAGATGGYGTTTGTCCCTGTATCAGCACTTAATTACTAGCAATGTGAATTCATAATCCRTATGTGAAGTGTGAACATGCCATCACCCTTTGCCAGAATAAGCCACATTGATAAACATGAAAGGCACCTGTCATTTATAGTGAATAATACAGTTCACATAATTGTTTGGTTTGTATAAATAATGTTAAATATGGCATTTATTACTTGATTGCTTCTCTTCTCTTCTGATGAAGCYGTACGTGTGACAATAGGCTGGAGTGGTTCCTTCGTTCCATAGCACTAAATCATGTCCTACATCATATGCTAGAAACCAGGTTTGTTCCTTTTGCCATAAGAGATCTTCTGAGAAACGTGAAGTGGTTGGAATTTATAGCGTAAGGAGGGGAGGTTGTATGTCTCGGTTACTGCCATTTCCTTAAGCTGAAGGAAGCAYTTAGACTTAATGTCTGACATTGTCTTTCATGTGCTCACCTGAAGAAACAGCAACATCCCCCTTGCATGATGTGCCTGTGGYGCAGCACAGAGGACGCAGACTGCAAGGACGTTGTTCTCCTCGCTTTGCAGTGTCAGGTCACTAGGGAAGGTGCACAGGTCAGCTCTGAACGTGCCTTACAGGTCAGTGTAGCTTCGAAGCTGTTCTTCTCTGACATAGATTCAGCCTGCTGCAGGTAAAGATGCTTTTCATAACACCGCTAATGAAATAACTTGGATCACTCCTCTGTTTGGCAGTCAGTCTGAGATTAYTGTCCCTAGCCTCTGCTGAGTGCCYGGCTTAGGAAGGTTGGTGTGTTGGGCCACCTCTTCGCTGYGGACCTGGTCCCTACTGGTTAGCGACGCTTTGGTGAAGGGGAAGGAGGCCTCAAGTACGTSGTCTGAGCGCTCGGGTTGTGTGGAGCCAGGAAGTCCCAAAGCCCAGCCTTAAACTGACGTTGACTCATGCTCTGTGGCGTTTCCAGCTCCCAGCCCTGTCTCCCATTTGGAAAATTGGGATAATAATTTYTTATCTGTGAAAAATGATGATTCAGTAGAGTCATAACGTGCGTTAGTCACAGGTGAGGAAACCCACTGCATAATTCTGACTGTGATGCCTGCCCCGAGCAATCGCTCCAGACTTTGTTCCTCAGTGCTTCCCAGTGGCAGCAGCCGGGAGGGATGTGGCTGTTCTCAGCGTCAGTGCTCTGATGAGGAAGAGTTCGCTGGAGGTGGCCGTCCTGGGGAGCTGCAGCTGCTGGTGCTGCAGCTGGAACGAGCAGCCAGCAGGGATTTCTGAGTTGGTGAGAATTTCAGAGGCAGAAAGCAGGTAGATTGCAAGAAAATGGGAGTTGCAGAGCATTAAGGAAGCACAGGAGGGGGTGAAGAGTGTTTGGGTGAATTTGGCTGGTGCCCGTACTGCTGAGCAGTTGCTTTAGCAGCTTGAGTTTTAACCTGCCTCTACAACTTGGGTAGTTACTAGAGGGTTACAAACTGCCAATTGTAAGTAAGAAATGTTAGTGTGTGAAGAGGAATTCAGTTTTGAAGGTGACACCTCAGTCTGCAGAGGTCAAATACGGCACAGGCCAAGACAGACACCCGTCACGTGTTGCTGGAAGCGGCCCACAGATCCCAGGAAAGGCCTTTGCCAGCTCTAGGGAYGAAGGACGTGTTCCCGGTTACCTCAGGTCCACCGGGTACCAGCAGCACGGGCAGTGCCGGGGGCTTGCGCTGCTCCACCTGGGGACGAGCGTCCCTACGCCGCCGTGTAACAGGAACGGAAAAGCCGGGGACGGATTGTGGTGAAACGCAGCGTGACAGCTCCTTCGCGCGGAGGTTTAAATCCGGGCGCTGATAACGAAGCACGTGGTGAAAATCSGTGTTTCGACTTCCACACCGGGCCGTCCCCTGAGAAACACCGGAGCTTTCTCAGCAGCGAAGCGCCCGAGCGCCCCGCGCCCGCCCGGCGCCCTGCGCGGCCCGCTGGGCGACACCGCCCCGGGGCCGCGGGCGAGCCCGCTCCGGGGCCGCCTCGGGGGGCCGAAAGGGCGGAGCGGCGCTGCCTGGTAACGGGCCCCTCGCGGCGCTCCCGCCGCGGCGCCTGAGGCGGCTGAGGC
>NW_028185350.1:2432162-2465117 GCF_003343005.1 Rhea americana | reverse complement strand
AAAAGTGAAGTTGTGCCTTTTTTTTTTTGTTTTTTCTTCTCTCGTGCTCTTCATCGGTGTTAAATGTGTTAACGCAACCAGAAGTTGAAGTTTCAGTCTGACTTTTAAAGCGTAACTTTCTGTCTCGTCGCGTCGTGATCATGCCAGGTCTTYCGCAGTTTGGGTGCGGAGTGTTTCGGAGCGGGCGAGATCCGTTTATCTAACGGTAAAGCAGAACAACCAACTAAAACCCTTTCTCTCTCTACATGTGTTTTCTCTGCTCCACGGAGTTCACTGCAGAAGACCATGCGCTTTCCCTCTGCAAGTCTTAGTTAGCCCCCAAACTTTTTTTTTTTTTTTTTTTTCTTAAAACCACTCACCGTGGATACATGAAGAAGGGAACATTGCAGTGCTAATGTAAATGCACTGAAATAAGTCAGACTTTAGAACTGAAGTGAGAGTTGTTTGTTTTTCTTTCCTCATTATCTACGGGTGGATTATCTGAGTTGTGGATTAACTGTGCCATGGATACAGACGTCTGAGCTGGCTCTGTCCAGAGTCAGGCCGGACCGGCAGGGCTTGCTGGTTCAGGCACGATGCCAGGTGGACATAGCTGTGCTGTTTCCCGGCCCAGTTTTGGTCCAGACGTAGTTCGGCGTTGAGCCTGAGCTCACGTGCCTTGTAGGTTCGCAGTGTGAAATCAGTCGAGACACTTCTACACCGTGCTGGTGCATGGTGCAGAAACACTGAGTGACAGAGAGACCTTGCTGGGTGTGAACGGCCACCTCGCAGAAACTACTGATGTCTCTGCTCTTAGTCCTTGGATATCAAAAGCTGTTCAGCTGTTCCTCTCCCTTCCGGAGGCCCCGGCTAGCGAGTGCCGGTCAGCGCGTGCTTGTGCGCGAAAGGTAGAAACGCAGGAGTGTCGAGCTTCGCGCTGCTTCTGCTGGAGAGGTTACGAAACACCTATGAGAATGGACTTGTGTTGTTTCTGGAGTCTATTTAGAGCAGGAAGAGCCTTGTTCCTTCCCCCCTACAGAGGCGAAGAAATGATTTTACAATACGCAGTCCGTGCAGGAAGCCGTTGGAGAGCTCAGCAGGCGTGACTCACGCGCCCCGGCGCGCGGGGAGCCGCCGCCGCCGCGCAGGGCGCGCGGTGCCGGGCCCTCCAGCACACCGAGCAGCACGGGGTGGGACGGGACGAGGAGGAGGAGGAGGAGGAGGAGAGGGGTTTGAGCAGCTGACCAGGCTCGTCCAGATTGCCTTCCTCAAATCTCTCTGAGGAAGTGTCTTGCGGATGTGCTTGGAGTTTGACAGGAAGCTTGCTGGAAGAGTTTGTCATTCTGCAGTGTCGTAAATTGGCATAGAGAATAAAATTGAGCCCTAAAGGGGGAAAACCCTGACTTTGGAGGGTATCAGCCCTTTCCTTTCAGGGATCACCGAGCTGCAGCGCGTTGTTACGTGCCCTACGCCCACCATGCAAGTGACCAAGCACGTGTGTTCGCTTCAGAGTGTTTGAGGTATTGAATGAAGATGTCGAATTCCTCTTGGTTTTGTGGTGTCACCGTGTGTAAGAGAGATGACAGTTCATTGGGGTCTGCTGGTTATGGAGGAAGAAACTTAGTTCACGTGAAGTGTCATGTATTTGTGTGGTGAGATAAATAGGAGAAAGGAAACTTTAAAATTGCTGCAGTTTGGCTAGTGCTGCTTGCGTGTGACTTTTGGTGTCTTCTTAACTTCAGAGAACTAAATTCTCATTTTTGTCCTTGAATAAAAACAAGAAAAGACCTTCAGTCTATTTTTTTTTAAAAAAAACCCTCATTTCCCGTATTTGTTTTTAGGTTTGTATAGCTGTTTACTGCATGTGGTTAGTGTTTTGTTCTGTGTAGATAAAAAGATCAATTTCATTTCTGTAAATTTATCACTTTAGATTTCAAGAGCTAGCAGAATGCTGTAATAGTTAGGTTTCAAAGGACTAGGAAGGATTTTACAGCCTCAGAAACGTTTTTTTTTTTTTTCCTGACATGGGTTGTTTGCAAGTGCTCTGTGAAATCTTTGAAAAACTTTGTTTTATTTATTTATTTATTTATTTTCAGGGCTTTGGTGGTGACTCCAAACAGAAATAGCCTTGCTTTTAGAAGTTTTTTTTTTTTTTTTTTTTTTTTTTTTTTTTTTTTTTTCTGTACTGCTTAGCTATTTTTTTAAAGACTTCAAAAAATTTAGGTGGATTTTGCAATCAAAAACAAAATAGCATTCACTAGGGCTTGTAAAAGATAGTTTACATTCTTATTAAACAGCAAAAACTTTTTTTTTTTGTATTTATGACAGTATTTTGGCTGTGCATGTAAACTAGACTGTAAGCTTCTTATTTTAGGTGTGCTTGCATACCTCAAGAAGGACTTTTCATTTGGAAAAGGCTTGTCTAGCAACCTAACCTAAAACTCTGAGCACAAAGATTCAGTGACACAAGTGATTTGACACAAGTGATTTTATTTTAAAAGTTGTTCTCCTCTGTTTTAGCAGATTTCTTCCACCCTCTCTTCAGGGCTTAATCCTCTCAAAATTGACTTAGAAGAGAGCAGTCTTGCCGCTGATTTTCCGTGGGAGCGTAGCGAGGGGTACATGTGTTCCCGTCTGTCATCTCTCCGAGCGTTTGGAAGACTGCTGTGCTCTCTGGGGGTGTGCTGTCAGCCTCCCTTTCGGAGGTGGTGTCTGCCCGCCTGACTCAATTCTTGGTAGTCATACGTAGTGGGGTTTTGGTCTTAAGTGGTTGACTATTTAGTTTGAAATTGCTCATGGTCAGCTACGCCCAGGAAATGGTAATGGGGCGAGGGAAGCGTTGGTAAAGTAATTTGGTCCCTGGGCTTTCTACTGGCTCAGGTTTCTGAGTCATTCCCGCTGCTGGGCGAGAAGACTATAAACAGAACTAATGCTCTGCACAATGGGGTTCTGACTTGTTTCAGCTTCTTCGCTCTTCTGACCCCTCGTCGAACAGGGACTGTATTGTCCTGAGCGGCTCAGACAGGGAGTCCTCTGCCTCGAGCAGCGTGCGATGCAGAGAGAGGCTTCTTTTCTTACTGCTCTGTTTCCACGGAAAGTCTGGACTCTGTGCTGTCTTTAGCTCCTTTGTCCCTAACGGGGAGAGGTCAGCTTATCCCAAGTGCTCAGCTGCCCTCCTAGTTAAAAAGGCTCCTCTGACACCATCGCTAGTGCTAGAGAGAAATGGGTAGCTTCTCGTARATCTTGTTTAATGCTGTCACTCTGCTAGTTCTTGCTTTCTCGGGGGATCAGAATACTTCAGTTTCTGCAGACCTTTTGTTCCTCATCCTTTCTCCCCTTGAATTGTATTTATTATGTGAAACAAGTTGTGAAACTCTGGCAATGAYGGACACAATTTTCAACTCTGGCAGCAGAACAAGTAATAACATTGCACCGCTAGTTATATCAGAGTTGGGTTTTTTAATCCGCTCTAAAGACCTACATACGTTCTTAAATTAAATCTGTGCAACTAAGCTGATACCACATAGTGTTAAGGTTTTATGCAGTATTGTGCATTGCACTAGAGAAAAATCAGCCCTACTTCACTGCTTCTGTATTGGAGCAATGGACATGTGTAATCTTTTGTAATTTTATTCATTTATTTCCTGCAGGCAGATTTAGAAAGTTTGAGGTAGAGAGAGGGAACGTAACTCATCCATAGGCACAAAGCAGATCTGTTAGGATCAGACTAATGCATTAGTTTTGATGCCCAGAATCTACTCAGCTGTGGAGAAAGCCAGAACAAATTCTGAATTCGGCAGTGTTACACTGGTGGAAAATCAGTGTGAGCGAACAGAATCTCGAGACCCAGTTTCCCGCTCTGCGTCTCGGACTATTCCTCCCTGCTYTGTGCGCTGAGCTTCTGCGTCCCTTTTTGTCGGATGCGGAAGCTGGTAATGAAGATGCTCTTCTGCCTCAGCTGCTTGAAAGCGAGACATTGTCTGTGGGAAGCCTCCCCAGGACGTGAGAAGATGATGAGGTTTGGGGGATGAGTTTCTTGCTCTGTAGCTTGTCCTAACTGACTTGAGGTTTAATAACATGTCCTTGAAGTACAAGACTTCATTACTACTTGACTATGATATTCTAAAGTGCTAGATAGGGAATTGTGGAGACCTTTGTGTCCTGTTCTTGTTTCACTGTAAAATCTCACTATGCATCTAATCTAGACTAATTGCAGGTTGCAGCCAAATATGGTGATTCATGCTGCCCCTTCTCTTGTGTGCTTGCTGCTTCCTTAGTATCTGGCTTCAGAGTAGGTTGGTTCAAATAGCTGGATCAGTTGGCAAACCAGTCTAATTCCCCAAATTGAACAAGTTATTTSACATGGGATCTGTGAGCTGAGCTGTCTCACCTTGTGGCAAGTTAACTAGATCCAGTGCAAGGTAGAAACAGGGAACGCCAGCTGCTTTAAGGGGTGTTTTTTCCCATCTCCCTTCCTAGTGTCTGCAGTAACAATTGTGTGGTTAGCTGGATCACCAAACTGATTCCTCTGAAAACTAATTTGTTTTTTTTTTGTTTGTTTGCTTGTTTGTTTTCAGCCAGATGAGCTCCTTGATCTGGTTCACCATGTGTTTGCAAAATCCTAGTCCTGGCATGAGGGTGCAGACAGTGGCATGGGATGCGAGTGAGGCCCCTTTTCTTGGCTGCTGCCTATGTTTAATCTAGCATAAAGTAACCATTTATCCACAGTTTCAAAAGCTTGTTCTGACTTTGGACATATTGTTTCCCCATCTGTAAAACAGGGATGATAGCTCCTTACCTGCGATGTGTGGTTAATGTTTACTAAGATCTTTGGTGTTTCTGAAGTAGCTTCCAGCTGAAGATCCCAGCATAGTAACTCTTTTGGGCTTCTCCTGTCACTCTTGCTGGAACAAGGCAATGGCAAGTCGGAATTAAATTTATAAGCTTTTTTTTTTTTTTTTTTTTTTTTTTTTTTTTTTTTTTTTTCCCTCTCTCTCCTCCCTTCTCAGCCCTGGATATGGTCCCTCTCTGCCTTTCTGATTGCTCATCCTTTTTTCTTCCTGTTATGTCAGGCTGTGAATAGGGAGAAAAATTCCCTTTCGCTTCCAAGTTTCCCTCAGTAGTTTATAGTCTAGTCTTTCCCTTTACCACAGAGCATCATGAAATCACTCAAATGTCATGTGCTAAAGATGCACGGTAAAAATAGGAGGTGGGTGATGATTTTCTCATGCCGCTCTTAGTTATTTTTCTTGTTTGTGCTTATTCTCATTGCAAATGGCACTAGAGCAGCAGGAGCCAAATGTCTGGAGATAGTCTCTCTTGATTGATTGGTGTTAAAATCCATGCTTGCTTTTCTGTGCTGGGTTCTGGAGCACTGAGACACGTCTTTTGAAGTATGTTTTAAAGTCCTAATGAACTAACCTAAATAGGAATGGCAGCTGGAGTCAGAACAAGTTTGGTGTTTATGGTGTTGCAGTTGGAGGAGCTGGAGTCCCTGAGGCTCTGTGTCTGAGCTGTTCAGGAGTCAGATATGCTCTTTTTTTTTTCTGCTCGTACAAATGCAGCTTTTTCTTGTAGCAGACGGTAATTATTCTGAATTTACACGGGAAATTTGTCTTGCCAGTTTGAGACGACCACTTCTGTGGAACATAAGCTAGGAAGCCAAGAGAACTTRGGGCAGGCCACAAGGGAGGCAGCTTACTGTTATTGTTTGGCTGCTTTTTCTCTATGCTGGGCTTCCGCTACGCTAAGAACAAGTTTAGTTTGTTATTTAAATGATATGGTAGTTTGAATTTTCCAATGTCGTTTGTCTTGTCACTTCTCACAATGTTCTTATTACCATACATAAGTTTTGTGTAGAGGACTTTGGGCAAACTAGTGGGTGTGATTGACTTACAGCATGCAGTAGTTTGTGACTATTTCTGGTGTTTTACTGTTTGTTGTACTTGTTTAAACTTCTAGTAGTTTGCAAATGATGTGGAAATAAGAGCAGCAAAAAAGGTAAATGCTGCTCTAGGGAATAAACTTTCTGAATGACACTGTGCGTGAGGAGCTGTGCTTTAAATGGCTCAGCAGTAAATCGGAGTGCATGGGGTCTCCAGGAATAAACCAAACCCATATTTGTGTCACAAAATTGAGCTGGCAGACAGAATTAATCCTGGGCCTGTCTACATTCCCAGTAGGCTCTTATATTATTTCCATCACTGAACAGCAAGACAAGCAGAGAATTTCACTTCCAGCGTATGGGAGAGTTTCTGGTGGTTTGTGGACTGTGGTTAGGCTGGCTTTTTCTGAGAGCAGGAGGGGGCAAAGAAAGCTAGAAGTAGAAAAGGTCACAGGCGGGGAGGCTGTAATGACTTGTCGTGGCTTAGCGGGTTAATACCCCTCGCTGCATCCTCTTCCATGGCTCTAGGCAAGCTCCAGGCTCCTCTCTGAAGTGCTGCGTTTTGTGTTGGAGCTGCTGACTTCGAGCGGGTCAGGCGAAGCAGCCGAAGCTCGCTGCACGTCGGCTGAGGTTCCTCGTGCCCYGCAGGCGCGGGTGAGGCGACCACCGGCCCGCTCGTCTTGGCTGCCTGCCTTGTTTGGCCGCTAGCTAGGTCTGGTGCTCCCCGTTCCTCGTGCGGGCAGCTGCCGTGTCACCGGGGCTTGTGCCGTTGGCGCCAAGCCGTGCCTTCTGGGCAGAGGTGGCCCGAGGGAGGGAGGCGCCYGGTCGTGTAGTACTTGCGAACTGCAGCTCTCCCTCGTCCGCAGCGGTTTGGGTGGGAGACTGCCCGTGGGCCGCGAAGGGCTGGTTAGGAGCGGCGTCCGCAGCTGGAACTGTTCTGCGGGGCTGCGAGCCGCTCCAGCAGTTAGACGGGCTCCCTGCAGAGAGCAGGAGCGCTGGGGGAGGGAGCGAAATGCCATTTCGTCCGCGTCATGAAATCTCTTATCAGTGGCCAAGTCGGTGTTGTGGGTGGGTGAGCGGCGTTTGCCAGAAGAAGCTGCCTTTAATTTCTGCCGTGAAACGCGAGGAGCTCAAAGCTGTCAGCCGAGCTGGGAGCTGCGGAAGGGCTGTGTGGAGGTTGGGATGAATGTGTCAGCCGGGTTCGTGCAGCCCTCCGCGTGCAGGTGGTGCTTCGCCGCCCGGCTGTCCGGAGCGGCTCCCTTGGGCAGCGCCCGATGAGCGCGGCTGCTCCGGCGTGCCGCTCTGCACTTCCTAGTCGCTGAAATCTGGCGCCTGCGGCGCCTCCTGCCTCGTGAGCGTGTYGGGAGCCTGGGCCTCACGAGACGAGGGAGCCGCTTAGGTTGTCGTTCGTCTTGCCGTAAGGGCTGGTTACAGGCTCAGCTTGTCGGATGCTCGTTTACCGTCAGACGGGAGGGAGTAAAGAACCCGAACAAATCGGTGCCACTCGGGGTAGCGTGAGACGCAGAGGCCTTCGAGGGTGTCTGGGCCTGCTGGGCCCCCCCGCTTGCGTTGCCCGGGTTTGAAAAGCCCTCGAGTGGGGTGGAAAAGCCGGGGAGATCTGCGGGGCYGCGGCACCCCTCTCCCCGGGGCGGCGGCGCGCTCGTGCGGAGCTGGGGGGCCGCTGGCCGGGCGTGCTGGCGAGCAGGGACGGAGCGACGGGGCTGGGGGCGGTGCGGGGAGGAAGCTTTATGTAATTCTTGGCTGCCTTCTGAGTAATTGTTTTAATGAAATGGAATGCGGTGTGTTCAGTACTTGCTTGGCAGAAACAGCCGTTTTTTAATTTTTTTCTTTTTTTTTTTGAGGGGGGAGGGAGAAGATGTTGGAGCAGCCTGTTTTCCAGCTGGTTTAAGCAGTTAAGCTTGGATTTGCCACACAAATAGGAAGAGAAGATTGTTCTCAATGAGGGAGCTTTTTGCACTGGTGCGTGTGTGGRGGACAGTCTTTGCATATTTAATGTGTGAATGATGGAGCCTGGTCGCCCTGTTTGACTGAGGGCTTCGAATCCCGGTATATGGATCAGATTAATTTTAAAGTGCTCAGCAACACTGGGATAATAGTGATGTGAGTAGGTACATGTGCATATGAAATATGTATGCATCTAGATACTACATAGGAAAATGAATCAATTTTCTACTATATTGTAGTTAAGGAACCTGGAAGAATATGATAAGATGAGACAAGGAAGTCAACTTAATGTTCAGCACCACAGAAATTACAGGCTGGGAATCTCGACCTCTGCAGATTAGTGCAGAATACTCTCTACTGCTGTCTCAGGTGGTGGTTGACTTTTATCCTAGGATTGGTGGAGGAAAAATCAGATATCTTACAGAAACCTCTTTTTTAGAAAGTCATCTGAGGAGGGATTCATTTYGTGTACCTATGAAGGGAAGTTTTTTCTCATGCTGCTTCTATTTCAGTATTGCTGACATTTCCATTTTTGGTCAGCAGTGGAGACTGTTCTCTTTTACTCATCTTTTACCTCTCAAAACCTACTTTCTCCATAGTCTTTATCTTTATTGCAATTTATTGTGGTCCTGAGTTCTGTTGCAAGTAAAACAGCCTTCRGTTGATAGACTGGAGTGTTTCTCCYATTTGAAAAGTAGACAAGTTACTTAGCTGTGAGTAGAGCAAAACACAGCAGAAGTAAAGATAAGTTAGCCTTCCTGCTTCGACTGCAGTGAACTGTCGTGGGAAAAACAACATGTATTTTAATTCTCAACAACTTTCAAGGGACCCCTTTCGTATCCAGGGAGACAGATTTCATTTTTGTTACTGTTGTCTTTGTGAGGRGGGAACCTTGCAAGATCTGTTTTATGGGCCTTTCTGAATGTCGTGGCCCAGCATGACTGTGTGTGTGCGTATATGTGTATTTGTAATATATATATTTTTAAGGAGAGGAACCTGAGTTACTCTGTGCCTTCAAATAGTTTTTGTGAAGCACTGGTCCTGCCTTAGGCAATGGCTAGTAACAGAGTAACAACTGCTGTGCAGGACAGTGAGGTGAAGAAACTGTTGTGCATTTGATCACTTTTAGTGTTGTTCTTGGTAAAGAAAAATCCTAATTATTTCTCTTGCAGGTAACGCAGATGATAAGTAGAACGGTAGGTCCTCTTTCTTCTTGCAGGATGAAGGGATATGAAAACCTCGACTGGATTCTCTAGCTCTTCTCCATTCACTGGCTACCATATATTCCAGTTCTAAAAATGTTTGTTTTCTGTCTGGCTTTAACAATTTCCTTTCTTTCTGTGAGCCTCAGTCGTGACGTTGTGAAACTCTTAAGCCACGTTCTTCTGCCAATGCTGGAAAACTCCCACAGATTATGGGAGCTGTGGAGCCGTTGCAAGTCCCATCAAATTGCTGCTCACATCTTCTCCCAAAGTAGGCTAGGGGGAACGGTACAGTTCCCACATTAATTTCAGCAATGTTATCCTCCTTTCATTCTGAGAAGCTGCTGTTAAAGTAACAAGAAGCTGTTTTAATTAAACTTCAAAACCGTGTGCCTCTTGCTCCCTTGTATTCTGTTGTCTTTTAGGAGGACTTTAAAAGATGTTGCTAGCTGCAATTACTGGGGTTATCTTTAAGTTTTAGTCAAACGCCCATCAGGTTGAAAGCTTCATTTGAAAACTTTCTACCTATTATAGTTAAAAGTAGTACTAAGATCCACATGACTGAAAAATGTTAAACATTTTGTTGTCGTTTCCCCCCGCCCTGCTCTGTGAGTTTACATTGTGCTTTTGGCAGCGCTTTGTGTGAAGGCAGTTGCTGATGATGACTTACACTTCTGGCTCCCAGGGAGTTCGGCATTGCTTCCAAGTCTGCTCCCACTCTCTGTTGCAGAGAACGCTTATAGGAAAGAAGACCTTTTTAAAAGGAGAATCCACCATTTTGAGAGTAGTTTCTTAGTAACTGGATTTTTAAAAAGTTAGCTTAACTACATGCCACATTAGACAAACATTCCTTTATTTAGAAAAAGGAAACAAAATCCCACCAGAGTAGTTGGCAGGTCAAATCAGTAAGTCTTATTAATTTCTCCTAATTTGTATTTTAATATAGTAACCTTTTATTTAGTATCTCTAGTTCCAGCATGAGATTTCTTGAGACTTTTTCCTTTCAAGCACAAGATTTCAAATATCGAGTACCTTATTTTTAAGGGTAGCTTTACATTGTTGGACTTCCTTTGCATTTTCAGCTCTCACTTAGTAAGTAACCAACATTATTTCCCCAAAGTTGCTGGAGTTTCTGAAAAATATTCTCTTCAGGGACTAAAATCTGTCAAGTTTGCATTCTGTTATCCCATTTGAGAGCCTTCATGATAGCAATGTCTCAATAAAACTGTACTRAATATGGATACGATCGCAGTGGCTCTGTATTGTCCCCCTTCTGCACTGCTGGCCTCCTTCCTTTGGTAGCGAGGGGGAGGGTTATGTCTCACGGGCAGAATTTGTGCTTCTAATGTTTTTAGTGAATTTATTATTTATCCTGATACTTCTGTCCTTCATTTCATCATCTCTGTGTGTCTCATATTTTGCAATTGGCAATCTGCCTGGAATGGTCTATATTCAGATTTGTTTATGCTACTTGGATAGGGTTTCCACTGTTTAAATGATGCTGTTTTTTCCCCCCTTGAGTTTCGTGTCTGTTCTCCCATAACCATGCAAATCTTACCCTTCCCTTTGTTGGTTATAGGGTTCACGTGCTTTCCTGTTTCTCTTAGCTTTCGAAAGGCATGTGCAGGTGGGTAGGATCATAGTGACCTTTGGCAATCTTACTATTGACTGCAGTTATCTGTGTGGCAAACATGAGATGCTGGTGGACCTGCGGCTGTGGTCCCACAGGCTGTTGAGTTAACGTGATGGCTTGCTGTTGAAAGGGGGATGGTTTTAGTTTCACTTGTCTCTTACCCCTTTGCTGCAGCCTCTTTCGGCTCTTTGCACGCACCCATTCCCTCTTGCTGACTGCGGTGCTTCTCTCCCTTTTCTGTGGCGAATCACTAACCTGGAAGAAAATGCTTTTCCCCTCTGGGTGTGTATTCTGTTAAACTGGTTCATGGAGGGGTCTTGCAAGAGCTAGAGCCAACACAAGTAAAAGGCAGCACCACATGTCTGGAAGAGGGAGTAAAACCTCTCCATTTTTGGCAGTGGTGAGCCGTTAATTTGGTTTTCTGCATCTTGTGAAACTATATCCTTAGCTCTGCAGTACTAAGTGTCCGGTGAAACTCTTGCAGTCTGCTCSCATGTAAACCCTCATATAACGTATTCTTCTCCCCTAGGTAAGTAGAATCAGCAGTTCCCAAGTTATAATCTGCAAGTGGTAAGTGCTCTACGGCTGCCCTAAGGTGTCCTGTGAAGTGGTAAAACCTATGTTTCCACCTGGGGGCTCTGGATGCAAGCAAGCGTGGGTTGCCATTGCCCAGAGATTTGGAAACTGTTGCTGGGTGTTCGAACTGTTCTAATTTGCCACTGCCTTAAGTTACTACTTGGAACTCTTCCAGAAAAAAATTTCACCAGCAGACACACATATGTTGTAACTTTAATGTTGCTCATACCAATTTTCAGTTCAAGTCAGATCTGACTGCCCGCAGTTATGCAAATCTCAACTAAATAGAGTCCACCCCAGGCTTCAAAAATGCCCTGGCCTGCCCTCATTGGAGTGGGCACGTGGAGCGTTGCTCGGCGGCGTCTGGGTGCCGTACGCCCCTGCGCGTGGCAGTTCTCTCCAAGCCCTTTAGTCCGGAGCAGAGCAGCATCTGGGATGTAAATGGGAGGAGTGTGTTCCACTCTTGTTTTCTATCCATGTCGTTAGTACAGTTTTGTGTCTCTTTTCTTGGAAGACTTTAGAAAGATTGCTCAGTCCTGGTTGCTAAAGAGTGTATTTTCTTGCTGAAGGAAGAAAACTAGTCTGCTGGAGGAGAGAGGAGTTTTTTTTTTTTTTTTCTTTTTCCCCCAGCAGCTCTACGTGCTGCTAGAGAAGAAGTAATATAGGGTAAAGGGAACCTTTTGTTTCACTGCAGTGGGGAGGACAAGTTTTGACGAGATACTAGTTATATGGCCTCAACCTGAAACACCTGGCTTGGGGAGAGCAGCCTGGGAGGAGGATGCATAGATTGTAGGGCATCATAAATTTCCCAGCACTCTGGTGGTTTTGGCCACTGGCACGCTTTCCCATGAGCGGTTGCTTGACTGATCAGCCAAAGGACTAGAAATGTCTTAAGCCTTGAGTTTCTGCTGCCTTCACCAGAGCTGTGGTTTAGCGCTAGTGCCTGTCCTTGGACTCCTTGCGATAGTGCTAATCCGTGTTTAACGGAGGTCTCCTTTGTACCGGAGCTGTTGGCTGTTTGTAAAGCGGGAGTGTGCGCTGTGTGTTTGACCTCGCGTTTGTGGAGCAGCCACATGCTGATGTAGCAGGAAGGGCCTGGTTCCTCAGATAGCTGGCTTGGCTGAGCCCCTCTTCCTGCAGGAATGCAAGGGAGCGGGTATTTTGATCGGAGACCTTGGCCCTGGGGAGTTGTCCCTGGGGGGTCAGTTTAGTGGCAGCTTATTTGGATTTCATGATTTTTTTTTTCTTTCTTTTTCTTTTTTTTTTTTTTGCTGTGGCAGAGGAGAACGAATCTTGTTGGAGTTTTTTGAACGTTGATTTCAGTTTCTAGAAGCTTTCAGAGAGAAGCCAGCAGCAAATAAAAATTCTGGCCTGTGCTGGGAGGGGCTGCTTGATCCTTTGCATGTGTAAGAGGAGATGGAGGGTTGAGGGGTGAGTGCATGGGTGATGAAGTGAAGATATTTTTTTTCCTTATATATATTTATATATATATATTTATATATTTATATTTTTATTTTTTATGCAGGCTGCTGGTTGAAATCCAGCCCAGGTCAGTAACGAGACAACATTAACTAATTAGTCGCTTCTGTAAAGCAGTCGCGTTGGTTGCCATCGGCTCCGCGCGCTGAGCTCGGCCGCGATGCTGTCACGCTCCCCTTCGCTTTGGGTGTTGCCACGTTTTAACAGAACCACKGTCCTTCAGTTTTGTCTGAGCCAGCTCCCCCCTCCCAGCGGCAGTTAGGTCAGTGCTGGCCATTTGCTAATGCCTTTGTTTGGGACTTCCTGGAAATGCCTGAAGATCTATTTGTTCTCAGGCAGCGAGCAGAAATAGATCTTACACGAGCAGACCCGCTCTTGGAGAGGGCTGTCGGAGGCTGTACTTACCCTCCTTGGAGACCAAAGCTGTTTCCAATTTGGAAGCTGACATAAAGGGAGGGAGATGGAGACTCTCTAATTTGTGCAGAGCGTTGCTCCTCCTGATCTTTCGTAGGACTAACTATAGCTGCCCGTAGGAACCTCAGTTTATTTGCTCCCCGAAGGAGAGYGTCCTGACAGAGGACTCGGGAGCAGGTGGAGCTCACAGCAGGCTGCAGACTCGGACTGAGAAATTCCAACTTCAGTATTTTTAGTGCAGGTCTGGGAGTCGGACTTGCTTTCTAATTTAGTCTGGACTTGCTGTGTTAAGCGGGGCTGTTCTCCTCATTACTGTGCAGCAGTTCTCCATTTCTGAAATGCAGATGCTTTTCCTTGCTCTCTGGGGATGTGAAGATTAGGGCAAGGAGTTGGCAAAGGCTGGAGTTCAGGTGCAATGGCTGAAGCATTCATGCCTGTCGTTGCTGCAGTTCAGAGCCAGATATATTTATATCAATGTAAAATGGCATACCTGGAGGTCTAGGTTTAAAGTGTGGAGCTGTTAACTTTGTGACTGAAAAATGTGGCTGAAAACGGCTTCCATTTCTGCTGTGTGGGCTGTAACTTCTGGGTGGGACAGCTGGCTGAGGACAGGAGCACTGAAATTACCCCTCTCTGAATCAGCAGAGGTCCCAAGTTTGACTTCTGAGTAAGAAGACATGTGAGGTCTATGCAAGTGAGACATTTCACGTATCAGAGACTTTTCTTGTGCAATCTTTAACTTCTCTGTTCAGTAAACCAGAACCTGGCTTTGTGCTCTTAAACGTTGTACGAGTGATGAGATTAGATCTGACTGCTGCTTCTGCGTTCGCCGTGTTACAGGATGTGCTCGAGCTGCGACTTGCAAACTCTTTCCAAACTTTCCCTGACTCTGTCCYGAAGATTGTTCATAGAGCAGTGGAAGAGGGTTTTTTTGACTAAACTTATCCATCTTTGGTAATCGTTTCCTGTTGTTCAGGACTCGTATTGAGTGTGCAGTGAATCTAGATGGGAAGGAGCTACGCAAAGGATTATTTTCTCTTTTAGCTTTGCCTAACTGTCGGCTGTGAATCGCTATACAGAGGCATGCAAGTCCTGTGTAGCTGGGATTGTACATTCCCAGAAGCCTTTGGTAGCTGTGAAACTAAAAATGTTTATTTGTCTAGTACATTAGAACATGAATTCAGTTTGCTAAGGCACCAGGTCTCGGTGTAGGGTGTTTTTTTTCCTGGCATGAGCTGAGTTTTCTGCTTGAGACTATAAATTTAAACAGAGAGAAATAAATGTAAGATGTCTCTTTTCACTTCAAGTGCAGAGACAGCCACGCTAAAGACAAGGATATGCTGTAAGACAGGAAATATCCCCTTCCCCCCTTTCTGGAAATAAGAAAGAAGTGGGAGGACACACAGCATTGGGTGGGAGCAGGCTCTGAGACCAGAGATGTTGCAGTGTTGCTAATAAGTTCAAGTATTCATCTCTGGAGGCAATACATGAAAAATACAGCCGCCAGCTTGAGCAGAGATTGTGTGGCTTTGCTCTGCGTCGTCCTTCTGAAGTCTTCAAAGCCCGTAGGAGACTGTTGTCCGTGCTGATGGAGCGGACACCTTGGGTTAATATGAAGAGCTTGGAAGGACTGCACTTCATTTAGTGGCCTTTCAGTTGAAACAAGTTGTGTTCCAATGACATATTGGAAAAACAAAGTCATATTTCTGTTAACCTTATTTTCACTCCAACCCCCTCCCCCCCCGAAGCATCAAGTACATCCCTTCTGAAAGGACGTGGTACTTAGATCTCAAATCAGTTGCAGTGTGAGGCCGCTCAGCAAACATTTAACACATTAAGGAGTRTTTCTCTCTGGCCCTGTAGGCAATGGTGACATGCCTTGTGAGACTTGACTGCTCTAATCTCAGCGCTTACGTTTTCTGTCTGGGCTCCTTTAAGTGTCAGCTTAGTATTTTCAAGAGCTTAAAAAGTCTTGAGGATAAGTTGCATCTGTGTCTCAGTATGTGTGGGGCAACAGTGACTTCCAAGTGCTTGAGAATGACAAAGCCGATGTGAAACACCCCCACGAGCTGTTTTGAGATAGTAGGAAGGGGGTGAAGGTTTTTCTAAGGAAGCTGGAGGAGGGCAGGAWGACTGCGTGCATTTTGTAGGTGGTGGATGATTTCTCTCAGCCTGTTTGAGTGTGGGTCTAGCTTAGTGTTCAAGAACTAAGTGAAAAACTTCTGATCCTGTAGGAAAATCTTTCTGCGGTTCCCTTGCACAGCTTGGACTGCAGRGCGGAGAGTGCTGGGGATTCGTGCTGCTTCATCTTCACCTCGGGTGCTGATGCAGGCCTTCGAGGCAGTTGCAGTTGCTCCGGGCCTGCATGCTGTGTGCGTGCACCTATGCCCTGTGGGCCCGGGTAAGATCAGGTTATCTCTCTGCCAACTGGGTCGTGTGAGCGGAGCCAGCGCCTGAAGGATTTCCCAGCCTGTTGCGTCAGAGGTGACGAGGAGCAGGTTCGAGGTGCTAGCTCAAAGAGGAGGGTTGTTCACAGGAACTTCTGGTGTCCAGCTGCAGTCTGGCCAGCTAGAGTCTGTCCRTCTCTGTGCCCTTGAAAATCTTGCTGCTCGGTAGCACAGACGGGAGCTAGCTGACCGCTCGTGATGCTGGCAGTCTAGCCCTGTCAGCAGGCTGACAAACACGCCGCTGCTGAGGTTACCGAGCGGTCCGGAGTGTGTCTGGGTTAGTCTGGAAGGAAGCGGTGTGGCCGGTTCCAGGAAAGGTCTTGCAGTGCCTTCTGCCTTTTCCCAGCACACTGTGCAACGCCCCTTGCCACTGCCCCTCAGAGAAGTCCCGTGGAAGGTCTCGGCTCACGCGACGGGCTCTGCCGGCCCCTTGCAGCGTGCAGGGCTGGCTCCCTTCAAAGCCTTCTGGTGAGGAGTAGTCTGTGTCAAAAGTTAACGCCTAGGCTCAGTGGCACCGACGAGTTGAGTAAGGCAGCTCAGCACCAGTAGCTGTATGATACGCRCAGTCCTAGAGACCGAACTGAATCATAATTCTGAGGTTTTGCTGCAGAGTCTGTGTAAATGCCCGTAGAGGTGGCTCCTAGCGATGAGGGATGTCTCCAGAGCATTTCAGGTTTTGCCTGCTGATCTAGTCTCAGACTGAAGCTTTTCTGATCTGCATTTGAGGTGCAGATTAATTATGAGAATCGGATAGGAAGATGTGTAATTTCTTTCAACTAATGGCACGATGGGGCTCGACTTCACAGTTTGTGTCCTGCTCTCGTTAGTTGAGGTGGAGGTGCAGTGTTTTCTTTCTAAAGCRGGAGTTTTAGTGACTTTGGAGAAGGGCTAAACTCTGGCATTGTTCTCTTAAACTTTTCTAAAAGCTGCTTAAATCCCAGGGGGGAGGGTTGTGCTTTCAAGAAATGTGGTGAGTTTATCTAAAAAGAATAACGCTTTGCTAAGTGGAATTAGTTTAGGGAAGTGTCTGATGATGGCCAGAGCGTGCTCCAGGAACAGGGGGAGTTTGTGTGCTGGAAAGGGGATCGCTGGGCCCTTCCTTTGCAGTGGCAGTGCGCGGTTGGGACAGCTCTGGGGAAGCTACAGCCAGAGCACTCGCAAGGTTTGARCTTCGTCTCCAAATCCCCAAATATGCAGTGAATGGAGATAAAACAGTTACTGAAATTCTTAAACTAGCTGTGTTTACACACTTACAGCCTTGTGCTTGGGGTGGCAGTAGTGCATGTTACTTGTAGCCGGTTCGTTGGCCACAAGTCCTGGAATAAAAGCTCCGGCTTGGGTCTCGGTGGTTGGGACGGGAAGCCGCAATCATCGCTCCGGCTGATCGCCTAGACCACATCTCAGGACGCAGTGCCTTGCCTTTGTGTAGGCGCTCGCTGGTAGCGGTCAGAGCTGGGTCCTGCGCCGGGGAAGGCTGACTGGCTCGGCGCTCCGCGTCCGAGTTGAGCGCAGACGTGGTTCGGGGCGGCTGCGCTCAGAGGACTTCGCCAGCAGTCCTCGGCGTGGGGCAGGGTGAATTCTTGTTTGATTTGTCCAGCAGCCTGGTGTCACTAGGGATAACAGCGGCTAGATACCTTGGCTGTCGAGCTTTTCTGAAGCAGCCGCGCAGCTCTGTAAATTCACGCTACAGATGTGCGGTCTGGCTCATTCTGAGGGGTAGCATTAGTTCCAGGGACTCCTACGGACGTTGTCTTCAGTCAGAGTTGGCGATAACTACGTATTGATACCAGTCCAGACACTCTTCTTACTGAGCAGTTATATGTGGTTCAAAGCACGGCTTACACCAATACCTTGATAATGGCAAAATGTAAGGCCTTGAATAAACAGCAGTCACTGGAGTAAGTTTGGGGGGAAACTTCCTCTAGGCAAATCTAGACAACCTGAAGTAAAAATACCAGTGGCTGCTCTGCACTGGTACTGCCACAGTTGTTAGGTCTGACAAATGACTTACCTTTGTGCCTTGAATTTCTCTGAGTTTTAAACARCAGTCTGTACCTGCCTCACAAGCGAGCTGAGAGCTTGCTGTTAGCTACCGTGTGTTCCAATCACCTTCTCAAAGTATTAGCTAAATTTTAGAAAACTCTAAAATGTCTCCTTTTCAAGATGTTTTGGAAAGTAGACCAAACCATTTTACATGCTTTCTATATATGCGAACGAGCGATCTTCAGGATTTTAGCTGCATCTGTTCACAGTTCCAATCTTCCAGGTCTTGTTTTGACTGTAGTCCTTGGATTTTATTACTTCTGTAGAGTGTCTGTTCTTTTTTTTTTAAATTTAAAAAAATTGATTAGAATATAATCCTTAAGAGCCTGGTTTTATGTTTCTTTTATCTGGAAGCTAATGCCTGCATTCACGTGTTGCATTCCTGTTTTTTCTATTTCTGACTACTCTCTTCGTTTTTGCTGAGAAAAATCAAACCTGTTGTGAAAAGGGGGATTCCTGTGGTCAGTGTTCYCCTTTGGGGCTCCCCACTCCTTCCAGACTCAAACTTGAAGGCAGGGAGAAGTCCTACAGCAAAGCTGCAACAAGTCTTCTGGAGCCAGCTCTTTAAGAGCATTGAAAATGTTCCTTTCGAAAGGCTGTTTAATAGGATAAATATACCCAAGCTCCCCATTCCTCTGCAGTTACTCACAATGTAAAACTGTCTTGCCAGGGACTGGGTTACCGCCCTCAGCCGTCTCCCTGTGCGCGAGCTGAACTTGCATGTACTGCCGGAGGTGGGAGAGATGAGACTCGTTTGGATCTAATGACATTTTAAAAGTTTGGGTGCAGAGATTTTGAGAAGAGGCTGCCTGGAGGAGCCCAGTGCCTCGGAGTTCGGTTCTGGAGATGCAGTCCTGCTCATTCTTTTAAGGGACAGCAAAAAGTGAACAGCTGAATTCAGATTTTTCTAGCTGCAAAGAAAATATCGCTGGAGAATGGTGTGTTGACCTGCAATTTGTCTGTCGTATGCTGAGTTACAGATGATTATCATGTAATGTCCGTGTCCTTGTTCAGACCTGTCCTAACCGCTATTTTGCTTTTCATTCCCATTTGGCAGGCCTCTGGGAATCTCTGCTGCCTAGGCCAGGAGAACCTGTAGCGGTTCTGGTTATTTGAATATCTATGGGGGGGAGGACAGGGGAGAGGTATGGACACCCGTTCTCTGCAGCCCCTTTAGAGGAAATCCTGCAGTTTGTGCTCAAACATCTCATCCTTATTACCCTGTGCACGTTCTGGGATATCAGGCACATGTGGCAACAGAGGTGCTGGGAGGAGATGGGCTCCTGTGGCTGAATGTGTTAGTGCGGTGGCTGGATGAAGAATCCTGTCTCCAGTGTCGATTGCTTTCCAGATGTCCCACCCGAGCAGCAGACCKACAGGCAATGTATGGCCTGATGGTTGTGCAGATGTGGTCTGCTGCTGTTAAAAATGAAAGGCTGATATTTGAGGCATCTGATGTATCTTCCCTCAGCTAGGCTTCTGTTTCCTTCCTAGCAGTGCACTAGATGTAAAAGAAAAATGACCAACACCCTTTTGATCTGCTTACTGTATCGATAATGCTCTGATCTGCCGTGTCAGCATGGCTTTATAACCCGTCCTCAGCTGTTGAGAGCGCTGTACCGCATCCGGAAATCTGAGGTTTTCTTTTTTCTGGCACTAATTCTGTCATCTTTGAGTTGATTGAATATGCTGTGTGCCATTGGCCTTCTCCCAGACTGCAGTTATGCTGGGCAATCAGTAATAGAAGRGATTCTCCTTAATAAAAGAAAGCAATTTCAGGTTTCTGTTGGTCATTAGCTCTTTCACATTTAATCTTTTTGCTTCAGAGAAATAGTAGGTAGCTGGCAAATATGCTTTGAGAAGGAAGTACGTATGATGAGGTGCATATCTGATTAAAAGCACCTTTACTATCAACTGAGATTTTTTTCTTTACTTGTTTTTTTTTTTACTGTATAGCAGTCTGATGTAACTGGGCAGTGACAGTAGGGTAAATTGGGTCACTAAAAGAAAAGAGGAGGGGGGAACTGARAAGGAGATTGGTGCATGCATCAGTAAAAAGAGGCGCCCGTGTTGTCTGTTCCCGATCTCCACCTCAGAGCAGTGTTCTGCTCCCCGGTCTGGCACTACTGCTCTTATCAGGCAAACCTGGGGTGTGGGAAGCTGAGGAATGTGCCCCGTGGCTGCGCGTGAGGCTGTTTCTGCCGGAGGGTACCGCATTCGCAGGACGGCCAGTGCTGACACGCAGAGACGGCGAAGGAGCCTGCGTCGGCRTCAGAGGAACGCGTGAACCGTTCCTCCGCCTGACAGCGCTGCGTGCCCGCAAGAATGTGCAGTGAGTAACTTCGGAGAGGATTTACCAGTTCAGGGCGCRCTGAAGAGAATAATCTGACTTATTCTAAGATGATGATCTGTTCTTTCAGCTTGCTGATCCTCTTGGTAAAAGGGATTTTTCTGAGCAGTTCAACGTATTGGACCTCAGCTCCCTTTTCTTCCCTCTGTGCCTGCAGACAGCTAAGCTGTGCTGAGCAGACTGCAGTTGAGAGTTGTTGTCTCAAGCTGTCTAAATAACTTRCAGAGCTTTGGCAGATGCTGGAAACTACCTTGAAGCAATGCAGTTGGTATTAAGTGCAGATCATACATATTTCTAATGTATATGTAGAGCTGTGTGTGGGATTTGAAAGCCAGAAACTCAAGGACCCTGGATTTACTAGCAAAAGGGAGGGAAGGCAAAGAGGACAAACTAATGCTCCAAGGCTTCCAGACATCTTGGGGTTCTTGATAGTGTCGTTCTCTAACAGTCCTTCATCTACAGGAAAACCTGTGTAAAAAAAAAAAAAAAACACACTTGAATGCAAACATAGATATGCTCCTGTACTGGGGAAGATGTGATCTGAGCTGGCCTGAATGTGATTTCACTGGAGTGCGTAATTTTGGGGTTGCCYGGTGGAGGGAGGGCTCCGTCCTCCTCTGCCTCGGGCTCGCGCCCGCCGGCCGCTTTAGCGGGTGGTTGGCCGGGCGCCCCGGAGTCGCTGGCGCGGCCGGGCGCGCAGAGGGGCGCCGCGCCGCGGTGCGTTGTATCGACCGCCCGCTTGCGACGGCGGGGTGATGGCGAGCAAGGGCATTGGTGGTGCATTAGCAAATATCCCTCTCCCTTCCRTGCCCTGATAGTAACAGAGTGGAAAATACACGTTTTTATAGACATAATCCATGCTTGGGGGTAGACAGAGCCCTGTTTGGTCTCTGGTAACTGGATTGTGTTTGTCCACTGCATCTAGATGTCTGTGTTGACCCATTGAAACTACTTTGAGAGGTGTGTTGTTGTCGTCGCTTCTTGCAGGGGTGAGAAAGGAAGAAGGGTTGATCCTGTGGAGAGCGATGACCTGAAGATACAGTATAGCACTATATTTACCCGTTTTACTTTATTGCTACAAGATGACTTAATTTGTTCCCTAGAGATGAACAGATTGGTGATCTCCTCTCAACCTCGGGAGCCTCCTAGAGCTGCTCCTGTAGCCTGTAGGATTTTAGGGAATATTTGGGACAGCAGTGAACGTGCGGGGAGTTTGCTGCGTGTGGGTGCTTCCAGGGCATGGCGCGACAGCCCCTGGGATGCTGCGGTGAAGGTGCTGGTTTGGGGGAAAGCGGAGCCTACGTGGGACTGGCAGGAGGCTCCTGACTCTGGAGAGATGAACAAGTGGAGCGATAAGTTACTGCCAAACTCGCAACCGCTGTCAAGTTTCATCTCTCTAGCCATGTAAAGATGAAGTAGTGCCCTCTGATGGCAGTACTTGTGCAAGCTGGTCTGTGTCAACGCGTGCAGATTATCCAGTAACCGTATTTCCTGCGGGCTGAGCGGCGTTAACTGATGGGCTTAGGGGCGGCACTGTCCCTCGGGAGGGGCCGTGAGGGGGGAACACTTCATTATCCAAGAAATCGATTGGGCCTTTACTATTGCTATTTAAGGAACAGTCTCTGTAGTGAACCAAGTCCTGTAATGTGAGATACTTCTCTGCGTAAGGCCCATCTTCGCTACAGTCCTGCAGGTTAGAGCTCCCCTTTTGGGAGTAAAAGAGAGCAGCGGGCCTTTTCCCTGAGTAAGACTCCCTTCTTTCTCGTCTTTCCTTAATTTACTTTATCTTTTGGAAATGTTGAAAAGATGTGCAAATCCTAAATGGATGTGAACCGCTTGGGGGCCTCTTGGGATGCGATGCTGGGTGGAAAGCAAAATGTTATTTTTTTTCATTTGGTTTTGAAAAATTGCCTGGAGTCTATCTGGACTGCAGACTCCTTGCCTTGACCTCCAAGGGAGCAGCGTTTTGCTGTCGTGGCTCTGTGGGTTGCAGAGGAACTTCCCGCTTGGCGTGAGATATTCCCCAAGGTGGGCTGGATTAAGCAAGTCCTGCRGGCTGTCCTTGCCCCTGGCCCTCTCGTGGCAGCTCTGGCGCTTTTACCGGACCCTTTGGATGGGTGCAACTCCCTAATCCAGTGATTCAGGTGAGCCTAGCAGGAAGCAGAAGTAGGTGTTGGTGCAAAAGGACCTCCCTTCTCCCCTGGCAGCGAGCTTGGGGTGGGAGGGTGGGGGAGCCGCACGAGGCTCTGGGCCCGTGGGGCAGGTTGGTGTGGGCAGGATGGGCCAGGGATGAACGTCGGGGATGACGAGCACCCGGAGAGTCCTTTGCCCACGAGCGAGTAGTGTGGGTRCTGCCGACCTCTTCCTGTCCTGCGGTGTGGGGTGTTGTGGATGTGTAACTGCTTCAGTATCCGCTGGCGGTTGGTGTAAAGTTGAAGTGCAGTTTGACTGATTCGTCTCCAGCCTTTTCTCCTCCCTCTGCTTCCTGTTCCTCAGCTCTGCCTTGTTTGCTCAAGTCAGGAAGGGGGAGGGTATGGGGGAAGTTAATCATTAAACTGTAATGTCTTCTCCTTAACTCCTTCACAACCTGGGAGCAGAGGGYGCCTGTGATTTCCAGACACCACCCCCCGCCTCCTTCTGCCATCTTGTAAGAGAAAACTGGTGAGTTTAGCCAAACTCATTTTTATGCCGTTAGCGAAAAGCAGCGGATTTCTGTCCGACCGCTCATTCAGTAAGGAGCGCYGAGCCAAGAAGGTGACTGCTGTGGTGAGATGATTCCCCTCTGCCTGTCCTGCAAGGAGGCTGGCGGGTAGGGGGTGGAAAATTGGTTTGGTTCCCCTCTGCACCCTCATGGGGATTTTTACTTCCTAGTGGAACTTGATTTGCTTTTGTCATTGGTGGGCAGAAGCAAAAACCACACCTTCTCCGAGAGCACTTCTCTTGGAGGTTGTGTGCACGAAACCTCCAGCCGTAGGACCTGCCTGGTCGAAGGAATTGCAGCTCTTCAGCAGTTCCCTTGAGGTATGTGCCTTTCGCTCTGGAATCTGCCAGCTGTTCTTTTGCTTAAAAGGAAGATTAAACTGATTTTTTTCCCAGCTGCAGAAAGCTTATGTATCTTCAGGGAATCTGCTTCTGGGGTGTTCTGACCCCTATAGGAAGATGCCTGTGGCTAAATGATTTGGAGCAGCTTTTTGGCTAAATAAAAGATATATAGGGTTAGTTTAGCACAGTATCTAATCTGCTAATGACTCTGGTTCTCTGAGGGCAAGACTTATTCTTTTTTTTTCTTTTTTTAATATGTGCTTTGGTCTGTGGAAGAGAGCGGATATAAAAGCAGCACCTTCCTTGTCTTGTAATGCGATAATGTTGTCCTCTATTTGACCTTTTAATATATTATTCTTGAAGGGTTGCTCAGTATCTTGGCTGGTATGGTCTGCCGTGCTCGGGAAGTGGCTTTGAGCTGGCAGGTGCCTGCCCTCTTAGAGGCAGCCATTAGCCTGAGTGGTTGCTCGGTTGCTATTTTGGTGCCACCTGATTACTTCAGCTCTTTGCCACCCTGGCTGGAGAATACTGCTGGATTGCTGTGTTTGCAGACCGAGACTTCGGACCCGAAACCAAGTTATCTGCTGTGTGTGGGAGGAAAAGGGCAAATCCTGCAGACGCTGGGGTCTGCAGTGGAGGGCAGGGAGATCCAGAGGCGGTTCTGAGGCAGTCTCCTCTCCCAGTTCTGCTGAAGTTGCATTACTGCTCTCTGGCCGAATTCCATATCTCTGAAGGGTCCTGCCAGGTACATCCTGATGCCCTGGTAATGGAGAGTGCTGATGTCCCTAGCGAACTGGCTCTTCTCCAATAGCCTTAAAGAGCTGTGTGCTAGAGCCTGCTGCTCCGGTGGAAAGCTGGGCACCCAGCCACTGTGGCTTTCTTTGGAGAGCGAGTCTGATGCAGGCCTGCCACAGCTGATTGGCATTTCCACCACTGGGGATTGCAGTAGGCTCCTTACGGTGGGTTTACAGGTCTGAAGGCCCAGCAAGTTGGGATTTGCCTGTGAGTCACAGCAGAGGAGTGCAGGGGTTGGCATGGGCAAAGGACAATTGCCAGGAAGAAACCCAGAAAGATGTGGACGCTTTTTTTTCCTTTTTTTTCTGTCTAGTATTTGAGGGAGAGTCTTTTTCCTGCTTTAAGACTTCTGAGAGGGGCTAACCTTGTGATGCGTGTTCCTCTGCCTGGCACGAGTGCGGGTGTTTCTAGCTGATGGAAGTTTTTGCTTCTCTTCAGGAATTTGTGAGCAGTCTCCACCCAGCAATCTGAGAATTGTTTCCAGGAGAAGAAATTGCATTTACCTGGCAGGCTCCAAAATCTAGTTAACTGTTTGTGTGATGTACCGAGAAGGAATTTGCTTAGGAAAGTTGAAGCGCACATGCTTTCTGCCACGCCGATGGACCAATCTGAAAGTTGTGTGCTTCTCGCGCTTGCTTAAACTCTGGAGAAAACCCCTCCCGGGATCTTGTTTCCTGCAGAAAGCAGTGCCTGCGGCCACGTTAAATGACTCTGTGATGATGTGGGCCCTGTAATTAGTCTGTGTCAATATCCTGTTGTGAGTCGATCTCAGGGCAGGTTTCTTCTAGGCTCCTCTTCTACGGGCCGCAGGGAGACTATAAAGGTCCTTAGAGTTGGGCTGTTTTCCAGTTAAGACAAAAATCTAAGATTGACACAGTTTTTCTGGCTACTTTGTTGCCTCATGGCATTTTATTTGTACTAGAGGTTTTATGCACCCATTCAGAACTGGCCTGCAGTAATGTTTTACAGACCATTTGGTAGATCACGCTGGACGAAAACTCTTCCCAGAAACCTGATATGGATATCCTGAATGAGAAGAAGGAGAAAAAGCTGTTGGCCAGGAATTCACCATTTTGTTTTTCTTTCCTGCAGATGCCTTACTAGCGGACCTGGAATCAACCACTTCACATATATCCAAACGACCAGTGTTTCTAACCGAAGAAACACCTTACTCCTATCCAACTGGAAACCACACGTACCAGGAGATCACTGTGCCGCCTCCAGTGCCACCACCACCTTCTAGCGAGGCGCTGAATGGAACCGTGATTGACCCCTTAGAGCAGTGGCAACCCAACGTATCCAGATACGTCCACCAGCAAGTGAGTAAATGTGTGCTTGTGGAGATGGGGAAGGTCCATGCTTATTGTGTTGGTGCAGATCTGTCAGCAAAGCAAATGRGAGGAGGAAATAGCAAGAAATGAGGATGAATTTGGATACAAATAGAGTGAAGAAATAGGGGAGGTCTGGAGTTTTAATAGTTAGGGGGAGGAAAGTCTCAGAACTGACTAGTCTGAGCAAATGGGCAAAATATAATTTGAAACCTATTGTCATTGTTCCAGTAAAAACGGTAGCGTGTTGAGATGAGCGTTAGTCATCTAGTCTGTAGCCTGTGGAAAGCAGGCTGGGGGTTTCCAGCACAGATCTGCGATTCATAGGCAAATCTGAAGCAAGTGCAGAACGCTTGTTCCTGGAATAGCTCCTGAYGGAGGTTGGGGTTGGCTGCATAGCAGAATTTTATTGATCTTGGGCTTTGACTGTGTCTTATTCATGTGTAGTTGCAATGCAGTATATGTATTTGTTTGTCATTATCTATTTCCAATACAAATCTCATTTCTACAGCCCCAGTCCCAGTCTCCTATATACAGCTGTAGTGCCAAAAGCTCCAGTGCCTCAGTTCCCAGAGAGGGGCTCAGCTCTCCTTCCTCCCGTGCTGGTGAAGAGGAACACGTCTACAGGTATCTTGTCCCTATTAAGAGATAGACTTTAATTGTATGAGGACAGTGACTGCTGTGACTCAAGCTGTCTTTGAAACAAGTGCTGTGTTCCCTATGTATATTCTACCTCCCTGTGTCAGTTGTGCTTCTTATGGCTCTCTGTGTTTGAGATTTCCTTCCTTTTTAGATGCTACCGTGGCTTTGTACTCGCTTCACATACTGGCTTAGGCCTTCCATCTCCTCAGCTGTAGTGGAAGTTGAGGATCTATCAGACAGGACATGATTTGGTTCAAGCCAAATTGTTTGATTCGTTGTAAAGAGTATGATCCAGAAACAAATGGCAAATTCACTGTCCTGTTAAGCAGCCCAAAATACTTCTTTAGGAGGGGGGTGGCCTTTGTGTCTGTTATCTTGGGAAAATCAGTTACCTGTGGACTAGCAAGATGTGAATTTTCAAGTAAATTTGAATTTTTTATGATGATTTARAAATTCCATCTCAGAACTACTGACTTACAGATAACTAGTGTATCCAGCTAGAATGACAAACACAGCCCTCCTCTCCCTGAGAGGTTGGAAGGGTCCCAGCTGCATGGTGGGACTAACCTTTCTGCTGACGTGGGGGTGAGAGAGGGCTGGACTCGGTGCTCCATCCCTGATCTCCCCATGCCGGGCACTGTCCTGAGCACCTTTTTACGGTGTGCAGACTAGTGTTTGTCTGCTGTCGTGTGTTCCAGCCATGCCTAGCTCTTTCTGCTGAGCAGAAAGTTGCTTTCAGCTAGAACTAATTCTGGGTAAAGGTGCTGGCAGGTGTGTCCGGAGATGGTGCTAGGGATGCAGTTGTTGCAGTTTTCTGGGGGCTGAGGGCCACGTGTAATTAGTACGAAGCAGAGATGATTATAGCCCTTGGTTTGCTAGTACAAGGGTCTGGCGTGGCCTGGTTCTGATGCAAATTGTAGCTTGTGTGCTTGTGACCAGATGAAATATTCCCTCTTCAGACCTCATTTGTGAACTTTGTTCTCTGTCTGAGGAAGAAGATAACTGACCCTATGGAATTTCATAATTGTTACTTGTGTTATTGGTATCAGAGTCCTAAAGCTTGTTGCATATTAACCTTCTGAGCATAAACTGRCAGTGTGCTCAAGACAAGTTCTTGTTTTGCTTCTGAAAGCTCATTTTTTTGATACAATAAAAACCATTAGAGCATTAGAAGTAATTTGTCCCTTGTAAAACTAGGAGAAAATTATTTCCTTCCCAGTGGTGATGGGAAAACTGTTATTACAGTGCTTGAAAATCATTGTATTGGTGCTAAGTTTAATTGTGAAATAGTTTGCATTTGCGTGTGGTAAGGGTAATTACTGCTTATCCTATACGATAAGCAGTAGTAATTACATCCAGTGCTTTGTACACAGTTGTGCATGGTTAAACTTCTTTACACCTTTAACCCTGTGGAAAATGATTTTAAATTACCTTCTTATAAATTGATTGGAATTGCTCAAATAAAAAGGTTTGAGTATTTGAAAAGAGACCTTGTATGCTGCAGGAGGCTGCCACGTAACCTGCTGCTTTTGGTCATTTCTGATAGCTTGAGGTTTGTACTTTGGTTCCCTCATTCTGCAGTCTGTGCTGGCTCTGCATCCCTCTGCTTCAAGGGAGAGGTTTTCCCTGCTTGGTGTGATGTCACCAGAAACAAGTCRTTTTTCCTGGATGCCGGCTAGTGGTTCTGCTGCTGCTCTGCGTGTCTTGGATCRGCAGCTTGTTAACTCTTTGCTACAAGGCTGTGCAACAGAGTCTTAAAATCTGAGGCCCTGCCCATTGCTGCTGTTTCTTTGCAACTGACAGCTGAAGGTGTGTATAAGCAAACTGAAGATGCAGCTGAGCAGCAGCTGTGTTGGTAATGAGTTTCCACAGTAAGCATCGTCTTTCCATGAGCCATAAAAGCATCAGTTTTAAAAAATAAAAACAACAACAAAAAGCTAAARCCCAATACATGTGTTAACTTTGAATCTAAGTGTTCCTCTATCCTCCGGCTGTGTCTTGAACTAGAAGGGACTTCTCAGATTCACACTCTCCTTTTATCTTTAGTTTCCCCAACAAGCAGAAGTCTGCAGAACCATCTCCCACAATGACAAGCTCCTCTCTGGGCAGCAATCTCTCAGAACTGGACAGACTTCTCCTGGAACTGAATGCTGTTCAGCATAATCCCCCCAGTGGCTTCCCAGCAGGTAAGGAGTAGCAAGACATTTGGTATTAGCTTTGTGGATAGTTTGATTCCTAAAGTAGTAGTCTTTTTTCCTTCAACATGTTAGTGAAATTCCTCTCTCCAATTTGTAGAATCATTTAATTTGGATGAGATCTCTTGAATACTCTAGTCCAGCATCCTTCTTGAAGCAGGGCCACCTTCAAAGTTGTCTCAAACCTAATTTCAAAGTTAGATTACTGAGGACCCTGTAGCATTGAGCTCTCTATATCCTCAAAGACTGACAAGGTCTCTCTGGGCAACCTATTGCTCCTGCCTCCGATTTATATACATTTGTGGATGTGGGGGTCTAAGTTACTTTTTCCCTTCCCCTTTTGTAAAGATGAAGCCAGCAGAAGCCCATCACTGCCCAGTGCAACTGGACCTCACTATGTTATCCCAGAGGGCAGCAGCTCTGTGGGAGGGAAGGCTGCTCCCCCTACAAAAGAAAAACCAAAGCGAAATGGCGGGCGTGGGATTGAAGATGTGCGTCCCAGTGTGGAAAGCCTGCTGGATGAGCTGGAGAGCTCTGTGCCAAGTCCAGTGTGAGTAGTGTTTTGGTGGCTGCTCGCTTCGGTGGGGTGGGACAAGCCATTATGGGAATAGTGATTGTAGCCTAGGGACAGATGCTGCAGGAGAGTGACAGGCAGAAGAGTTGATTTGTGTGAAGGGTGGGAAATTGAACCAGAGCATGAAGATGCTGGTGCTCTTTTTTTTTTTTTTTTTTTTTTTTTTTTTTTTTTTAATTTCCTGCAACTGTTGCTGGATGAAAAATACACGTTAAGTCATGTTACTAGAGGTGTATTGTTCAAACTCAGATTTATAGCTGATGACAAAAGCCCACCATCTGACAGAATGAATGTTTGGTCATAGTCCATTACTTAATGGATGGTGTTTGTGTAYGCTCATGCTAGGCTTGGCAGAGAGATGAGGCCTGTGCATGTTGCAAAAGCTGGGCCTGAGGGAGGGCTGGCCGCAGTGGTCAGAGCTGCTGAAATGCACCGTGCTGTGCTTGTTCTCAGGGGCGGTGGGATTGCCMGTCTAGGAGTTTTCCCCAGAGACACTGCTCAAATGTGTGTTTTTTTTTTTTTTTTCCTCTTTTTTCCTCCCCTCTTGCCAGCCCTGCAATCACTGTGAGCCAAGGCGAGGTGAGCAGCCCCCAACGGGTCACTGCCAGTCAGCAGCAGACCCGTATATCTGCCTCTTCAGCTACGCGAGAACTGGATGAACTGATGGCGTCTCTCTCTGACTTTAAGGTGCGCTTTCTTGACAAACTTAACACCTCATATGGGCCCTYGCTGCCTCCAGACTCACTTGCCTGTTAGCCACATCTGCTGACCTTATTTGGTCTCCAGAACACTTTCTGTACCACTCTTCCTTGCTCTGAGGAAATTCCTGTGGTGGTATTTGTGTTTTGAGTGCTGCTGTAGGTGTTCTTGGCTGCTATAAATTCATCACTTGCCTGGAAGACAGTCTTGGGGACTGTTTTTCCTTCCGTTCTGCAGTTCGTCTGTGTTTGCCWAACATAATGAGCTTTAGTTACTGCTCAGTGCAGGGTGGACTATTTTGCTGTGCTGTAACTTAACAAGAAATAGGGGATCGTGGGACACCTCTCTGCTCACTGATGGAGACCAGGCTCTTCTGTTCTGCTGGATGACCATCCTTCTCACAGTGYTTTTTTACCCTGATGTGCCTTCCCTGAGAAGAGTGCATTAGGGATTTCCAGGCATGTGGTATGAGCACTCAAGCTTTTGTATCTAAGTGGAGGGAACCTCAAAGGTTGCAATTTTAAAACAGTATCTCTAATTCAGATMAAAATGGGATTAATATCCAAGCTTCTTGTAGGGGAGGAAGACGGCAAATACCATTCAGAATCTTATTTGGAAATCTAATTACTATATTGGATAAGAACTGCTACTGCTGCTTCAGTCACCAGTAGTACATGAAAATCCCATAATGGGATAAGATGAGGAGAWATTTGCCCGTGGTCATTTCTGTACATGAAATGCTTGGCTTATAKCCTTGGGATAACTTGTAAATGAGAATATTCTTTATTCATATAGCTACGTTATCATTCTTAAACTAGATGATTAGCTGTGGAGCTTTTTTTCATGAGATTACATTTACCTGCAGTCATAGCAAAATGAAAAATATTTTTTCTTCTTCCTTATAGATGGTTTGCTTATAGTTTTCTTGAATGATTCTCTTAAATCTCTTCTGAGACAAGAGGGGAGAGTGAATACGTAATGTATTCTCTATGCTGGTCATTATTGGATATGATTTTTTTTGTATGCACATGCAAGACTGCTTTATAATCCTAAAAAAACGACCTACCTCTTTGGTTTCTCCTCGCGTGGAGGATTCTGCTGATCCTCAACGTTTCTTGCTTGTGCTGAACTCCATCTCCTCCTGCTATGATTTTAGAGGAGACAGCCAGAGCTGAACARTGTTCTGTGTGGAGGGGTAAATAGGACATTCAAAGACAGCTGTGTTGTTTATTATTACCTCTGTGCCCTCATTCACATTACTGTCTTTGATTCCTGCCGTGTGTTTCACAGAGATGATTACAGCTCCCAGTGCTTGAACAAGTGTGTGAGTTCAGAGCCCGGCAGTGAGTACGCGTGCGTTGGCTAGGATTGAATTCGGTCTGCCACTCTGGCACACGCACATGGTTTTGTGCCTCGGAAATTACTCATTATTTGCTTTAGAGTTACTGTAGCTTGAGTTTAGGCATCCACAAATACTGACACCTTAGTGTTGCCCTTATTCGCTCCAGTATTAATATAGTACATCCTAGGTTTGGATGCGGGATATCCATAAGCATGTATTCAATCCGGTTGGAAAAACTGAGGATTGAACTTCCACTGTCGTGAAGCTGGGGAGAGTTCCCACCTGCGCTGCCAGCGTCTGCTGCTCTGCTCCTTCCCCAGGCTATGGGAGCACGGGGGCCGTGGCCTCGTGCCCCTGCTGCTTTTATCAGGGCTCAGAAACCTAGCTCCAAGTATGGCAGCTACTGCTGGCCTGGGCTCCTAGGTGAGCTCTTGGCAACTGAGAACCTCCTCACCCACCCCAGCTTTTCCTGGTGAGATACCAGGAGAGGGTATTTCTAACTGTGCGTGTTCAAATGCTTAGCASTCTTGGGAAAAGTCAAGAAATTCTTTGTGCAACTCTTAGTAAAATCGATGTGACAGAGGCTAGGGGCTTACTGTAGTACTGTCCTCCTTCCTGGCTTAATTTTTGGCTGAGTTCAGAGCAAACTAGAAWCTTGAAATACAACAAGATTTTAAGATTTGGGGCTTTATAACAACAGCATTTGTACTTTTGCAAGGCACTAAGCTCATCTGCAGTGAAATATTCTTCCCTGAAGCACCAAGAACATGGTTCCTTGTTCATTTCCCTTTCATTAATACTGCCASTGTTTTTAATGGTGACTTTCCCTTTTCCTGTCCTCCAGATTGCTTCATTTTCCCTTCAGTTCTTTCTTTTCTTTTTTTTCTTTTCTTTTTTCTTTTTTTTTTTTTTTTTTTTTTTTTTTTTTTTTTTTTTTTTTTTTTTTTTTTAATCCTGTCAATTTGTGCTGGCTAGTAATGTTAGCTTGTCTATAAAAATGGATTTCTGGTCTGTACCTGTGGCAGGGGCTGAGGGAGAGAGGTGGAGTCTTTTGCAGAGGTGAAAGATAAAAGGCAGTTGTGTGAGTGCCAGACCTGTGTTTGTTTGCAAGAGAAATAGGACAGAAAAACTGAGTATTATGAGTAATTAATTGGAGATAGAAGGCCATAATACAACTAGAAGTTCCAGCAGCAGTGTGCGTGTGGTGTCGGTGTTTAATTTCCCWTGTACTCTAGAGTAAAAAGTGCTGTTACAGACGGATACATTACCCTTTTATCATCTTTTGCTCGCTTAATGAGTTCCTCATTCTTTTTGCCTACAGAATCCATTTGATTTGGGTTATCTATCTCATCAGCTGGCACTGAGATTACTTAATGCATTTGTTTTTCATCCTCTGGGATTTCTGTATGATGCGATGCCTGCTTACGGCATAGCTAGGTGCTTGTATTTAACTGTTCTGTTACTGACTTATGTTTAACCATTGCTCTTAATTTAGAGTTAGTATGTTTTTAACATGCTGGAAATATTTGCCTTTGAGCAAGATAACTGTCTTGCCTTGAAAATGACTGCATTTTAGAAAATTTGGAAACTGCATAAACGTGAACCACGATGTAAGAACTGGTTACGTTCACGAGCGCGTGTAGATTGGGTAAAACGCGGGGCGGGGGGCAATACTGGGAAGCGCGCTTTTCGTTTGTAACTCCCGAGTGCGCTTCCTGGTCCTTTTCGCCGCTGCCGTGAGCGGGGGCTGGCGCTGTGCTCCTTGAAGCGAGCAGCGACTTGGGACGAAGCGCAGTCGCCTGCTGCTCCCCGTGTTCGACGAGCCTCGCGGCAGTGCAGCGGTCCGACCTCACGAAGACGTGCGTGTGCGCGAGCTCCGGGCCCCTCGCGGCGGCTGTGGGGTGCACAGATCCACCCCGAGGGGATCAGTCTCTTGCACCTGCTGGCAGATTTGGTGCGAGTTCTGGTTAATTTTATTMTTTTGTTCATGGCAAGTACCCAGAAAGGTAAGTAAAGGCTGAAATATCTTCCTAAAGGCTTAGGAAAGTTTTATGTCCCCACTGCCTTAGGACGTGAGCATCTAACATCTTGAGGCTTCTTTTGAAGAATACAACCAAGAATTGGAGTTTTTCTTGGGAGCTGTTGGGTTTGCAAATTCTTTATGGATAGGTCTTTAAAACTGGGAGGGTTCAGCATTGGCATTAGCTTGACCTGCTGTGTGAACTTGCCCACGTCACTGTTCTGACTCTCTCTTTTTAAGAAAAAGGACTAGTGCCATTTTGTCTCCTAGAGTTCAGCCAGGAACCACTGACAATGGGGAAAGGAGGACAAGTGATCTTTTGTTTTTGAAAAACCCCATAAGTCAG
>NW_028185350.1:2413674-2432117 GCF_003343005.1 Rhea americana | reverse complement strand
AAAAAAAAAAAAAAAAAAAAAAAAAAAAAAAAAAAAAAAAAAAAAAAAAAAAAAAGTCACTGATCTTGTCAAAGTATATTTTGGATCAAAATTAATACTGGTTTTGTTACAATGCAAACCTAGAGTCCTCAGCCTAAAGGAAGAGGCTAATCTGGCCATCTAAGCAAAGCTTACGAAGGCACAGGGTGGCAGAGTCCTTGAGATTCAGTGTGTGTCAGATCTGAGGTGAGACTAATGATTTGAGCGGAACAAAGCCCATGTTATCTGCTCCAGCTGTGACTGCCCTGAAGCTTTGTTTTCACTGCTGTGAACGCAGCTGACAGGAGCACTTTATTAGTGTATCAAGAACAAAATGTCAAGGTCTCTTTTTTCAGCTTTAATGCAAAATGTACATATGTCACTCGGAGTGAGTTKTTAATGCGACTTTTACTCACAGTCTAGACACGCCTGGGCTTGTAGCTGGCTTCCCAACAGCTACTGCACGTGCTCATCACAGCTGCAGGTGAGCATGTCATTTGTGTGGAGGGCACAGGAAAAGGATCTTTGACTGTAACTTGGTCATGCTTGATCTTATGTGAAGATCAGCACAATGCCATGCTGGTGTTGCTCTTTAGTATCCCGCTTTCCTTATTTACTCTTGAAAGTAGAGGCTTTGGATCAACATGGCTCTTTGGTTTGAAGGTCATGGTTATTCTAAGACTTAATTCCCGGGAGTTGTTTTTCTTTTTCTTACCTCTGTCTTTATCTTTTTCTCTCCTTATTCTTTCTATTTCCTCTTTGCAGACTAGTTCCACTATGTCTCTGATTTCTGAACCCTCCCTAGAACTGGTTCCCAATTCAACAAGTGCAGACTTCAACAAGCCTCCTCACATTTTGACAGTACTGTCGCATTCTAAACCCGCTTCTGCAGGTCACAGTGGGGACTTGGCAGTAACAACATTTGCCCCCTCAGCAGTCCTCCACATCGAAGAAGGCAGTAACAATGTAGGTCCTCCACCCTCGGGACGTTCTGCCACTCCTCCACGTGTGCCCTCTCTGCTGCAAACAGGCCCTGTGCCCCCACCACGAGTCTCTTCCAGTTCTGCTGTTCGTGGGGAGCAGATGACATCTGCAAGTTTGGTTAGGCTGAGTAGAAAGCCTGACTTTTCAAGAAAAGCTGTGCCGGCTTCCAGTGTGGAGCCTCTGTCTAGACCCACTAATGTGGAAGCCCAAGGCCTAGAATATGATTTGGTGATGGAGACTGAAAAGAAGGAGCAGGGAATAGAGCCCCAAACCTCAAATATTCCAGTTTCAAATATTGGAATAAATGGTCAAGGGAAGGGGCAGATACCTAAGGAACTGGATCGACAGGGAGCATTTGGGGGTAGTTCAGCGTTTTTTTCTGAGCACAGAAGTGTGGAAACAGCTTTAGATGAGCTGTGGGCCCTGCAGCTGTCTGAGCATGCACCAGAGGTACGTGCAGAGAATGACAGCATCTCAAATCCTGTGCATGAGCCTTCTGTTGTGGCCCTGGATCGGTGGGATGTTTTTCCAGACACTAAAAAACAGTTAGGTTTTGTAGCGCAGCAAGAACAAAAGCTAAAAGCTGAAGTACCATATGAAGTAGCAGTAGATATCTGCTCTGATCTGACCAAGAAGAGACAGGGCAGAGAGAGAACTCCTAAGAAAGCAGGTACTAACATCAATAAAACCAGAGACCAGGAAAATGAGCAAATCAAAAGCCCTACAGTTGTTGCAGAGACTCCTGAAAATGTTTGGAAAGCCGAATGGGATCTGCTGTGCGTCTCCAAGCCACCCATTGAGAGGATTTCTGCATCAGGCCAGGCAGGCACTGAGTGACTGTAGGCGTTGGATGAGTCCTAGCTAGGACTGTCCTGGTAGTGCACTAATGTTCTGTGTGTGGTATGAGCGCACCCAGAGTTCACCCACTCTTAACAGCATGTGRTTTTGAGCAATGTTACTGACAGCTGCATGTGGTGAAGGTCTGAAATCCTTTGCTTTATCTGGTGGTCTCTTCTGCATGTTGGCCAGCAGCATGGAACATGGCAGATCTTAAGGACTGTCCTGTGAAATGGACTTTTATTCCTTAACTGGGATAGCAAATGTTCAACCCGTAGAGGCCTCTGAAAAGTTGAARGGACTGCTTCACACCTGGCTCGGGATGGCAGCCTCTCTGCTCCACTTGCCTTTTTAGGTATCAGTGTGGGRGCTGTTACTGTTCTTTCGGCACTAGCAGTGCACCACTCTGTGCACCAGACATCTCTGACCAAAACTCTGCCTGTAAAGGGCAAATGCAGAGAGACTGTTGTGTATCACTGTTACGTTGAGGTTTCTTTAATGCTCTGCAGAGTGGTCTTGTTGCACCTCGTATCTTGGCTTCCTGCTGGTTACTTCCTTTTCTAGATAGTTATTTTTGGCTGGTGTGTGATAATCCTTACAGGGTTTTTCCTTTCACTGAGTCACTGTTCTGGGCTGTGCCAAGAGGAATTTTGGCATTGTGAGTACATGTCATCACTCCTCCAGCTCACAGTTGTCACTAATGGTTTGAGTTTGTGCTGTTGCATCTTGGAGCTTGCTCTTGCATTGCTCTTCTCTGTTGATGTTATTACCTTTGTCATTTAGATTAAGTCTGTAATCAAGAGGACAAAAGAGACCGGGAATGTGCATCCAATGTATCGTGACCTCTCTCCAAGGCGTAAACTAGGTCCTGCCATATTTCACAAGACTGAGTCTCAGGATCGCTTGATTGAAGAGCTGCAGGACAAACTGGGCATCGCTAAACAGGAACAGGAAGAGTGGAAAACACAGGATGATTGGCTGACAGAGGGGGTCGTTATCACTGCTAGACCCCAAAGGGAGGATCAGAATGGAGGACAGCAAGTAGAGAAGGTAGAGAGCAGGATCATGGCCTGGGAAATTCCAGTACATCCTGCTGTCCAGATAGCATTGTGCAGGGGTGCAGATTAAGTTTCTGAGTATGCTAAGCAACGTGAAGTGAAGATGTAATTCTTTCTACTCACCCTTGTCTGATCAGAAAGTGAATCAGCTCTCAGGTCCTGGGTTCTTGATGTTTAGGAYTGGAGTGAGATCAGAGGATGGTAGTGACACTGAATAACAACCAGTGGCCTCTTTTACCCACTTGGTTGTGGCAGTGAGGTTGGCCTGCTTTCCTATTTGTGTTCTGATGCGAGATGAAGGAGATTCAGAAAAGGAAGTGGGGAGAGCATCAGGCGGTAAAGATTGTGCCATTCCCTGATCTGTCTTGCCAGCCTTCCTGCTGCTGGAAGTGTTGGTTGGTTCCTCTTCGGATCTATTCACCTTTCTTCTTCCTCTGTGTCTTTCTAGGTGGTCTTTCCGCCAGAATCCCCGCTCCCCCCGAGGAGGACGATCTCTGTTTCAGCCTCTCCCCCACTTCAGCCTTCTAAAGAAGCTGCAAAGACAGTCCCTGCTAATGCTGCTCCCTCTTGTGTCCTTGGCCTTGCACCTCTCCTTCCACCCCTGCTTCAGGCTTCCCATGTGCCATCTACCTCAGCTCCTAGTCCAGTCTCTTCTTTTGGCTTGGCTCCTCAGACTCTGTTCCAATGGGAAGCTTCTGATGATGATTATCATGAACTTTCTGTTGTGGGCACCTCTCCTTCTGAAGATCCTAGGCACTCCTGTTCTCCCCAGACCTGGATCCCTAACACCAAGACAGTTGTTTCTGTTGGCTGTCAGACTGAAGACGACTCGCTCTTCCCACAGGTGCAGGCAGGCTTCCTTTTCCTCCTCTGCTTGTTTAACAGCATGTCTTCCAGTCTAACCACTGCTCCCAACTTGATAGCTCAGTAGATGTAATTTTGGGTAAAGGCTGGTACTGAATTGCTTGATGGAAGAGGCAAGCCACTGATAATACCAAATCAATCCCAGCTGTCCCTGTTTAACACTGAAAAGTACAAGTCATTGCAACAATCTGCTGTTGTCTATGTTCCTGTCTGTCTTGCTGATCATTTTGTGCAGCAGAGACTATGCAGGCTCTATTTCTCTCTGAGCCAAGGGAGTTAGGTCTGATATAGTCATCAGGTCTCCCTTACATAATCCCTTGGGGGAGAGGAGGTAAGCATGGAGAAGAAGATGGCAAACATCTCAAATTGGAAGGCCAAATCAGCAGTCTTTCCTGTGTTTGACCATTTAGACAAGTGTCCACAATGTGAGTGGATTTTGGAGGAGCTGCAGGGTATTTGTACAGGCAGATCTCAATGGTGAGGAAGGAAATGCCTCTGCATCTTGAACTGTTGTTCTTTGCAGGTGACCTCTGCTCCTCCCCTTGTCCGCAGTGCCACTCTGCAAGCTGTTCATGTACCCCTGGGTCCTCTCGCCCCTGAGAAGGCAGGACTATTTTTCTGTTTCCTCTCAGCATGATGTGCTCTCCTGGGGGTTGACTGTGACACAGATGTTACTCGGAGCTGTTCCTGGAGCTCCCAGTGTGGTGAATGTAGATGATGTCTTGCAATGCGTGGTTTGCTCGTAAAGCTTGTAGCTGAATTGGAGTGATGGCAGATTTTGTGGGTGAGGATGGGAATTTGAAGGAGCTTTGCATGATGAGTCTATGTGGATGCTGTGGATGGCAGACATTGTGTGCAGGAGATGGAAACAACCTCTTTCAGATGAGGACTCATCTGTGATCTGTTGAAAAGGCTGGACCGTCAGTCCAGGGTAGAAGTTAGTGTCCAGAGATGGATGTGCCTGCACTGGGCTAGCTGTGGCTTGCAGGAATGTGTGGTCCCACAGGCAAGGGTGAAGAAATGCTCTATTGCTGTGTGTCAAGTTCATCCTATCTGCTTTCTCTCCAAACAGTAGTTACCATTTGTCTGTCTGCTGTGTCTACCTGCCCTGCTTGGTGGCACAAGCTCCTGGTAAAATGAAGACAGATGTGATTCTGCAGACAAGTCCAGCCCTTTTCCTCTTGCTGTATCGTGCAAGAAGCCCTGGCTTTGTAGTGACTCTGGCCTGGCTTATAGAGAGCGCCTTATTGACACTCTGCTGTGACAAGTGTCTCCAAAACATACCACTGCAGAGACATTTGCAGTATCTATGTGGTGGAGAGTACTGCTGCCCAGCAGAGGGTTTGTTTTACGTGCAGGACACAGATGTGATGGGGCTGTTCTGAGCTGCTGGGCTAAGAAAGGCAGATAGTTGTAGAGATGGCTGTGAGGAAGGGGGAAGAAGGGGGTGTTTGGCTCCACTGGGAGTTGTGCTGCATACAAGCAAGACTCATGAGCAGCTAAAACTATGTATATCCTGAGAATTTTATTACAACAAGTGGAAACCAGTGTTTGACATTGAGTAAACTAGTCAGCTGTAAACATTGCTAACAGATGGATGGGGAATAGAGCTGCTTCTGTGGCTGGAAGGGCAGGATCTGCCAGGGCTCCAGAGAACTTCAGTATGTCCCTTGTCCCCTGGCTGTGATTGCAGCAGTCTGGAGGGTTGTTCACAAATGTTGACTTTTAAGTCTGTTTTAAGTCCTCCTTTGCTCCAGACCCTCATCTCAGGGAGGAACTTGTTTGGCTTTTTCTAAACCTAACAGTAGCTATTGTAGTGCAAAGTTAGCTAAAATCTGTATTTTACTATTGCAGCTTGCCTGAGTAATGAAGGAGGGTTTGGTGTTCAAAGAGAACATACACTTTCTTCCTGAGTTATGAACCTTAGTAAAACATTTCCCTCCTTCCTCCTCTGAGAAGCGTTTCCAAGCCTGAGAAGCCTCTGTGTACTGTGATGGTGTGATTTCCAGAAATGGTCTGAGAGAAGTGTCTTAATCCCCTTCTTCCCACCCCCAAGCATTTCCAGAGGTCACACAGTAAACATGGCAGTGTTTCCATTGGCATCCCATCTGCTGGGGCTCTGCTGTGAATGTGCTGCTCTGCCCGTAGGTAAATACAGGATGAAAAGCAACTTTAAAGGAATTGTTTCTTGGTACTTCCAGTGACCCAGATGGGGCAGAGGAGGCTTGGCAAGATGATGTGCAAAAGCAGCACAGAGGAGGGAGGGAAARGGAGAAGATATTCTAGCTGAAGGGCAGATGGGATGAGGAAGGAGAGAGGGATTTCTAACAGCGAGGAGAGAGTGTCAGCTGAGAGGGAGCAGCAACTGTGTAGGAATAGAGGTCAAGGGGAAGGGGCCTGCTGGATGGCATCTCTGCTTTGTCAGCTGGCCAAGAACTGATGAGGTAAAGGGAGAATTTTGGCAGAGGCTCAGAGAACACTGTACTGACTGCTCGGGATCTGCTGGTAACTTCTGCCATATGAGCAGTGAAGGAAAGTGGACTCCTCAGCTCACAGCTCTGTTGTTACACATCCCAGGGTCTGTGCATGTTGTCTAATTGGGCAGAACGGGTGTGCTTGATCCTGGCTCTTAGTGCCTTCTGTAGTGAGCAAAACCATCTCCTAGCAATCTGCTGCCCATCAGTGCAGAGGAGCCACTGGCAGCAATAGCAGGTATTTCCTTTGGAAGCACAGCAGCACTTGTCTTACAGTCTTTGGTTTCTCTTCCCTGCAGTTCATGGCACAGGGTAAAGCTGGGAGCAGCTCCCCTCCATCYACAGCCCCTAAACCTGGCAGCCAGTTGGACACCATGCTGGGAAGTCTCCAGTCTGACCTGAACAAATTGGGTGTAGCTACAGTTGCCAAAGGTGTCTGTGGAGCCTGCAAGAAGCCTATTGCTGGGCAGGTGAGTCAAAGACGCTGTGTCATTGCTGAGTCCTGGGCTGCAGCTGGGAGTAGTGGGGAGGGCTGTTTCGTGAGGCTGAAGGGACTGGAGATGCTGGAGAAACTGAAGTACTCTATTTATCCACTGGCTAGGTACGCTGTAAGCTCCTCCAGTGACCTCTACCCTGCCCTTGAGGGACTGCCCTCTCCTGAGATGATAGGTAATTCAGTTTTCATGCTACCCCAGTCCAGGGCTCACTTGAGTAGTAGAACTTGCCATTCTTGCTGACCTCCAGCTGGTATCTTGTCATGTGATCTAGGGGAGAAGAAAATAGAGTTGTCCTTCATGATTTGTATTCCCAACAGGTAGTTACAGCCATGGGGAAGACCTGGCACCCTGAGCACTTCGTCTGTACCCACTGCCAAGAAGAGATTGGGTCACGGAACTTCTTTGAGCGAGATGGTCAGCCCTACTGCGAGAAGGACTATCACAACCTCTTCTCCCCTCGCTGCTACTACTGCAACGGGCCGATTCTTGATGTGAGTTCCTGAAAAGGTTAAGGCTGTCAGAGTGGTGCTGGCCTTGGTGTTTAAAAACCTACACTTCACCTGTGTGTCCCAGATAAAAAAAAATTTTTTTTGTTTTGAGATTTCTATTTTTCCTTTGTGCTGGCTCTGAATGGGAAACAATTTGACCCAGCCTGGTTCTGTAGGTCATCTTACCTTCCCTAAAGCTGTAATCCTGCAGACCACTACATCATTCCTTCGTTCCAGTAACAATTCTCCAGCTTTTCGCTATTGGTAGTCTGTGGTWACAGGCACCAGTACTAATTCTGAGAGCTAGACGGGGCCCTGTATAAGGGAGGGAGCAGTGTGTAAGATCCTTTTAGGGTAAAAAGAACTGTGCGATAGGGAAAGCCTGAACCAGCCAGAGGCAGGAGGTAATTGATGCTCCTTAAGGACACACTATTCTAATGCATGCTGTTGTCAGCACCACTGTAATGTATTCTCCACCTTGTACCTCTATGCTGAAGCCATAATTTACATGACATGCCCTTTGTGTCGTCTTCTGAACAGAAAGTGGTGACAGCTTTGGACAGGACATGGCATCCTGAACATTTCTTCTGTGCCCAGTGTGGAGCTTTCTTTGGACCTGAAGGTATTGCTGCCTTATGCAAGGGGAAAATTATCTGCTCTCTTGAACTGCAGACAAGTGTGCAAGGCAGAGCTGCTATAAGGGGAGAGCCAGAGATGATAGGGGGACTGTTGAAGATGGAAGATGGAAGTGCCAAGGGAGATTGCTATCCTTGGGGGAAGGATGGCAGTCACAATCTCCTTTCCTCCCTGGATAGGAAGAGTATTCCTGTGGCTGGAGCAGGAAAGGCAGCAGAATGAGGGACAGCTGCCTGCAGTGTGTGTGTGCATGGKCAGGGAGAGGGATGATCCTAGCTGCTCGAGTTCCCCCCCCCAACTAGAGCCTGGCTGGCCATCGCTAAAGATCAGGAGCTGATGCTCTTTGGCTCTCTTCTTTTCCCTTGACAGGATTTCATGAGAAGGATGGCAAAGCCTATTGCCGCAAGGACTACTTTGACATGTTTGCTCCCAAGTGTGGAGGCTGTGCCCGGGCTATCCTGGAAAACTACATCTCTGCCTTGAACACCCTGTGGCATCCTGAATGCTTTGTCTGTCGGGTAAGAGACCCAAGGTCCTTTGCTGCTGCTGTACGACCCTTGTCTTTTCAGCCCTGCAGGCATTTGGTCTCTTATCAGGAGAAGGCGCCTGTAGCGTAGTGAAGAGCAGCCACCCCCACAGGATAAAAACATATCAGCAACCAAACACCTTCTTGTTCCTCTGCCTGTTCAAATTAAACTTTCTAGTTGCTTTGCTCTTTTTGTTCTCAGCTGCAATTATGGGCTTCTGCAGCAGCTCACAGAAAAACAGAGACATTTTCTGTGACCTTTAAATAATTACAAGCTAAGCTTCTCTCTAAGCACTTGCCTTAGCAATCAGATTGAGGATCTTTCTCCGGTGTTCAGTCTGACAGTGTAAACTAATAAGACTGACCTCACTCTGACAAACATGCAAGTCAGTGAAATAGTGGCAGGCTCCATACAACAGGCATAATAAACAGGAATACTGCAGGTTAAATGCTTGGCACTCTTTCAGAGTGCCTTGCTAATATTAACTCTTGCAGGCCCCAAGAGAAGAGCAAGTATCAGCCAGTATTTCCTAGAACGTGAAAGAGAGAGACTTGGGTCAGTAGCAGAACCGTGAGCTCCTGGTTTCTGGTGCGGTGCTCAGAGCACCACTCCGCTCTCTGAGGCTTGCCTGGAGCTGTTGGGACTGACTATGGCTCCAGCAGTGGTGTGTGGAGAATGGAGCCAGAAGTCCTGACTATGGGGCTGGAGAGGGCTGTGCCTTCTTGGAGCTGGGTTCAGACTTCTCAAGCAGCTCTGTTTTCCTTTCCTCCTGCCACCACACTGCATGTATTAGTGGGGCCATCACTGTCTTCCAGGACGCAAGGCAAGATTCTCTTCCTGTTTTTGCTAAAGCAGAGCTGACTTTAGCTCTCCTGCTGTTTGAAGGAGGAGACTGTTTATTGAACTAATCATCAGTGTTAGTGTTAGAAAAGTCATGGACTCACTGCAGGCAAACTGCATTAATCTCAGTTTAGCTATTCATGGCTACACACGCTCYCTGCTGGATGTGTCGGGTCCAGCTGCGCATACCTCCTCCCTGGGGAGGAGGATGGTCTGGCGCTGAGCAAACCAGAAACCTGGAGATCTGGCTTCTCCTCTGGGCCTTGCTGCTGATGTGCTGAGTGAGCCCAGCAGGGTGCTTGACTCTCCCCCACACCCTGTTGCCTCAGTTCCACCCCCCCATACAAGGAGGAGAGTCTCCCAGTCCTGTGGGGAGAGTGAGTGGGCACTTCCAGGGCAGGTTTGGAAGTGCTGCATTCTCAGCTGTCTGCTGAGTGGGGAAGAAGTGTTGGGCACTAATAAGCATACATATCCTTTTCTCATCCATTCAAAATCGTTAGCACTGTGAAGCAAACCAGATCTCCCAGTGGTGATGTAACCTCTGTGTGTGCCTGGTGGAGATGTTTCAGGGTGGAAGATCCTGTGCAAAGAGTATATGCAAAGTGTCAGCTATTCTGCAGAGATGAATTGTAAAAATGAATTGGGCCTCTCCCAGTTAGAACCAGCCCCCAGTTCATCAGAATCCTGCTTGGTAAAGTTTGTTGTGCTGCCCATTACGAGGAAGCTGGAGTGAGGTAGGGAGATTAGAGGGGGAAAAAGTCTTTTCCTTTCTGCCAATTGGATGCATATCTGCTAGCTCATTTGTTGTATTTTCCATGTGTTAGTGAAGCCAGCTGGGGGAAAGGACATATTTATTTCCCTTGCTTGCAACTGTATMTGTCCTTCTATCAGTCTTGGAAACTCTCATCTTGGTGGACAGAGGTTGGCTTTTTGGACAACAAGGATGTATGTTGGGAGGTGACAGTTTACCTGGCCCACAGTACTATTAGATTGGGCCACAGGGCAGAGGAGGTTTGTGGAGCAGCCCAGGWCCCTGGCTTGTTACATAGTGTATTCTCTTCTGCTTTTTCCTCCTGCAGGAATGTTTCACACCATTCATCAATGGCAGCTTCTTCGAGCACGACGGGCAGCCCTACTGTGAGGTGCATTACCACGAGCGTCGTGGCTCGCTGTGCTCTGGTTGCCAGAAGCCTATCACAGGACGCTGCATCACTGCTATGGGCAAGAAATTTCACCCCGAACACTTTGTCTGTGCCTTCTGCCTCAAGCAGCTCAACAAAGGAACCTTCAAAGAACAAAATGACAAGCCCTACTGTCAGAACTGCTTTCTCAAACTCTTCTGTTAGAGGCATCCTAGATGGGAGCTAAGCATCTTTCTGCCACCCCCTTGGCAGTTCTGTCTCTTTGAACATTACTGTGATTTAGAAACCTTACCAAGCAGGGGAGAAGGGGAGGGGGTGGGGTGGGAGTGCTTGCTGCTGCTATGGAGAGGCAGTAGATCCAGAAATGAGATGGACCATTAAACTGGAAATGCCCTTGCTGTATCTCAGCAGAGAGAGGCTGAGTCCCCTCATTACAGCGTGTGTGTCTGCGTGTGCGACTGACAGCTGAGCTTAGCCCCAGGGTTTGGGCAGGGAGGTTTCACCCAGCCCCCTCCTGGCAGAAGGAATCTGTGCCAGTACTTTTCAGCCTGTGTCAGCTCTCTGAGCAAATCGTGACACTTGCAGACAACACAGCCCTCCACTTTGACACCTCTCCCTAAGGCACTTGAGTGCATTCATGCAGTCTGAGCAATAGCACAGTGAGGGCACCCTGTAATCTTGGTGCCACCCTGGCTCTGCTCACCAAAGCCACGTGGCACGTGTGATTTACTGAGATGAGACATCAGCACAGGCAGCCAAGACCCTGCAAGGGTCTCTCCAGTTCCATTACACTGTAAGGAATTGATACCACTTACTTTTTCTTAAGAGGAATTGATGCATTACTGTGTGGGTTTTTTTTTTCTGGTTTGTAATTCTCTGCCCTTTCTCAAAACACTGGAGCAAGAGGTGGGGAAGAAGCCCCCGATCACCCCTCAGCACTGATGTCTGTTCCTGTGGGTGGGATCCTGTGCAGGGCACCTCTGTCAGCACCCAGGCCTGCTCAGGGCATCTGCTTCTCTTGGTGGCTGCCTCCAGGAGAGAGGAGGTGGCTGGCATCATCCCTTCTTTAAAAGCACGTGCAGAGAGGTTAGGGCACAACTTTTTCCATCCATCCCCACCGTGAGCGAATGTGACGTGTGTATCTGGCTGGAAAATCTCCCACCTATCAGGGCCTGAAAACAGTCACGGGAGCAGGGAGAAGTAGAGGGGTTTAAGAAGCCAGGAAAAAAAAAGCTCCAGACTATAGTTTCTTCTTCCTCTCTTTACTAATGAGACCTGTCAGCCTTTGGTATTTCCCTTTTCTGTGCTCTTGTTAAACATGTTCTACTGAGAGACACTAGAGCAATAACCTTTTATATTGACTGTTACTGGTATAACAAGTCCCTTGGGTCAAGTGTGTGATACACTTGCAGTTTTGCTATCAAAGTGAATACTGTATCCTCTCTTTGATAAGAACTGTAGATTTCTACACTGATTTTGAATTCATATCTAATTTACTTTTAATCCTCTTATACAGAAATTGGTTTTGAAGTGATTTTAAGAAAGCAACTTTTATATCTTGAGCTGTGCTGTTCTAGGCAGTGTGCCAGTTGTGCTGGTTTACTGCATCTGTAACCTCAACGCTTTGTTAAACCTAACTAACATTGATTATTTTCCTTTTATTGCGGGTTGGGAGGGGCTGGAATCTATGGGAAGGGAATGTGATTTTTTTTTTTTCTAGCACAGGCAGGTGAACTGTGAATAGCTTCTCCCTTCCCCCCTTTCTCCTCTAGGTAACCTAGAAGTGTGTTTTTTGGTTTTTATTGTAATCTGTAAACTGCTGTATTTGAATCACCTGCCTTTCTCCCAAAGCCTAGCTTCCAGGATGTTATAGTGAGTCTTAATATGATGCTGCAGGGGGCAAGAGCTCAGAGCTTCACCCTCAGTTTATCTTCTTCAGCCATCAGAAATCAGAGCAGGGCTAATTRGGGAAGGGATTCCTTTTCTCCTGTGGAAGAATGGTCTTGTGACTAAAGAAAAGGAGGAGAAGGTGGGAGATACAGACTCTGTTCCTGACTAGCTGTGTAACTTTGGGCCAGTTATTAAACCTTGCTGTGCCTCAGTTTCCCCATCTGTAAAATGGGGCCATTTTTGCCTGGATTCATGAAGTTATAGTGAAGCTTAGTTCATGTTTGCTGAAGCACTTTTAGATCTCTGGCTGGAGGGATTCCTCTATAGAAGGTTAAATATTATGTTGAAATACTCTACAGTGTTCTGTGGTAACAGCCAAAGCAGCCCAGGGAGCAAGCAGTGTTTGRAATTATACTCCAGAATACTACAGCAATATTACTATTGGAACGGGTAATGTCGGGGGATTATGGTTTTCAGCTTGGTAGATACGTTAGGGATCTGGGGGTGACTGCTGGAAACAAGCCAGACCCTTTAGGCTGGAATTCCCCAGTTACTGTTCAATGTAATCTTGGCTTGGTGCTTCACTACTCTGCTTAAATCATTGCAAGTACTTTTAACCAGACTGCCATACGAATGAGCCTGTTTGTAGTAGTTAAAGCAAAGGGACCTGTGGATGCATTAGAACTAAAGCTATGTCGGTTGGGCTGAGTGCGGCTTTTGGACAGTGCAAGAGGCAAGAAAACTTACATTTAAGAAAACTTACAAAGAAAATTTATCATTTTATTTTTTAAATCAGTTTGACTTAATCACATATAGCTTAGAAGTACTCATTTTATCTTGCTGAAAAGATCAACTTGTTCTGGCCCCAATAAGAGGATGAAAGGCCTGTGCGCAGGACGGGGGGTGAGAAAGTTGGAGTGCTGTTTCTAGCACTATAGCACTCGTTGTGYGACACCTACCAAACTGTGTAATCATGTGCCTCAGTTTCCCTGTCTGGGGATCATTTAACCTACCTCACTGCTTGTTGAGGCTTTTGTCATTGACATTTCTGGAGCGCATGGATGCGGGGTGCCACAGAAGTGTGGTGGTGGTACTGTATGCCAGTACCAACGAGGGAAACTCTTCTGTCATTAATGCTAAGTGGAGATCGTTAAACAAGCTATCTCCTGAGCAAAATATTGAGCTTTTCCTGGATTCATCTGGTTTGTGACATGCTGAGATGCTACATGGATGCTGCTCAGCCAAATCCTTACTTTTGTGGTGACTGCTGCCAATATGAAAGTCAAAAATGCCTATTGTTTTACTTCAGATATAGACTAGAAGGGCCAAGGTGCCGCACAGAGCAAGCGGGGAGGATGATGTGCTGTGGTAGCCCAGACGCTAGGGGGTTTGCGCCTGCCGGGCAGCACGCGGTGCTGCGGGAAGGACCCGCAAGAAGGGCTGATGCTGCTGCAGGTCCTCCGGTATGGCCGGAGGACAGAGCCGTGGGTACCTGATCTCAGGGGGCAGCCCCTTGTCTGAGGTACTTAAGCTTGGACACATCACTTTCGTCGCAGCGTTTTGCCCGTGAAGGCCTTCACACTCCCTTTTCGGTGCTCTCCCGGTCCGATGGGCTCTTGCCCTGCGCCCGAGGGCTGTCGGCGTAGAAAGGTCCCTTTTGAACCGCATCTGGACTGTGCTGGGGGGCGGATTCTCCTCTGGGTCGACAGTAATTTGATATCTTTTTTTTTTCCTTGTAAACTTCTAACTCTGCTTTGTCCATTTAAAATTCTTGCAGTTATGCTAATAAAATTTTTACCGTTGCTCTTGCGTGTTTGTTCTGCTCGTTTCTATCCCACAGCTGGGGAAAAGGCGTGTAGCCGCGTGCCAGTTCCCTTCCCCCGAGCCCTAACAGCTCTCGTTAACGGTGGATGTGGGAGGTATAACGGGTGCGGCGCAAGAGAGCGCTGCGGCGTTTTCCTCCTGCCAACGGTCGCAACGGCCGCCCCGCCCCGCGCTGAGGCGTTTTCCTCCCGCCAACGGTCGCAACGGCCGCCCCGCCCCGCCCCGCCGCCGCGCTCCTCCGGCCGCCAGGCGGCGCCGGCCGCGCTCCGCGCCGCCCCCGCGCCTTCCGCCTCCGCTTCGCTGAGCGGCGGGAGCGCCGCCCAATGAGAGCGGCGGCCTCCCCTGCTTGACAGCCAATGGGTTGCTTGGCATCTGCCCTCGGCTCGCTGCCATTGGCCGCGAGCCGCGGTATAAAAGGAGGGAGGCCCGCCTCCCGGCCTTTCTTTCCCGGAGCCCTCGTGGAGGTGGGTGCGCGGCGCGGCGGCGGCGGCGGCTCTGTAAGGCCGCGCCGGGGGGCCCGGGCACGGGCAGGGGGCAGGATGCGGACTGCGGGGCCTATCTGAGCTGCGCATCTCCCTGGCAGGTTACAGCTCGTCTTTAAACCCGCCGGGCGATCCTTGGAGCACCGCCGCGATGCCCAGGGAAGACAGGGCTACGTGGAAATCCAACTACTTCATGAAAATCATCGTGAGTGTCGGTGTGGCCTCGCAGGCCCCTGGGCTCTGCTGCCCCGCCGGAGCTGCGGGCGCTGCTCGGGGTCCGTGCGGGTGGGGCTGTCCTGCCTCTGCGGATGGGTGGAATCTTATTTAAGATGCTGAGTGCTGTATGCTACTTGTTTAAGGAATGATTTCTGATTATGTGAAGAGTCTCGATCAGACTGTTTTCAGGCTTTGCAGGAAATTTTTTTGCGCTGGTGCTTACAGACACAATTTGCCTAGAGAACTGTTCAGGTTGTTAAGAGGGATGTGCGCCTTGTAGCTGTAGCTCAGGGTCTCTTTGGGTTGAACACTCTCCAACTTACCATCGTTCTGTCARAATTTACCTTGAGGTTTTAATGCTGCTTTGTATCTTGAGTTTCTTTGTATAATTACTATGTTTCTCATTCTGTAGCAACTCCTGGATGATTATCCAAAATGTTTCATCGTGGGAGCAGACAATGTAGGATCCAAGCAGATGCAGCAAATCCGTATGTCCCTGCGTGGGAAAGCGGTTGTGCTGATGGGGAAGAATACCATGATGCGCAAAGCTATTCGTGGTCATCTGGAGAATAACCCAGCCTTAGAAAAGTGAGTATTGCTGTCTGAACGTGTCTCTGGGGCCTCCTTTTGGAAGGAGACTTTGTCTGAGGAGAGGGACTGAAGGCTGTCGTCTTTCCTTCAGGCTGCTGCCTCACATCCGTGGGAATGTGGGCTTTGTCTTCACCAAGGAAGATCTGACTGAGATCAGGGATATGCTGCTGGCCAACAAGGTAACGGAGATTGGGTCTTGCTGTGCTTCTGGACTAGGAGATACAGAGTAGAAATAAAAATAACCCTTCTTGGGGGCTGCTTGATTGTTATGAGTCCTTAAAGATTGGGAACTAGGCCCCTGCAGCCTTAGCACAGCTCCTCAGGTTCCCCCCCTRTTTTGTTTTTGAGTGTCTGATTGATGTCCATCTTGGAGGAGCACTACAGGGAGGAATTGATGACCATTACATGGGGCCTGAGAGGTGAGCATTATTCCAGCTTCTCTTCTTGTTTCCCCTTTCTCTAGGTGCCAGCGGCTGCTCGTGCTGGTGCTATTGCTCCTTGTGACGTGACTGTGCCAGCCCAGAACACCGGTCTCGGACCCGAGAAGACCTCCTTTTTCCAGGCCTTGGGCATCACCACGAAAATTTCCAGAGGAACCATTGAAATTCTGGTTAGTGAGCAGCACACTGCTGTCATCTGAAGCCCTTCCTGCACTGAAGGGCCCCTGATGTGGGGGGSACCCTCTGTGCCTTACCTTGCCTTAAGGTAGGCACAAGGCCTTATGTTGAACACTACTATGGTGGGACAGGAGGTGTAAAGATGAAAGCTCCCATTAGCACTGAAATGCTGTATTAGCAGTCTGACTGCTTCTCTTCAAGAACATCTAAAGGTGGATGTCTGGTTTGGGTCAGGTGTGCAGGGCAGGATTTAMGTTCCTCTGTCAGGTCTTTACTGCATGGTTAAGCTCTGCTAAAGGAACTCATAGACACACTAGCCTCTAGGCTGTGTGTTAAGTGTACTGCTTTTCTCCAAGCCGAGATGCGTCTGCTGCATGGTGTAGGGCTTTCTCAAATTGTGCAGCTGAACTTGAACCCATTTTTGTTGCACTTATTTATTCCTTGAGTTCTGTCCTTTGCCATTAGCAATGTGCAGTTGAGCCCCAATCAATGTGAATTTCTCGGCACGTGGTCACTCGTTTTCCCTTTATTCTTCAGAGTGATGTGCAGCTGATCAAGACTGGAGACAAAGTGGGTGCCAGTGAGGCCACCCTACTGAACATGCTGAACATCTCCCCGTTCTCCTTCGGGTTGGTGATCCAGCAGGTCTTTGACAATGGCAGCATTTACAATCCGGAGGTGCTGGACATCACTGAGGAGACCTTGCACAAGCGCTTCCTGGAGGTAAGGACCACGACCTGTRTCTGTTGCATTCCATCCTTTTATGCAACCACTGGGGAGAAAACGGACAGTTAGGGCAACTGGCACTGCGCCAGAGTGAAGTATCACSTCCTACATTTCTGCTCAAGTCCTGCAGAGCCAGGAGCTCTTTCTTCCTAATGCCCAGGAGAAACAATTGTTCAAGGAGCACCTTCTCTAGGCTCTTCTGTCTTCTCCAGCTTCAGACATTCTTTGCTTTCTGTTAAACTGAGGTGTGTGCAATCAATGAATACATAAAGGCCGTAAAGTGTATATGGAATCAGGAAACTGCTCTGTCAGGTGTTTGGTGTCACACAAATCGTGATGTCTTCTGTAAATCTGCTTGTGTGCGATACATGCTATCGCTCATTACATTTGTGTAGGGATGTGCTGTCATCTGTAACAGTTTGTAACCCASGTGGTTTGTCAGAGCGTGGAAACACGAGGCTCTCTTCTCACAGGGTGTCCGTAATGTTGCTAGCGTGTGTCTGCAAATTGGGTACCCCACCATTGCCTCTGTGCCCCACTCCATCATCAATGGGTACAAGCGGGTCCTGGCCGTGGCTGTGGAGACGGACTACACCTTCCCGCTGGCTGAAAAGGTAATGGCTTAGTCTGATCTACTTGTCTAAAGGTTATTTAAAACGCCATGAGGCACTTCCACAAAAACACCTTGAACGCCACTTGATTTGAAAGGGYGTGGATCTGTCTCTGGCCACGGGCTCGCTGTGACGTGGAGAGGCAGGCCTGCGTGCTAGGGCTGTCCTGAGAAGGACACTTCTTCAGAAGGTTTTGTTTTAATGACGAGAGTCCGCTCGCTGTGGAAAGCCAGAATGAAATACCCGTGTTGTAAAGATGCTGGAGTTCCYGCCTCTCAGGGCTGTTAGAGCACAGCTGAAACGCTGTGAGGGTGAGGGGAGGCTGGGGGAAGCAGCTGTCCCAGCCACTTCACCCTGCCACCAGCAGGCAGAGGYCGGGGCCAGTCTGGGCTTTGAGGGGGCTTTCCTCCCCCCTTGTGTCTTCCTTCTATTTTGACTCTACTCGTCGGTGGTTCTTCATACATGCATGTTCCCTTTGGCTTCTGGGAGATGTTAGTGTTACCTTTCGGTTGAGGAAGTTCAGTCCCTCTAAACGTTTCCTCTGAGTTTACATCTGATTTTTGTTTGTTCTTTTGCTTTTGCAGGTGAAAGCCTTCCTGGCAGACCCCTCTGCTTTCATTGCTGCCGTCCCCGTGGCAGCTGAAACAGCTGCGCCTGCCGCGGCCGCTGCGGCTCCCGCTAAAGAGGCGGCAAAGGAGGAGTCGGAGGAGTCCGACGAGGACATGGGATTTGGTCTCTTTGACTAACAGCAGCCACAGTCTCTCTCTTCATGTCAGAGTTGGTCTAATTGGAGAAATAAAAAGCTATTTTACACCTTCGCGTGTGCCGGCATTGATGGTCTAGCCTTCAGGTCCTTAGGGGTTGGGAAGAGCATGGTCCAGTCCTCTGGAGCCCCCAGGTCATGAGGCTGCAGGGCCAGTGCCGGGAGGAAACCGCGTGTCCGGGGGGTCTGGGGAACGGGCTGGCACCGGGAGGAGGCCCCSGAGCGCCGCCTGCGCCGCGGGGGCTGCGTGCGGCCCGCGTGGTGCACGTTCGCCTTGGGAGCGGGGGGCGCCGCTGCGGCGGGCGGCGCCTTTCGAGAAGGAAAAGCCGCGAGGAGCGCGGGGGCGCGGGCGTGAGGC
>NW_028185350.1:2373620-2412480 GCF_003343005.1 Rhea americana | reverse complement strand
TGCCTAGTGGAGATCTGGAACCAAAGCTGGAGGCACCTCTTCCTGTGTTGCAGGGATTTAAATATTGTGGCTGTTACTCCAGCTTTAGGCCTGGAGCTGTGGGTGAAGTGCAGAAGGTTTCGTTGCTCAGCTCGAGGGGAATTTTAATATCCTGGAGACTTACAGTTTTGGCTTATCGAAAGGCAGAGAATACGTTAATGTAGTCCTTATGGAGCTCTGTTGTTAGCCTCTGTGAAGTCTTTTGCCTTGCATGCTTTGTGGGAGTTGAAAACTCATTAATGTGTTTCCAGTAGTTAAAACGAGCAGATCACTGAGAATTTAAACTTTTCCAGTCTTTTCAAAGAGCGTGTCTCACCAGCTTGGTACCACCTGAAAACTCAAACTATTCACAGCAGCTAAATAAACTTAGTGAGTGGCCTCAGTCCCCAACTGCTGATAGTCTCAGGCATGCAGTAAACAGGCAGTAGGGGAGGCATGATAAGAAACACACATAATTTTATGGTATGAATTTTTTTAATTTGTTTTCTTTTCATAATCTTGAATGCTGTTGATAGCCCTGGAAGGAGTTTTACAGTGAGGCATGACTTCTAGTAATCTGAGTCCAACCTGTGAAATCCTGAGGTGTATGTTCAGGCTGGAAAGGAGCAAAGGCAAGCTCTGCCCTTTCCTGCTGGTCCCAGGTGTGTGATTTCACATCTGGTGACAGCATGAAACCACAAAGTAAGTTTTCAGGAAGTGCGAGTAAACTCTATGATGGATCACCTGCAGTTGGAAGCCCGATTTTCAGGGGGTGACTGGGCTTTAGGCAATAACACACCACTTAAAAGTGCACCTATGCTTTCGAATTCTGTGGGTTTTTGGCTTTTAAAAGCCCTGTACTCTAGGGCATTGATTTTGCTGAAGAGTTTTTTGCTCTGTCCCCTTCTCAGAAGGGTAAGTGTATGTTACAGACAATAAGTGCCATGACACAGAAACAGAGTAAAAAGCAGAAAGCTGTCAACCTTCAGCTGAAAGTGGAGATTTCTGAGTTACCTACTGTACAATAGGCAGTGAGCCTTTCTTTAGGAGATAAGACCACGGATGGTAACATTTGGTCCGRAAGAGGTTGCCTAGGTGCGTGCTTTGTTTGCCCTGGTTTTATGTTCTGTTTGTTAATACATAAAGCAGTCTGATGGTTTTTCCTCTGTGTGTGCAAATAATGGTTTTAGATTTCTGATACACTGAAGCGGTTTGCAGTAAAAGTGACAACAGCCAGCGTGAAGGAACGGAGAGAGATCCTCAGTGAGCTGGGAAAATGCATTGCTGGGAAAGGTAAAAGCATTGGGGCACTGTTTCTGTCACTGGGGTGGAGAATGTTGAAATGCTTTATTTAAAGGGCTGTGTGAAACTTGTGGGGTAGCTTCTTGGAGCAGTGAAGTGGCAGCATTTGGAATGTGTGTGTCCTCACAGCATTAACTTGAACCATAGGTTTTATTACTGAACCCTCTCTGGTTATCTAGCTTTGTGCTTTTTTGAGAACATGGTGGTAGCATTGTGCATGTACGATTTGCCGGTTTGTCTCCTGACTCTTAACTTGTTTTTGTAATGGTTCATGGAGAATTTATACATTTAGCTAAAGTAAATGAGTGGAAGATCTTAGATAGTCTTAATAAAATGGTTGAAACAAAGCTTTAAAAATTCTCTTGCTTTCTGAAAACGACTTTGGAATAGTATATGTTCCAATTTTGCTATTGTTTTTACAAATATGTATAAAATGTATACAAGGAGCTCTGAGTGAGGCCCTGATGCTCTTGCAAACACTGTCATAGGTGTACAGGAGCTGTGAATATCTCTGCTGTGAGCAGTTCACTGATTTCAGTTGTGAAGTGAGTCATGTGTCTATTCTTAAAGGTTTAAGACCTCAGTAATTTATGAATAAACACTTTGAAATACAATATATTACAGATCTTCCAGAGGGTACAGTGAAAGGCCTTTGCAAGCTCTTCTGCCTCACTTTGCATCGATACCGGTAAGTGAATGATGTAGAAAGGCTGATGTAATTAGTGTATAAGCATCTATTTATTTAGCAGTTAAACTGGTATGGAGCCTTTGGAATGTTAGTGCGTAGTGTCACGTAGATGCGTGGGACGCTGAAGGATGCTGTCTAGTGCTTAGGCTCTTGAGATAGTTTTTACATTAAAACATTTCATGACACTTTGTGTTTCATTTTTAATTTAAAAACTAAAGCTCGCACGTTGTGGTTCAGCTTGCAGGAGTGAACGCCAGTGTCCTCGCAAAGCAAGACCAAGACATGGTAGAACTCTTTTAGATTGGATTGCATTGGCCTGTTGTAAATAAGGTGTTCAGACCCCCCTCCCCCCTTTCTTTTCCTGCAACTCACCAAAGTGTCTTGATATAACTTCTGTCACTGAAGCGAGGGAATGGAGTTTGCTGCCAGAAATATAAATGATAAGGAAACTTCTTCACTTCTTGAAACAGCAAGGATGAGAAAACTATTAGCTAGGCTGCTGAAATGAAATAAACAGCCTTTCATGGGGTTTAAGTGGAGTAGTTTGAGAAAAGAAATGTTAGCAGGATTTATAATGTTTACAGAGTACTCTTGTTTTTCCTTTCGTTCCTGCTAGTGATGCAGCATCCCGCAGAGCCCTGCAGCTGGCGCTTCAGCAGCTCGCCGAATCCCAGCCAGATGCAACAGCAAAAAACCTTCTGCAGTCACTTCAGTCTTCAGGGATCAGTGGCAAAGCTGGAGTTCCCAGGTGCTGGATGAGTTGCTGTGTGTGCAACCAGTTCTGAGTTGGTGGTGGTTGGTCTTTTGCATTCAGGATGATCCTTTTTGCTGCTGCTGCTTCCTAGAAGTGAAAGCTAACAATATTTGGAGATGAAGTTATTAATGACTATTTGAATTTTACTCTTTTATCTCTTTCATGTCTACAGTGAAAGCAGAAGGGTTTTTTTTGTATCACTGCTGGTGGCAGGGGTCTGAGTATAGTGTTTTTGTTAACCTTCAAGGTTGGAGCTATGACAGTAATCTCTTTTATCAAGAAGTGATCACCAAAAAGACTGGGAAGGAGGATTTTCCAGCCCGTCTGATCTTCAGCTGCTGGATTCAAAACCTTATTATAGGTTTTAATGTAATAAAATTCGAGTTTCAGCTGAGAAAGATGCTGCTGTTGTGTTGTCCAACTGGAAATGCTGATTAGGGAGTAGGTCCAAAAGGCGACTTAGGATACTGTTTGGCTTCTTGTCTGATACAGACCCCAGAACGCCTTCCTATGACTCCTCCATCAACCTCTTTACCTTGTGGCTAAACTGGAGCTTAGCTTTTAGAAAAATATGTGATCTTGGTTTAAAGGTTTGAAGTGATACAGTATTTATCCTTCAGGTTATTCTGTTGCAATGCTGGCTTTAGAGACTTTTATTATGTCCTTGTGCATAAAGACACTTGCTACATTATTTCACTTTGAGAGAGCGACCAAAAAGGCATCCTGATCTTGGAGGAGGGGAGAGATGGGATCTGTTACCTGAAATAGAGGAAGGAGATGAGAGTTAGCATAAATCAGAACTGAGTGGTGTGCCAGGAGGGAATGTAAACTGAGAAATGATTTGGCAATCAATGCTGTGAAGTTCTGACAGTAAAGATGAACGGCAGGTGAGAAATCTTGAGTCACTTCTTGGACAGTCTCCGTTGGCAAAGTATTTAACTCTTATTTCTGTATTGCCATTGGGGAGAGCAAGAAAAGATCGTTCTTGAGCTAGGGTTTTCATTCCCAGCAGACGAGATTTAGCTTTCTTTGTACCATTGAGAAGATTCTGAATGTTAAACAAAAGCTGAAACACAGCAAGTAAAACTCATTGTAGCTTACTGGCGCTAGCTATTTGTTTTAAAAGCTGAGACTTTAACTGTATTTTCCTATAATAAAGTTGCCTCGCTTCAACAGTGTTCTGGCTTGGGCACAAGCGAGCCTGTTCTGCACCAGTAGGAATGAGTTACCTAATGGGAGCTGTAGATTCACTTGCTTTTCTCATTTCTCCAACAGTAAGAGCAATGGATCTGCAGCTCTGCTGGCACTCTCCTGGACATGCCTGCTTGTACGCACAGTCTTTCCAACACCTGACAAGAGGCAGGGAGAAACATGGAAAAAACTGGTAAGTTTTTTGGTTTACAGAAATATCCCTTTTGAGATGAGGACTCGAGTACTTCTAATGTCTTTAAGCTGCTGAAATACTGCAAATAGTTCTGAATGTCATGCTAAAATGCAGGACTAGACTTAACTCCGCTTGACTACGGTGGTCTCTTATGCTTTCTAATGTATTTTGATCTCTCCTACTCACCTGGAGAAGGCAGGAGGTGTATAAAGCACGAGACCGATGGGGTTGGACTTGAGTAGCCTTGCTCTGCATATTGTGGTGTATGCTAGTATTTTCAGATTAGATACCTCCTAGGTTTAGATGCAGTGCGTYGTTGCTCCCTTAAAGTAGTCGCTTGGAAAGTTTTGTTTTATGATGTTAAGTAGCCTTTTGCTTACTTTCTGCCTGCTTTAATGATCTGTCCCTGGAACCATGCTAATAGCACCTTGGAATATGGTTGGAATACGCTTTACGAAGATATGTAACCTGATGTAAATTGCTGTTTTGTTAGTCACAGTGTCCAAAGCTGTATTATACATGGTTCTTCTAATGGCACGTGTGAGGTGAAAGCAACAGCAGCTCCTAATGCTACCTGAGCAAGCTAAGGGTTTCTTCATTAGGAGTTTCAGCTAGTCACTGGCATCCGACACTTTTTAGCTGATGTGAGGTGACCTCTGAGAAGCATGTGCATGAAGATTTTTCTCGACTGTTTCTCTTGGCAGGTGGAAGTTCAGTGTTTGCTCCTAGTGGAAGTCTTGGGAGGTTCTCATAAGCAGGCAGTGGATGGAGCAGTGAAGAAACTGAACAGGCTGTGGAAAGAGGTGATATATAAGTGTGTGATTCAGGTGACCTTATTCAGTGGCTATTCTAGGTTTGGTGGTGTTAACATTTCTTGCTCGTTTTTTTTTCTTTTTCAGAACCAAGATCTGGTGGATCAGTACCTATCTGTCATTCTTGGTCTGGAGCCGAACCAGAGCTATGCAGCAATGCTTGGACTTGTGGTGCAGTTTTGCACAGCCCAGAAAGAGACTGATGTTGTTAAACATCACAAGGTAAACCTGCAGTACTGCTTCCTTCTCTTTTTTTCCTGTTCTTTTTCTTTCTTTTGTAATAAGTAGCCTCCCTTTTCATAAAAGAGGGCGGACAGATGTTTCAGTGAGGTTGGTACTTTACATCTGCCTCTGGTTTCATCAATGGTCAGTCTGGTAGTAATGCACTTCTGGTTAAAACAGCTTGGCCAGCTTTATAAGGGAGGTGCCAGATACGCGGCGCTCTGCCGTGGCCTGTGCATTTGTGTGGATGGCCAGCCCTGCAGCTCTCTGCCTTCTCCACCGCTGTAGGAATGGAAGGCAGTAGCTAGCTCGCAGCAAGTTTTGTGTTGGGCCAGATAATAGAGCAGAGAATGCTGATCTCTGCTGGACCAGCTCATGTGAGGATGGAAGCCACTTCTGCCTGGTGGATGGGGCTGCCTTTCAGAGGCAAGTGGAGTGAGGTGTCACCTGGCTTCCTGATGCTGTGCTGGGAGCTGTGTTTAAGCTGCTGACGTGGCTGTAACTGGTGTTGTGCTTGTTCAGAGTGCTCTTCTGGATTTCTACATGAAGACCATCCTCATGAGCAAGACAAAGCCTCAGAAGCACTTGCTGGTGAGACATATTTTTACAGGACTGTTTGTTTTTGTCCCCTGTGTAATGTCCGTCGCTGTGCTAAGCGCTATGCTGCCTTTGCAGGACAGCTGTTCCCCTCTTCTTCGATATGTGTCTCACGCTGAATTCAAGGACTTAGTTTTGCCAACTCTGCAGAAATCACTGCTGCGAAGCCCTGAGAATGTTATTGAAAGTGAGTCTATCATCTCTCTCCACCGTTCTGCCTGAGCAGTTGTTCCTCAGAGCTCTGGAGTTGTGGGGGGAGTGTGTCCCTCTGAGCTACGTTGAGGGATACTCTGGGCCTGTGAGCACAGGTGGCAGGATTGTCTGGCGTCTAAGGGATAGATACGGAGAAGCAACATTTGTGGTGTGATCCCAAGTGTCTGAGTATGTGATAGCTAGTTTTTTTGCACAGAGGACAGAATTTCACAGCTGAGTGCTAAGAATAATGCAGAATTAATCTGTTGATTGGGCATCCGTTTCAGTACTCTTTCTTCCCAGTTCTTTACTGGCCCTCTCTGCAATTGATGTGGACTGTGGGTAAGAGTGTATTTAATATGCTAAAAGTAGTTACTTAACAAAATGTAATATGCCCAATCTCTTATGTCTTCAGCAATCTCCTGCTTGCTTGTCTCTGTGAACCTGGACCTTAGCCAGTATGCTCTAGACATTGTGAAAGGACTGGCTGGTAAGTACCATGACTTCTGGAGCAAATGATGAGTTTGTGATAAGGTTTTCTACAACCTTTTGTCTGTTCCTGTGCTGACTTGGTTACTGGTGTCCTGAAGAGGTTGTTATTCTAGGTTGGAGGATTATATTGTAGCTAGGAACTGGAATAGTTCATGTAATGTTCCAGAAGCTGAGTCAGGCCACGTGTAAAGGTATTTCCTTGCCTTGCTTATTTAATGCAGTTAGTCACAGGCAGCTCTTAGCTGTGCATCATTTTCTAGGTCATCTGAAATCCAACAGTGTGCAGCTGATGGATGAAGCAGTTGTGGCGTTGAAGAACTTGGCTCGACAATGTAGCGATCCTTCGGCTGTGGAGTCGCTGGGCAGGCATCTTTTCGCTATCTTGGGAGGTGAGTAAATCGTATGATGAGCAGTGGAAGTGAAGTTGAATAAAGGTTTGCTGGCTTTGAGGAATTTTACGTATTGTATTTTCTGTTGTCTTCAACTGTGTGTATCGTAGGGGCGTTCAGCCTGGTTTGGGGGTAACAGTGCAAGCTTTTGTGTATTAGAGAAGAGTCTTGAAGGAGCACATTGTCGTCATTTGCTTGCCTGTAATTAAGTCACCCGCTGTCCGTTTGTTTGTTGTTGGCAGGCTCAGAGGGGAAGCTGACAGTTGTTGCTCAGAAGATGAGTGTCCTTTCAGGTGAGGATGCTAAAGGAAAGCTTCTTCTCTGGTGGAGCAAGTGCAGCAGAAGGCTGAATGAGAGGAGTCCATACCTGAGCCTTTAGGATTCCTTGTCTAGTTATTCTGACCTGCTTGTGGTTAATGTGTTGGGGGGAGCTGGATATTGCATGCATGTTGTTGACCTTCTCTTCGAAGGAAGTGGTTGGCTAGTAGGCTGGAAGTGTTTTATGCAAAGAATGTGATGACAGTTGATGACCTTGGGTCAGAATGAAGACAGAGCTCCTGTGCTGTTGGTATGTGGTGAATGTGACAGCCAGGTGTAGTGATGAGAAGGAGAGGGGTGTGTGTGTGTGTGTGCAGGGATTGAAACATGAAGGGTCATTTCTGTCCTGGGGTGGTGATAGATTTTACTGTAAGTGCTGGTAGCTTGGGAACTAATGAGAGAAGTCTGTCCTTTCAGGGATTGGCAGCCTCAGTTACCATGTGGTTTCTGGATCCTCTAGCCAAGCTCTGGCTGGAACCATAGCAGAGCTTTTCATCCCTTTCCTGCAACAAGAAGGTGAGGCCTGTTGCCTTTGTTCTGGTTTGCTAAGGTGCTTTCCTCTTGAGCAGGATTTTCATACGTCTCGTTGTTCAGGATAATCCTTGATTCCCCCCTGCGGTTGTGTTGTAAAATCYGTTGCCCTGTCTCAGTGAGCAGCCCTTCTCCCTGCTGCGTTGTTGCTTGTCTTTTGTTTTACGCATTCCTGTGTCTTATGCATTTGCTATACTGATGCGAGTTCTGCCTTACTTCCTAGTCCATGAAGGCACGTTGGTTCATGCAGTCTCTGTCCTGGCTCTTTGGTGTGTTCGGTTCAGCACAGACGTTCCTAAGAAGCTAGTAGAATGGCTAAAGAAAGCCTTCGGCCTTAAAACCGCCACTTCAGCTGTGAGACATGCGTACCTGCAGTGCATGCTAGCCTCTTTCAAAGGTAAGGCTGTGCAGCTGTTAATAACGCTGTGGCTTAAGAGAAGAGTAATCGACTTTTTTATTTCCTGATGTAAGTAGATAACTGTAGATTAGGAAGGATTTTGTAAGGCAATATCCAATCATTAATCTCCTTCAGACCTCTTCTTAAACACTCTTTTGCTTTCAAACCTATAAAGATGTTTTGTCTCCTTGTATAACTAGCATCACTGCCCATCATACTGTCTTTTCAGGTACCCCCCAAATAATTTTTGATTGCTCCATTATTRTCTTATAGTTAGATTGTAAGGTTTCTAGCGCAGGGGTGAGAGGTTACTTTGTTGTTGTTGTTTTAGACCCAGCACACTGAGATCCTGATCTGTGGCTTTGGTCCTCAGAAGTTTATTTTATTTTATTTTATTAAAAAAAAAATAAATAACAGAATTATGAAAAAATAAACCCCCATGTATTTAAAGTGAAGATCTTCAGAAACTCTATACTTCTGGTGATCTTTTTGAGACTGATTACCTATAGATCTGTGGATGAAATTCTGAAGTTACAGTGGATAAAACTAATGGAAGCAATCTGATGCCTAAATAAATGCATATGAGATCTCCTTTTCTTACTGATGCAGTGTGAATCAAAAAAAATGATGCACATCTGCTTAGGAGATCAATATCTGTTATGTAGATGCAATGGATCTGCCATCATTTTCTCAATAGGGATGTGAGCAAAGTTGTATTTCTACATTTTTCTTTCTATTGTAGCTGCCAGGAATTTCTATGTTAACACGGGGCTGAAGAATAAATAGGAAAACTAGTTTGGCATCTCAGGAAAATGGTCCTTTCAGAGAGATCAATACAGCAAATGTAAAGTTGCTCATGTCTGATGGGGAAAAGGGGAGCACATGTATGTGATATACGTAGCTGTTTAAGGGATTAGGGCTGAAGATGTTCCTATTCCAAAGAATTTACTCGTCATTGGAATTCTTGGCTACTGTTTCTTTGGCCCATTCAGTAAAGCATCCAACTGAGACATCAGGTGGATAGAGGGCTTTTAACTCCCACAGATGTATGATTAAAACACTACCTGCAAATAGTTAACTTATGAAGCCACAAGATCTCTTGTTTCCTTTTGTAGTATTGTGTGTGAGGTTTTGCTCCTGGAAGTTTCAGGAATACCTAGCTCAGTTTTCCTAGAACTGCAAGTCAGTTGGATTCCTTGACTTCTGAGGGTTTGAAGTGGAACATATAGCTGCAGCTTGTCGGGAACGGTACTTCATTTTTTTGGGGACGGGGAAACAGAGCCTTTGAAGTAGGAGTTAGACTTTGTGTGATTTGAACCAATTCCTAACCTAGTTAGCATTTTCTTCTGCTTCTCACGGACAGAAGCTCAGATTGTGATGGGAGTATTTTATCTGTGAAGAAAGAACTAAAGTGGTTATCACCTTCACTGTTGAAGTTTAATTATAGCGACGATGGACAAATGGTTTGTTGGGAAGATTCTGAATCTCCCAAATGTGTCTGGCTTGTTTCCCTGCCTTGTGACAAGAACCATCGTTATCTTCCTGCGTAAAGCAGAGCGTTCTCTTGCAGCTTGTCTCCCTCTGTCTCCTCAGGTGACACCTTGTTACAGGGAATGGACTTACTGCCAATGCTGATCCAGACAGTAGAAAAAGCAGCATCTCAGAGCACTCAGGTTCCCATGGTAACGGAAGGAGTTGCCGCGGCTTTGCTGATCTGCAGGATGTCTGTAATTGAAGGACAGGCAGGTAAGGTCACAAAACACCTAGCAGAATCCAATACAAATGCGTTCTGAGGGGTAATGCTTTTTCTTGACAATATGTATGAGACTACTCCTTAGTCTGTGCATTGCTTCTGCCTACAGAGTTGCTGCCTTTTCATAAACGAGGGAAGGATTTATTCTGATCTTTCTTGATTAAGTCAGTGAAGAATTCTTCCACAGCTTTGCAAATTCCAGCTTCCATTTGCTTGGAGCAACATTCTTCTTTATTCTGACAGAAAATTTTGACCCAGACCTTAAATGCCAGGGCTTTACTGAGGCATTAAGAGCATTCCTTATTTGTTTTTTCTGTAGTAATTTTATGAACCATCTTTGCAAAACAGCAGGACTGGAATTCTATTTTCTATTAGAATGTATTACAAGAAACTGTCCAAATTCATGTACTTGCCAGGATATAAAACCCAGATGTGTTCTGTATATCAAAAACAACACACAAGCTTGTTCCTTTCCTTTACGGTTAGGAAGGCTTACCCTAAAAAAAAATTCGGGTGAAACAAACTTTCCATTTCCATGTGTAAGTCAGAGAAATATGTTTTTTTTCAGCAGGTAGGTTTTGGGTATGCTCATGGTTGCGAATGAGGGAGCTAGGAGGCTGTATAACTGAAAAAAGTAGAGCTAGAAATAGCTTCAGTGATTTCAGGAGACAGAATTCTACTGTGTCATATGTACCCTGGTAAGTTTTGTCTTATTTTGAAACGTTCTTGATGGACATCTGTTCTTTTTGGTCAGAGTCTAAGCTGAGTGGTTTCTGGCAGCTGATTCTGGATGAAAAAAAGCAAATTTTCACATCTGAGAAGTTCTTACAGTCTGCATCAGAGGAAGGTAAATTATCATTTATTGTATATCCAGTTGCTGTTTAATTTTATTACTTGTGAGACCTACTGTTGCTTGTTAGCCCTTTTCTATGATCCTTGGAAGAGCTAATTTCAGGTTAAAATGAACCGACTACTCTTTTGGAAGTATATCTAGACTAATTGTAATTATATTTGACATGAATTAATTTATTTCTAATGAACTTGAGCTATTAAACATTCCTACCTCCAAATCTCTATATTCTGTAAAAGCCTTTTGAAGACAAGAAATATGTATGTGATGTTGCAACCGATCTAAGGGACATGGGGAAGCCTGAAATTGGGAAGAGGATGGGGAAAAGTGAGATGAAGATGGGGAAGACAACATATAGGTGAAGTTCATAAGATTTGTGGAGGAAAACTAATAGAGGCAAGGAAGTCTGTTGGATTATGAACTATAGTGTCTGTGCTCTGTTTTGCTCTATTGAGTTTAAAGACTAATTGGAAAAAAAATTACTAGAGTGTGCCCCAGAGAAAACACTACTAACTGCTTTTTAAATTGAAAGATTTTAAAATGAGTTCTTTGAAATGAATTCATTTATCTTTATACAAAGCTTTGAAGAGGTAAAGCTTTCTAAATGGGGAGTAACATCACTTCTCTTTTGCTTGTTGTGATTGCTGTTCAGTTTCCTGAAAGCAATGTATATATCTCTTCATTTTCCCTCCCGCCTCTGCAGACATCCTGAAACAATATGATTTGGAAAATATTGTATTGCTGCACTGAGATGTTAGCTCCAAAAACTAATATTGGCATTTTGAGTGTTAACACTGTCATGATTTGATATTAGTGGTTATTTAAGCAGAAATGTCCAGCTGATGTGCTTAGCATCGCCAAAACCATCTGATACCTTGAATGTTCCAAGTCCCCCATACTGTATCCACATGGGATATAATCCTCTACATGTTTCAGGTGCTTTCTGCTTTCAGGTGCTTTTATGATAGGGATGCACATTGATACATACACCATCTTCTGAGCTTTGACTCTCACTAGGCCTTTTGGCTTAAGTTGAAATACCAAGACGACTATTCACATAATATTGTGCACTTCTCTAGGAATCCAGCGCACATTTTATTGTTGGTGAAGACATTCCTGAGCACTGCTGAAATTAACAGTATGATGCAAACTGTGCATTGTGTATGGTTTGGGTTGCTATGTTGACTAAGACGAAAATAGGTCACAYGCTGGTCAAGGAAATCTTGTTAGAATCCAGCAAGTAGCATTTGTTATAGCTCATGATGGGGCCTCTAGTTGTGTCAGAGCTGAGCTGGACTTGTCTTTAGCTTCATTCAGATAATACAGAAAAAGATTACATAGAAGCTCAGTTCAGACAGCTGTTTTTAATGTGTTTTGCTTACTGTTTGTTTGTTTCAGTTAAGAAAAAAAAATCTGTCTCCTTATGAAATCTGCTGTTTTAAATGTTTGTCTTTCCGCAGCAATGTGTACAGTGTTGCAGTTGTCAGAGCGCCTCCTTTCAGATCATGCACAACGGCTCCCTGAAAGTAAAGTTCAGTACGTAGAATGCACTTGCTGTGTCTGATCTGTCTGATGCTTGAATGTTAATGCAGGCAGGGAGGGGCTGGGCCTGGGACTTGCACAAAATGTTGAACTCCCTGCATTTTTGTGTCCAGTTATTTTGTAGAGCTAGCTCCCTTAATGAACCTRCTTATTTCTCTATTTTCAGGCAGTACCACCGTGCCCTTGTTGCAATACTGATGAGTCGGACTTGGCATGTTCGAAGACAGGCCCATCAAACGGTTAAGAAGCTTTTGTCCTCTCTCGGCGGGTACAAACTAGCCTATGGGCTCTTGGAGGAACTAAAAGCAGTTCTCAGTTCTCATAAGGTGAGAAGCCTAGTTCCTGCCTAGAAGATTGCTCATATGTTGCACATCAGCTCCCTACTCTAGCTTTGCTGTTAGTATTGACATAAAGTGCAACACAGAAATTATTCTTTCTTTGTGGTTGTCTAGAATGTCACTTGTTACTAGACTACTGTGCATTGCTGTGTCAGTGTCCCTGGCATCTGAGGCTGCTGAGTCTTCTCTATGTGCACAGAAGCGATACAATTCCAAATTACTTAGTGAGGAAGCTGTAGTTTTCTGTGTCCTTCTCTTATTTTAACCTAATCTCATTTGGAAGCCTAAGTGCTTAATTCCTTTCTCATTGTCGTAGTTCTTTGGCCCTGGCTAATAGCTCAGGCACTCTACTTAAAGCATATGTGATAAGAATATATCAGTAACAAGTAATATCAAAAATAAAAAGAATAAATAAAAGGAAACAATAACTGCTCAGTTACGGGGCATGCTGCTAAACAAGTGCCATGTCAAGTTGCAGAACAGATAAACTTGTGTTAATTGAATACCAAGGGTGAGCCTTTCTAAACAGTCTCTCTATGTCAAAGATACAGCCTGAATAAAATAGTTTTTGAAAAGAGGTTGGGAAAAATTAGACTGTAGAAATTAGGCATATTGTTCAAGCCAGCTGRTCTGACCTTTTTCAAGTCCTCTTTGCCAAAAAATGGTCCATTTGGTTTTAGTTTACCTCTGTTGGCCAAATCTAGTATAGTCCTCTGTTCTCGGCCTTCCTGTCACTATCAGCTTTGTGCTTCTCTTCCACTGTTATCCTTTGTCCCTTCTTCTGAAAACTTCAGGTGCTTAGTAGTCTGAGGGAGTTGACTGTTGGTATTTGGTATGGTGTTGGTGTCTGGAAGTATTCTCAGTAGTAAGGCTCAAGAAGGTTTGCTGTGATTTGTTAATGAAAAGTTCTCCCCTCAGGTTCTGCCTCACGAAGTCCTGGTGATGGAGTCAGGAGAGCTGTCTGAGCTGGGAAAAGCATACGTCCCTCCCCGTGTCCTCCTTGAAGCACTCTGYGTCATCTCAAGTGTGGCAGGACTGGGTGCGGACTCCGTTGAGGCAGAAAAGCTGGCTCTGGAGATGCTGCTAGTGAGCCATCACCCATCTGTAGGTAGGTGATGGGGTAAGACCACTCTCCTGGCCAGTATTTGTTTTTTTTTTTTTTCCTTTTTGTTTCATTGTATTAGCAGTCTGCTTCGTATTTATTCGGCCCATTTATTCTTTATGCTAGTGGCAGTACATCCTGATCTTTGGCCAGCCCTCCTCATCAAGATGAAGATAGATCCCAAAGACTTTGTTACCAAACACCTGAATGAYATATTACCCAGAATCACTACCCATGCTTCAAAGAACCAGGTAATAAACTGTGTTTCTTCAATTCATTTTGAGAGATGCTTTGGAACAAAAGCATTTTTTTGGAAGGRGGACTAAGCCTTAAGTAGCCTATAAGGAAGGAGATCTGTCTAGAAGGAAGGAAAAAAGATGGGTTCAAAGAGAGCATGTCTGGTGGAAAGGAGCTGGAATTTGAAAAGAGACRAATGTATACCAGCAGTTGACTGGGATTCTAGATAAGTTTGGTACCTGATGGACAAGAATTTATGACCCAAAGGGTCTTGCTTTCAAAGAACTGCCTCCTCAGGGCATACTTCTTTGAGACTATTTCRAGGAATGCTGACCAGTGTTTTTCTTATGTTTTCTTTATAGTCATCCATGAATGCTGTGGGATCTCTCTCTCTACTTTCACCTGGCAGAGTGCTCCCACAGCTCATCAGCACCATCTCAGCATCTATGGAAAATCCAGCTCTGTGYCAGGTTACTCGAGAGGAATATGCCATCATGAAGACACCAGAGGGAGAACTGTATGACAAGTCTATAATACAGAGGTAAGACTAATTTCTTGTCTCTGTCTCTGAACTTGAGGATTGATTCTTGTGGGTTTGCAGCCAATGGGTGAGTAGATTTCTCAGATGCTGTCTGGACCTTGGGTTTGTTTCTGGATCTTGGTCCAGAGCAGTGCTGATTYTTCCTCTACTTTTCTTTCTCAGTGCTCAACAGGATAGTACGAAAAAGGCTAACATGAAGAGGGAGAATAAAGCATATTCTTTCAAGGAACAGATCATTGAGCTGGAGCTGAAGGAGGTGAGTTGGTGGGAGCAGGAAAGCCAGTACTGATGTTTCTGGCGCTAGGTTATCTCACCTGTTTTGTTACGACGTACAATCTTAATAGACCTCTAGTTAATRATGTCCACGGCACTCTATTACAGGAAATAAAAAAGAAGAAAGGAATAAAGGATGAAGTACAACTGACAAGCAAGCAGAAAGAGCTAATGCATGCACAGCTGGAAAAGGAGTCTCAGATCAGAAAACGGCTAAAGGAGGTAAATTTTGAGGATCTTTGCCAACACTGCAGCTACCATGAGCAAGTCTTTGATAAAAGGGAAATAGAAGAGTGTAGAGAACAATCAGTGTTCATTTAATTAGATTTAACTTCACACCCCTTCCCCATCTGATGCTAACCCTTGGAATTGTTTCTGTTACAGCTTGATAATGAACTGGAAACAGCCCTGGGCCTCCTGGAYGCTGCTATAAAGAGAAAGCCACCTGGTCTAACTCAGTACATCCCGGGTCTCGTTGGTTCCTTCTTGCCGCTTTTAAGATCTCCATTGGCTGCTCCAAGGATTAAGGATCCTTTTCTTTCCTTAGCTTCCTGTGTCATGCCTGCTCGACTGAAAACCTTTGGTTAGTGTTTGTGGTCCCTGTTCAAGGGCAGAATATCTGTTTTAAATGGCAGGATGGCCGAAATCCTTGCTCTTACAAGCTATGGATCATGATCGTATGTCATAGCTAAGAGGAAGAACCATCCTGGAACAGTGCTTAGGCAGAAGATGAGAGTAACATCCCAGAGATCCTACTGCTGGATGGGACTGGTTCCAAAGACAAGGAGTTGTTCTCATTGTGAGAAGTTCTCAGTAGCAGTTGGTCGCAGTGGGACTCTCTCACCAGTGGAGAGCTTGGAGGGTGTGAGTGCATGCTGAGTGAAGATGTGGCAGGCCTGAGGACTGGCCATCGCAGGCTGGCTTGGAATCAGCCGCTACAGGCRATGATGGTGGTGACTGCAAAATGGCATAGGTGCTGAAAATTTCAGTGGGTTGTAAGCCCCYCAAATGGCTTATGACCTCTGCTGAAGTCTGTGCTGTGGTGTCATTGCTACAGTTGTTACCTCCTCCAGCAAGATAAAAGTCAGTGCTTGCCGGGCTGCGCTCACGCCCTTGACTCGGTTAACATCCTTAGAGAAGCTTGGAAGCACTGAAGTTTCCTGATAGTTGTTGCAAAACAAGAAGGKTTGCTTCTTGTTGGGGATGCAACAGAATAGTGTTTGCATGGCAGATGTTGTAACTATTGTGAATGAAGATGTTCCCCATAGGCCTCAGGGCTGTGCTTCTTCCTGTGCCTCTTTGCAGCCTGGGACRTATCCCAGAGCTCTCTTACGATGCTTTGGTCTATGTTCCTGGAGATTTATTCTCTCTCAAGAAATTTTTAGTCTCCTGAAGGATTCTTTATTCTCTCATGCTAGGTACTTTAGTGAGCCATGTGACCTTGCGCCTGATGAAACCAGAATGTGAATTAGATGATTCCTGGTGCCAAGAAGAGCTGCCTACTGCAATTAACAGAGTTATTGGCTTGCTGCATGCCCACACAATACCTAGCCGGACAGGCAAGGGGGAGCCAGGTAAAAAATGCTGTAGGTTTTATTCCCTCTGCTAACGTAGTGATCTGTTTTAGTGTTAATGGTTTACATARTGTCTTGTAGGTGAGGCTTCATGTTTTCCTTTAAATCAGATCARTCGTTTCATGCATATCAAAATCTCAACTTCCTCATTAAGCTTTCTTTCGCAGTGGCAGAAGTGGAAATGATGTTACAGGTRCAGTAAGTATAGAAATAAAATACCAGTATTTTTTTTTCTTAAAATGGTACAGACAGAAATAACAGTGAAAATTAAAGTTCCTTTTTGCTGAACACAATTCTTACCTTTCAACACTACTTAGCATGARTGATTCAGTGAGACCAAGTGGTAAGACAAAATAATTACTTCTTATCTGTCGTCTCAGCAGTGAAGTGCCTGTGGCCTCTACTTGTTTGGTATCTAGTGCTGCAGTTCATRAATATTTTACTCTGGCATGGTTGCAGAATCAGCAGTTCTTTCCCACTCTGTAACACTAAGGCATTGTTGCAGTGCATGAACATGATCTGGTTTAAAATGAACCTTTTTATCTTTCTTTCTTCTTCCCCCCCTTTTTTTTTTCTTTTTATTCACTGGGATTGATGGATTGATCCAGATTTAAACAATCCCAGAATCTGCTTCACGAASGGCTGCACAAATACTTTTGCCACCACAAAGAAGAGAATAGTACAGAAGAGGGAGAGTGGATCTGCTCTGTTTTGAAGGCAGGGATGGCCTAGGTTGTCTTAAGTGTGTGAGGTACTGTGGTGATAGGTGTCCAGACTTCAGATTTGTTCATCATCTACCTTAGTCAGAAAGTRCTATGGCAGATGGCTTATGATTTTTTTTTTCAAGGGAAATCTAGGATTCCTTGTAGTATGTTATCCCAGCAATTCAGTTCTCTCCATACCTGTTGCCAGTCAGGTGTGCATTTGCGTGACTGTGGCACGTGTATTCCTCACAGCTGAGTGGTAGCAAATGGCCCCACAGAACACCACTTTGGTGTTGAACGTCTCAGTTATAACTTTGTGTCTCCACTCTRTCATTTATTTTTGTATTAATTGCACATTTGTTAACATTTAAATCCATTTTCAGGCATATTTCCCAAAAGTAATGGGAAGTATTTTCACTCCTCCTCCTTCAAGATTTCTTACAGCACTTAACTAAGAGAAAGGAAGTAGGTTCTGTAACACTTTTTTGGGGCAAGTCATGYTGCATTCGCAAATGTTTTTTCCTAATTTTTGAAGTTCTTGGGACGCCTTAGGGCATAGTCTTACAATATTTTTAGTAGAGTTTAGTTTCTTAGGTTACCTGGGAAGTACCTCTTTATAATATGGATGGTATATTCTATCATTCGTAACTGAAATGCCAAGATATATCTTATCTGATTCATACTGGGCAATACTAGCTACTATGTTAATAGAACGGTTCATCTTTTCTGCTAAAGCCTTCTCCCTCTGACTGTACATAGAATGATAGTTGCTTAAACTTGAAAATATCTGGCCAATTAAAAAAAAAAAAGGCAGGCCTGAAAGCAAACGGATACTGAGCCCTAAGTTCAGGGAGACCCGTCTCACATGTGGAATGGAGGAGTTCTAACCCAGACTGTTCATATTAAATAATTAGAAGCTCACCGTGTGTTTGATATTTAATATTTCTCCCTTGAACTACTTTTGCAGTATCTGTGCCCTACATAAGCTGACTAATACTGCAGTGTTGTATCTGCAGTGCTCTTCATATGCATCTCGGAAATTTAAAATCCGGCMTGCTCTGACAGCAGAGATGGGGTGGAGAAGTGAACGCTTTCCCTGGATATGTAGTACTTGAGTTTTAACAGTATATAAAAAAATGGCTCCAGCTAGAGGTCCACAGACAATGTTCAGGAAGGCATTTTAGTACCTAACCMTAAACATACTCAGGTTGTAAGCAAGTAACGTTGAGAATTTAGCTTGAAGACCAAAAGAACTTTTTTCTTTATAGCTTTTATATTTTGTTTAATGTTTTTGCTTTGGACTGACTGGAAAACATTTGTTGTGTTCCATAGCCAAGCCCCTGAGAGAGGGAAGGATCAAACCTTTTAACAGCAGGAATYCCAAAGCTTTAATTCTTTCAGAGAGGTGGGGGGATATTTAGATTTATTTTATTTATTTTGAGCTTTGCACCAGAATTAGAGAAACCTCACTCTCAAGGATCCAACTGAAGGCTTTGGAGTGACTAGTTAGCTAGCTTGGTGGGAAGAGTTTTAAAAGAATACAGATGGCAGATGGACCCCTGAATTGGGACAAACTGACTTTAGAAGTGGATTAGTTAAACTGTATCAGATCCTTTTGTGGATGTTCTTGCTCAGAAATAAAATTGATATTAATTTTTTTTTTATCTTAAGTCATTTAAAGTCTCAGGGGGAGTGTACATACCAAGTTAATGCAATCTAAATAATAGTTTGTTTTTTTTTTTAAAATGCAGAACCTTGGTCGATTGTGTGGTGGATTTGATTGTGTTTTTTGCCCCTTGAATAAGTCCAGGATAGACAAGACATCAGTTCTGTATGTCTGTTTACTTTAATCTATTGAATTGTTGATTCTGTTTACTATATGTTTTTGCTAGGTTGAAACATTGGAAKTAATTTAGATGTATAAAATATATTAATATAACTTTAGCTAAAACCAGCTCACTGGTGTAACACACAACAGAAGTAGGTGGATCTGAAATGCCAAATGTCACTGTTGGAGTCATAATGCCACTCCTGTTAAGTGAAGTGGCAGTGTGATAAGAAACTAAATGAGGCAGGCTGTGCGTGCAGCTTTGAAGAGGTTAATGCTGCCTGTAGGGTGTTAGTCCAGATACCCAGGAGACAATGTCTCTTGTGCCATGTGTTTCTAGGGGCAATGCTTTTGGTCACTTATGTTCTTCTAAAAGGCTGAACTTGGTAACAGCCCTTAGGAACTGCCAAAGTATAAATCTTACACCAGCCAATATTGTAAAACAAACGCAGGAGGAGCTGTACTCACAAATTTGCTTTTCCTTTTTGCAGGTGCTGCCCCATTATCAGCGCCAGCATTTTCCATAGTCTTCCCTCTCCTAAAGACTGTTCTGACTGATACACCCTATGACAGTGAAGAAAAGGAAGAGTTTCTGGTCAAGATTCTGCAGATCCTCATGGTTCATGCTCARCTGAGATCATCGGCAAATGGCCAGGCTTCGCTGGTGGATGAGGTCAGTGAGAGCTGTGGGGAGGAGATGACCTCCCTAAACAGTGATACAGATGAGGGATGAGTAAGGCATGGCTTCTTGATGTTTGTGTACTGCAGCAAACAGAGCTTTTCAGGAAGAAGCATGAGTTGCTGAGTTGTCACTTAGTGTCACAATAATCACAAGTTTGTTGTTCAGTACCTTTGTAGATACCACTGATGCAGTTTTCCAATCTCTTGTCTGCTGTCTTGTTTTGCATCCTTTATCTTCTCTGCCCTTATGACCAGGCAGTCAGTTTAAAAAGATGTGTTCTAACCTTGCTAACATACAYAAGTATGATAGTGGGTTATAACAAGGGTCTGATGCGTTTTCCAAGGTGTCTTGGCTGGTTCATTTGGGCCATATACACTACAAAACTAGTGCTGCTTATCAACAAATTGACACTTCTTTATTCATTAACTTTCCCCTTAGTTTTTGGAAATACCAACCTACATACTGTGCTAACTTTCCTGTCAAAGGATATCACAATTTTTATTTTCTTACCTTGAAATATCCCATTGTCAAGTTGCCTGTCATGATTTCAGTATTCTATATGAGTAGGCAAATTAGTTCGGACAATCAGTACATGAAACACTGATGTGTAACTGGACAAAACAGATTCATTAGACAATTCAAAATCAACAAGGTAAGTTTTTTTTGTTTTTTTTTTTTGTTTGTTTGTTTTGTTTTTTTTCTTCCTATTCTGTTTTTGGAGTGTCCAGCCTTAGGTTTTGATTTTGGTTTTTAAGTAGTGAGTGTCATGCACGGGCAAGATACTTTGGAGTCTTAAGACAAAAGACTTTTCTTGCCCCTCGCCTCCCTGTCTGTCTTTCAGAATGGACCGGAGTTGCTGCCCCGGAGGGACATGCTGCTTCTGCTGACCAGGGTGATTGGAATGGGTTCTCCACGGTTACAGGTGAGTCCTCAGCTTCATAACACAGTCACAATTCTGCCTAAATTTTATCATTGTCTAATCCAGGAAAATGCCCCCATCTGGTTTAAGTCTATGAGGCTGGTGATTGATACATTATCAGCTGCTATGTTTATGATAGTTTAGTTTTCTTGGCATAAAATGCATGTTATCTTTTTTTCCTGTGGATTTTATTGCACCAAATATATTCTTTAGTTTTCCACAAACAACATTATTTTCTTTCTCTAAGGCCCAATTCTCTATAAAAAAAAAAAAATAGTAGTAGCTTCCTTAAGTGACCAGCAGCAAAGTTTGTCCTGAGGGATGGGGTGACAGAAAAGTCAATAACAGAAAGCTAGAGGGTTGAACTGATCTAGTCAGTTCTTGTTTTCACTGTTTTGTCAGAATTTCTTTTATAATGGCCTGATGCCCACCTTGATCAAGTGCAAAGTAGTAGAAGTCAGCAGTGGAATCTCTAATGCTTCCYCTCTGCGTTTCAGGTTTTGGCTTCCAATGCACTGACGACGCTGTGCACCAGCAGCAGTGGGGAGGATGGCTGTGCCTATGCAGAACAGGAAGAGGTTGATGTGTTACTTCAGGCCCTGCAATCTCCATGCATGAATGTTCGAGATGCAGCTCTCAGGGTAGGTGGGAATCATTCAGGATCGTGCTGAATTTTTGAGAGATGAATCTGCTCCAACAGTGATGGAGGGACTGCTGCAGCTGTGATGCTATCCTTTGTGCAAAGTGTCTGCAGAACGAAGCAGTAGCTATTGAACCATAGCTCCAAGTCGTCAGATCTTTGTCATTAAAGGATTTATGCTAGATTTATCTTACACAAAGGAGTACTCTGGGCCTGTCCACACCTTTGTGTTGTTAAAACTCATATAACTAAGACAACTTAACACCTTTCATTTACAATTGCATAGAGTTTATTCTCAAAGATAGAATGTGTCAAAAAAAATTACTGCCTCTCAATTGGATCTGGTGTTTTTTGAAGACTTTGTGCAAGTTTTAGAAAGCTTCATGCTTAGTCACTTTTGAGAATGTAGAAAGAGAGGGGAAAAGAAGGATACTTYTTCTTTATCATAAGGCAAACTTCAACTTAACTCTTCTGGAGAWCTCTGGCTTCTCTACGCTGGAGCAGTGACTTAGCCTTTAACAAGTGAGAAGGTCGCTGGTACTGGTGATATCTTCCTTTTGTCCCAGTGAAAAAAGCTAGGAGAGACTGACAGCGCATGACAGGAGAGATCAGATGTTGAGTTGCAGGTTAGGAACTAGGTTTGAGGAAATGCGATGTGACTTAAAATGATACTGATGTGTGCAGAGAGAAAAACAAAGGCAGAGAAGTAGTAGTCTCAAAAATGACATATCTAGAAAGACCATAGTCACTAAAGCACAACTTAGTGCCTAGTTGCCTCTGCAACCTACATGTGAAGCAGTATTCATGTGTTTTGCCATCTCTGCTACTATCAGCAGCTAATCAAGACCTTGATGACTACTCTGGTAGTGTGCTTCACAAGCAAACATGAGTTTTGACACTTATAACTATTTAAACCTTTGCCAAGTCAAGCTCTTAAGTGTTTCAAAGCATCTCTTACTGAAAACAARATACTTGCATTGATTCTTCTGTCAATCATTCCAGGGACTGATGGAGCTACAGATGGTTCTACCAACTCCAGACAGTGATGAAAAGAATGGACTGAATCTGTTGCGTCGTCTTTGGGTAGTCAAATTTGATGTGGAAGATGAGATTCAGAAGCTGGCAGAGAGGTGAGAATTCTTTCTGGCTGAGTGARTTGTAAGGGGACCTATCTTCTGCTTGTCTTGTTGAGCTCCATGGGCAGGGGCTTTGCTCCCTACAGGTGAGGGGCAGTTTTAGATCAGCCTGATATTGCATGTAGCAGTGGTTTGTTTTTTTTTTTAGCTAACGGATGATCTATCACCTGCAGGCTGTGGGAGTCCATGGGTCTAGAGCTGCAGCCTGATCTTTGTTCCCTGCTGATCAAAGATGTCATCTACCATGAAGAAGCAGTGAGACAAGCAGGTGCTGAAGCTCTTTCTAGAGCTGTAGCTCAGTATCAGAACCAAGCAGCAGCAGTCATGAATAAACTGACAGAGATTTATCAGGAGAAGCTGTATGTAAGTAGTCACGTCCCAAGTGGTTGCAGTCACAGACTTTGTGCTGTGTTTTGTATTGATCATTTTTTCCTTTCACCTGTCTTGAAGATATGCATGAAGCCCACTGTGGCTATGTGTATGTTTATCATAAACTTAATAATATTAGTCCTCAAGCTTTCAGTCAGTAATGCTACCGTTTTGCAGGTGGAAACATGAAATGTTACGGGATACAAGACGACTAACAGCAGAGGCTGKAGTCTAAGGCTTTAGTTTAGATCCTAAGCCTTAGCTTAGATCCTAAATTAGCTGTCTGCTTGCTTTTTACTATGCTCTTCTGCTAGAGGTATCATGTATCTGCGCAGTATTTAAAAAATGGTATTGCTGGCATAGCTGACAGTATTCTCTTTGTGTGTCCTTGGAAAAAGCATTCTGGTGAAATTTTCCTCTTTGCAGAGGCCACCTCCAGTTTTGGATGCTCTGGGACGAGTGATATCAGAATCACCACCTGACCAATGGGAAGCAAGGTATAGTCATCTTGAGATTAATCTCATCACTTCATGTGCATCCARATGACATGTTTCAGATTTTTATTCGAAAGTTCAGGTGGTGGAGAAGTAAGGGTATGTTCAAGGAACACAGTGCATGCAGTTGTGTTGACTCTTGGTTCCATGGTTTCTTCTGGTAAAGAATATTTGTGTCCCTTCAGCAGTCTGGATGGACAAAACTGGAATGCTTTCGGTTCCATCAAAATTCTGCGTGATATCATCTGCCCTTCTGATAAGAGCAGAGTCTTATYGGACTGTCTGGTTCTGCTGTATCGCACTGGATTCCCTCCTCTGAATGTGCGATTGATAGTTTCAAGAGCAGCAGTGCCAATCTTTATGAACTGGACAAATTCCARTTTGGATAATTACTTCTTGTCTGCTTATGTGCTCTACAGAGGTTTAATTGGAGAAATCTTACTTGCTGCATGCCTTAAACTAATCTGTTCTTTAGTGCTGATGTCCTCTRTTATATAGCTGCCACATTTCAGTGGTAGATGAAGTGATTCTGGTGTYTGGCTCTGTGTTAGCTTGAATATCTGTAATGCTTAATCACGATAAAAGTCATTGCATAGCTGAAGGATGTTTACCTATTTGGGAACCTGCAGCACAGGGTTGTGTAGTGAAACGCATGTTGCTTTGACACTCTGAAGCCCTTTGGTTTCACAGTGGTTCTGTATCAATTTCTGGGATGTATTGCTGATAGGAGATGTGACTGTGGCCTCAGACAAATGCTGTCAGAAGTCATTAAGCTCAGCTCACCATCTTYACAGGTGTGGCATAGCTTTGGCCCTCAACAAGCTCTCACAGCATCTGGACAGTTCTCAGGTGAAGCCTCTCTTCCAGTTCTTTGTGCCAGATGCCCTGAATGATCGAAATCCTGAAGTCAGGAAGTGCATGTTAGATGCAGCTCTTTCAACACTCAACACTCATGGCAAGGTAAGTCTGAATGCTTCTTTCTAGCAGTGGAAGCAGATCTAGTGAAAATATAGATATTGTTTTGGAGCCCTGTTAGATTTTTTTTCATAGAGGTAGCTGTTACAAGTAACAGCTGAAAACATGTAGCAGGGATTTCTTCATGTTTCAGGTCATTCTGTTAGTGTGAACTGAGAGTGTGATTCTTCCCTCTCATTCTTGTTAAAAAGAAATAGCCCTGAAATAATTTGAGTTAAAATGGGATGAAACTAGAGCAATAAAGTAAAATTGGACTATGGATCTTAATCCTGCGGAGGTGAGGCTTCCCTTTCAGAACCTTGGGGAAGCAAAATAGGAAAGCTTGCTGATTATTGACTTAAAACTGCAATCCAACTGCAGTCCTTCAGAGAATTGAGGTCCATTTTGTTTTTCACTGCCAGTCCTTCTCTAGCAGTGTGAAATACAGGGATGTAGACTGATCAGCTTCTGGGATCCCTGTGCGTGCCAGTCCCCTTTTTTGGAAAGCCCTTTGTATTCCTGTTAACCTCAGTGTTTCTGTTCCATTTTCACTCGTGTGTATCTTGCAGCTGCCCTTTTGACCTCTCCTTATAGATGATGAAAACTGGAGTATTTTCATGCTATTCAATCTTTCCTTTTGTTTCTTAGAATAGTTGAAGTTTTTCTCCACCTTTCTGCTCCCTCTTTAGAAGTGGAGCAAGTGAAAGAGCAGATGCTGATGTTAAAACTAGCACTCTTGCCTGGTAGCTTTGAATTGCTTCTGGCAAAACATTGTGCTGGCAGATTTCTGGGATCTCATTTTTAAGAGCTAACTTTTCTCTTGCAGGAAGTATTTGTTGCTTGTGGGGATAGTGTAAGGTTTTATGTGATGTGACATATTAAATGAACTGTAAATACAGTTTGATTGTTCAGTTTGTTGGCTCTGAGAAAAACAAACAAGTCCACTGAGCATAGCAAATCCCATTCTGAGTGGACTCTAGTGGCAAGTTCTGTGGTTTTGTTTTTCAGGACAGTGTTAACTCTCTCTTGCCAGTGTTTGAAGAATTCCTGAAAAATGCTCCTAATGATGCCAGTTATGATGCTGTCAGACAGAGCGTGGTCATTCTTATGGGTTCACTGGCAAAACATCTGGACAAGAGTGACCCTAAAGTGAAACCAATTGTTGGCAAACTGATAGCAGCCTTGTCCACACCATCTCAGCAGGTGAGTCCCTTCCTAGAGGAGTCTGTGTTCCACACAGAGGCAGGTTAATGCTGTGATACTTTTAGGCAAGTTGGAGAGATGAAAAATGACTCTAGAGACAGAAAACTGGCATTGTGATGCAGTCCGGGGGAAAATTGTATTGGTAATTAATATTTTGTGATCTGATAGCTGGTGGATTGTTTCACAGGTTCAAGAGTCAGTGGCAAGCTGTTTACCACCATTGGTGCCTGCAATTAAGGAAGATGCAGGAGGAATGATTCAGAAGCTAATGCAGCTGCTTTTAGAATCTGATAAGTATGCTGAGCGCAAAGGTGCCGCGTATGGGCTGGCAGGCCTGGTGAAAGGCCTTGGCATCCTGTCTCTCAAACAGCAGGAGATGATGACCACTTTGACTGATGCTATCCAGGACAAGAAGAACTTCCGTCGGCGAGAGGGTGAGCGGCAAGAGCTCTTCCCTCCAAATACTTCAAATTTCTCTTGTATCTTGAACCATTGTGGTCAGATCAAATGATGCTTGAACCACTGTGCTTGTTTTCTCTGTATTTCCTTTACTACTGTTTATAGAGAGGGGAATGGGGACTATCTGTCTTGAAACCATTGATCATTTTAGTGCCTTAACTGTTCTGTTTGTGTTGTGTTGGAAGAGGAATTTCTGGTCCTAGATGATGTGCTCACTCTACTCTCTCTTATCTTCATGGGCAGATGTTGCTAAGAGGGCTCCTGCTTCTTGTGGGATGCTATGTATATAGCTGGTCCAGAGGGACTTTCAGAGCCTCATTATATTTATTTTGCTGCTAGATGCTTCCTGTCCTTATTTCTACATACCTAAGCTAGGACTCAGAAGCCTGTTGCATGGTTTTAATGCTACTGGGCCTCGTCCTTTCTAAGATCAGAAACTCCCATTACAGCACTACTCATGAGTGCAAGAGGGCAAGAGATTTTCAGCTGTGAAATTTGAGTACTTTTGGGAAACTCTACAGCTAATTGGCAGATTATATCTTCTCTTTCCATCCACTTCAGATGAAGTTATGTTTCCCTCTTACTATGCTTTATGTTTCTTTAGGGGCTCTGTTTGCCTTTGAGATGCTCTGCAACATGCTTGGAAAGCTCTTTGAGCCCTACGTGGTTCATGTGCTGCCCCACCTGCTGCTTTGTTTTGGAGATGGAAACCAGTATGTGCGAGAGGTAGGAGGCCTCAAATTTGTGAGAGCGTACAGTGTTAGGAGAAAACAGAAAYGGAATAGATGTAAATACTGTTTTAACTACACAAACTGAGAAGGTGATTCATCCCATTGGACAATACAGCCTGATAGAAATTGATCTTCTTAGTAACAGAAAGCGTCTTAGTTCATTGGCTGGTGACGGTAGCTACTTGGCTAGCTGTATTGTTGGACTTGAAATTTTACATGAAAGCTTTGTTCCCATCGAGTCTTTGAATGAGGAATGAAAAAAACACGCTTTGTGACGCAGCTTGTAACTGTCTTCTCTTCCCCCTTCAAGGCTGCAGATGACTGTGCGAAAGCAGTGATGAGCAACTTGAGYACTCATGGAGTGAAGCTGGTTTTGCCATCACTTCTTGCAGCACTGGAAGAAGAATCTTGGAGAACCAAAGCTGGTATGGACTCGCACGAGTGTGGAGAGCTCACGGCTCCCTGCACTATCACTTTTCGTGCTCGTTACTTCATCCTGATAGATAGCTGTGATAGTTTGCCTCATAAGGAGGTTGTGGAATTCACAGCTTTTGAGATACAAATATGATTCCTGACACATTTGAACAACAACTTTTTTTTGTAGCAAATTCAAAGGACACTTTTTACCCCTCATCTATCTATGAGTAGTCCAAAAAGTGGAGGTTTCCTTTTTCTCCCCTTCTTTTTCATGGTATTAAAAATAATTGATTTTAGTGGCTTAAGGTGGCATAGAGTGGCTTAACACATTTCAGCTGCTTTGTGCTCTTTGACGGGTCAGACCAGGTGTGGATTTGGATTTGAGGTGAATATGGTCTTAATCTTGTATCTCTTTCTAATGCTTTGTGTTGTTTATATATATATATGTATATATATTTTCTTTTTGTGTACTTCATGCACAGGGTCAGTGGAACTACTGGGAGCTATGGCATACTGTGCCCCCAAGCAGCTCTCTTCTTGCTTGCCCAATATTGTGCCAAAACTTACTGAAGTGCTCACGGATTCTCATGTGAAGGTGCAGAAAGCAGGTCAACAAGCTCTCAGGCAGATTGGGTCTGTCATCAGGAATCCAGAAATCCTTGGTAAGAACTGTCTTTATGTAATGCCCAAGAGTGGTCCTGACGTGACCATGGTTTATAATAATAAGGTTTATGTTTACTGTGTCTAGGGTAAAATCTAAACCTCTGGTGAAACTGCTTCTAAATATGTATTACATGAAAGCTCAACAACAACTGTGTGCTTCAAGGCTTTTTTAAATGTACTTTTCCGTTTTATCAGCTAGTATCAATAGGATTTTCTCTGTTCCTGAGCTACTTTTTGATTTAGGATCTTAAAAAAAAAAAATCTCAGGAGAGAATACCAACTCATGCTGACATACATTTTTATGTACAGATCAAGTCTTTTCTCTCCTTTAAAAAAATGTGCAGCAATTGCTCCAGTTCTGTTGGATGCCCTCACGGACCCCTCGCGGAAGACCCAGAAGTGTCTGCAGACCCTGCTGGATACCAAATTTGTCCATTTTATTGATGCTCCATCCTTAGCACTTATCATGCCAATTGTTCAGAGAGCTTTTCAAGACCGTTCCACGGATACCAGGAAAATGGCTGCCCAGATCATTGGGAACATGTACTCCCTGACTGATCAGAAGGTACAGCGCTAAAAGCGCGCTCTAACTGTATGCTGTATTTACTGCGGTGAAGCTAATACAGTAAGCTCTAGGGATAATTTATTTGCTTCTGGGATTTTGCTATTAAGATAGACACTATTAGAAGCYAGACCGCTTCTGTAACTTAGTGTATGTAAATTAACAGATAATGGCCATAAAGACAGTGAAAATTCTCAGGTGTTTTAGGCTGTCAGCTGTGTGTTTTGCTCACTTAGTTATTACCAGACTTATCCCCCACAAAAGGGTATGTCATTTTTACCATAGAAAAGTGCCTTAACACTTAAACAAGCAGAACTACTATCAGCAAAACCCAAATCAGTTCTTTACAAACGGATCCAATCTTTGTCTGAAAAGTATATGTAGAACCTCACTGTAATCTAAAGGTCTGTATTTAATTTTTGTGCTGATAACCTCTGTATTTAAACCCTGTGTAAAGGTTAGGAGTATTGGATTTTCCTTAGACACAAAGTGCTAAGTCATGGATTAATATCAAAAAGTTTGAATGATCTGCAAAGATATGGTGCTGTTTTCTGCACTTAACAGAACAATTCAATGTCCTTGTTTACATGATTGTGAAAGCAGCTGGGTAAGCTCTCAGGTTGTTAATGATGATTGTTAATAATAAAGAGCTAAATATCCTTGACATGAAGATAACTTAGGTTTCTTTTCCGTTTGGAATCCAGCTGCTACTCATTGGGCTCTTTGTTTCAGGATTTGGCTCCTTACYTACCTAGTGTCACCCCTGGACTGAAAGCATCTCTGTTGGATCCTGTGCCTGAAGTAAGTCTTCCTGTGCAAACGCAGTTTGCCTTTCAGTGCAGTGAGATAGACCCTGATCTTCTGCAGATCTGTGATCAGGTGGATGTCTCTGTCTTAATAACTTTGGATATTTTGCAAATTTGTTTCTCTTGTGTTTTAGGTACGTACGGTGTCTGCAAAGGCCCTGGGAGCCATGGTGAAAGGCATGGGAGAATCATGCTTTGAGGACTTGTTGCCCTGGCTGATGGAGACATTGACATATGAGCAGAGCTCAGTGGATCGATCCGGTGCTGCTCAGGGTGAGGTTGACTCTGAATACTGAGCTTAGACTTTCTCCTATTAAATCAGATTATCCTGTTGTTTCTTGTGTTGCTCCATTATCTGTGTGCTTTATTTATTTATTTTTCTCCTCCCCTTCTTCCTTCTCCAGGTCTGGCTGAAGTCATGGCTGGTTTGGGAGTAGAAAAGCTGGAGAAACTTATGCCAGAGATTGTAGCTACTGCTAGCAAAGTGGATATTGCTCCACATGTACGGGATGGTTATATCATGATGTTTAATTACCTGCCCATTACTTTTGGAGACAAGTTCACTCCCTATGTTGGTCCCATCATCCCCTGTATCCTTAAGGTATGTAGCAGAGGCCTGAAGAGTTTTTTACCCATTAAAGAAGAAAAAGAAGCCTCTAGAATATATTAAGCACCATTTCCTATAACTGAGATTGCAGAGAGTTGTCCAGCATTGCTGGATAAAATATTRTGCAAAAAATATGTACTTACAATGGAAATGCTGTGCAGATATTACGTAAAAAGAAAAAAAAACTAGAATTATAAATGTTTTATTTTTCCAAAGTACTTGTTGCTCTCTTTCGTCTGTGGTCACTAGTAATTTCTTGAAATCACCTTCRTGCATTTACAGCTCTATAGATCACTTACCTCTAATGGCTAGAGAGAAAACATCATTTCATTATCTTCCTCCTGGTCTTGTACATTGTGCTGAAAAAACACSAGCTTTCACAGACACTTTTCTCTCTCTGTTCAGGCACTGGCAGATGAAAATGAGTTTGTGCGGGATACTGCCCTGCGTGCTGGCCAGAGAATCATAAGTATGTATGCAGAGACTGCCATTGCGCTGCTTCTGCCGCAACTTGAGCAGGGCTTGTTTGATGACTTGTGGAGGATAAGGTAAGGGATAAGCCTGTAATCCGTAGACGTTTCTCTTTCGTGGTTGGAAAACTAGTGGGATTTAGACTCTGTTTGGCTCCTTAAGCAAATATACCTATAAAGTAAAAGAGAACATCATCTCTTTGTGCTTGTTGGTTCAATATGATGCCGTACAGCATTGAGCCTGAGCAGCTCTGCCAGCCAGGGATCAGGATTCCCAATACCTGTAGAGCATTCCTACTAGATTTTCATTCTGAGAGCGATTCTAAAAAGCACTTTGAAGGCAGTGTGTGTCATATTTAGCCCTCACATATTGTTTCTCATTTTTAAAAATGCTGAGTAAGTTAATGTTCTCCTGTGTATGGAGATGTGCAGTGGAGCGCTCACAGCTCGGAGCAATTGCTCAAGAATTAGTTGTACTAAAAGGTTTTTGTCAGTTGAGTGCTGATGAATGCATTTATCCCATGCCTTTGGGTTGAGATAGATACTGGCAGTGGGTGAATGCTTATGATAGAGGCTGTATTCTTTCGTTTTAGAGTCCAGGCTATTACTTGATACACTGCTTTGATATGGGAACTCTCTTATCCCTCTGGTATGGAATTCGTTCCTCCCCCTACACTGTCTGTGTGTGTGTGTTGGGTGTGTGTGTGCACGCACACTGCTTCTCATTCATCTGTATTTGAGGTGCTGACATATTTGGACAGGTACTGCCTGATTACCTTCCTTATTTTGTAATGCTTGACTTGCTCCTCTTGCTAGGTTTAGCTCAGTTCAGCTTCTTGGAGATCTTTTATTCCATATCTCGGGAGTCACTGGAAAAATGACTACAGAAACTGCCTCTGAGGATGACAATTTTGGAACAGCCCAGTCAAACAAGGTAAACTGTTCTTGTCTGTTACACCTTTTTTTTTTCCTTTTTCTTTTTTTAATCAGCATGGAAAACCTGCTGGAGAGGCCTATTAAATAATTTTTTTGAATAAGTTTCAGGAGTAGATGATTTAAAATTCTGTACTTTTTCTTTACAGGCTATTATTAATGCTCTTGGTGTGGAGAGGCGGAATGGGGTGCTGGCGGGGCTGTACATGGGCCGCTCTGACACCCAGCTGGTRGTGCGTCAAGCCTCCTTACATGTCTGGAAGATTGTAGTCTCAAACACGCCTCGCACCCTGCGTGAAATTTTGCCAACCCTCTTTGGGCTTCTGCTGAGATTCTTGGCCAGTACTTGTGCAGATAAGCGAACGGTGAGGAATTGAGTAATGCCTTCCTTTTGCTGCAGGTGACCTTCTAAACTAATTCCTGAAGAACCCAGTATAGTTTTTAATAAACCACTCCAAAGCTGTCATTAATTTAACTGTTCTGAGCATGAGTACTTTTGAGTCCTCTCTTTGCTCAAGGCAACTGTGATGGAAATACAACTATTTTYCTATACTTACGTATTATAATAGTGTTTCCCTCTCTACTACTCTGTCTATACAGTGAGCCGTAGTTTATGGTCAAAATATAACACTTGCTCAAAGTTTACCGTCTTGCTATTCTTCTGTTTCATGAAAATTAATGAATTTTTGGGGACAGGTTGCAGCACGGACATTAGGAGACCTTGTCCGAAAGTTGGGAGAGAAGATCCTTCCAGAAATTATTCCTATYCTGGAAGAGGGACTGAGGTCAGACAAGAGTGATGAGAGGCAAGGAGTCTGCATTGGTTTGAGTGAAATAATGAAATCTACCAGCAGGGATGCGGTAAGTGGAACCCGAAAGGTGAAGTCTGCAGTTCTGTAGCCTTTCATGTTATAGGTGCCAGTGCTGCAGCTGAGAAAAGTATAGTCACAGTACTGGACTACTTTTATGAATTGACCTCAAGGATTGARTTGCTGTTCAGCTAAATATATGCATTTGTATCTGTTGGTAACTTTAAATCACTGCACAATCTGACTTGAAATGATGAGATACAATAATTGTCCTCCAGTATAGTAATTGAAAATGTACTCAAGCTAACTTCAGAGCACTACAGATCTTTGTGTTGCTTAATCCTTCTCTTCCTCCACCAATATGTTTCAAGCAAACAGCAACTTAGTTTCAGTCATGCAAATTCTGAGCTTCTAGCTATTTTACCAAGATGTATGTAAGCTTTAAATGTTGTCCTTCAGATATTCTGTAATTTTATCTCTACGTTTTTAGGTACTGTTTTTCTCTGAGTCCTTGGTTCCTACAGTGAGAAAAGCATTGTGTGATCCGCTGGAAGAAGTCAGGGAGGCTGCAGCTAAAACTTTTGAACAGTTGCATTCAACAATTGGGCATCAGGCTCTTGAAGACATCCTGCCATTTTTGTTGAGGCAGTTGGTAAGCTTCACTCAAACATTAATTAACAACTTGATTAATGATGTTGTGGGACAGGTTTTGAAATATTGGCTTAAAGGAGAAGCAGACTTGTAGTGACAGATCTTCAGGGCAGTGGCAGCTCTGTTTTATCTCCTCCATAGAGTCAACCAGGCTACCAGCAGGGAAGGTCTTATGGCTTAGGCACTGAACTAAGAATTGCTACATCTAACTCTGCTAGAGAATTACTRTCGTTGCCTGCAGAAGCTGCTTGGTCACAATACCTGATAGGAAAATCTTTCTGATGTGGCAGAAGAGCTTAGTTTAAGCTTTTCTATATAATATGAGAGCATTTTTAGATAGGAAGACTTGATAAGTTTTGGTTATATGATCATGCAGTAAATTGTCACCTGAAAAAGAGTTTAATTTGGTGTGTAACAAATGAACGTTCAGGCAGGTTAACTACTTTCTCCCTCTCCCTGTAGGATAATGAAGAAACGTCTGATTTTGCTGTGGATGGTCTTAAACAAGTTATGGCTGTCAAGAGCCGTGTGGTGCTACCTTATTTGGTGCCAAAGGTACAAGTGGAAACAAACCTAAAACCTCAGAGTGGTGTTTTTTCACCTCTGTTTACTGCCCATGTTGTTTGGATCGATGTGACAAGAAGAGCACGTTTTGAAGTTTTATTCTGACTTCATGCTGGAAACACTGTCATTTGGGTTGTGATGTGTTCATTCTTAGGTGTTTTGTAGGTGACCTGAGATTCCTTCTGAAAAATTTTTCTGCTTGTTTTTTTTGTTTTTGTTTTTTTTTTCCAGCTGACTACTCCTCCTGTAAACACCCGTGTGCTAGCTTTCCTCTCATCAGTGGCAGGGGATGCTCTGACACGGCACTTGAGTGTCATCCTGCCTGCTATGATGTCTGCACTGAAAGAGAAGCTGGGGAGCAGTGAAGAGCAATTGGCAAGTAGCATAGCTCAGCTCTCTTTTGTGACAGGTTGCTTGAAAATAGTGCTTCAAGTTTACTTCTCGGCATGGAATCTGCATTCTCTAGCTTCACAGATTGCATGTTTTAATTTAGTCTCTTATCTTCTTTAGGCTGTCTGTTTGGCTGATGGCATATTGTAAGTTCAAAAATGTATGCTTTCCAAATCTATTCATATCCATACAAAAACCTCTTTGGCCTGCAACATCATACAGTTCTGAGTATATTTCAGTTCCTGGAGAACTGCCAGCGTGTCTAGTTAACTGTGTATTTATTCTCTGTGTAGAAGACAGAGAGATTACAGGGCCAAAGGAAGAAAAAAAAATCTGTTTTACATGTAGTCTTCCTTCTGTACTACTCTCAGAAACATCTGGTATTTGGAGTCCAGAGTGCTATGTAAGATCCTGAAGCTGTGATTACTTACAGACATTTGCTCAACTTGGTGAATTAAGAATGTTAGTGATAAGAGTCTTATTGTCTATTTGCTGTAAGATGCCCATTAGCTCAGCTTTTAGCCTTCTAGCCCGAAGTCTGTCCAAAATCTGCCTGGAGATCTCTGTGTCTGCAGCCCATACTTCCAATTAGTATTATGATGCAAAGCAAGAAAATAAGAAATAAATGTTGTTTGAAAAGACCCACAGTCTCTGAGGGCTGAGTCTGCAGTAAGATGTGGGAGACTGAGCTTATGGAAAGTATGGGCAGTCCTTCTGCAGCTGGAGAGCTACCAGTGCAAAAATCACTTGAGCGAAGTTTAGTCACTTGCTAAATTTTGAGAGCTGGTCACATATGTAAATCTGCTCCAGGAATAATGATCTATTCTCTCTCTCTTTTTTTTTTTTAATATTTTCTAACTTAAATTTGTCATACAGTAAATATAGAGACTGAGTTATAAATATGAATTTGATTTGGAATTTAGCTTTTAATGATAATGTGACCAGCTTTTCCATGAGAAAAAGATTAGCAAGGAGGTTACACTGTAGAATTTTTCTAAAAGATAATGCCATGGATAACATAGGGAAACATGGAGCTAAATCTGTTTTTGTTCTGTTAGAGAGTTAACATAAAGTTAATTTGGACTCTTTAGGAGATGGCAAATTGCCAGTCTGTAATCCTATCTGTGGAAGATGATGTTGGACAAAGAATTATAACTGAAGATTTATTAGAAGCTACCCGCAGTTCTGACCTGGGAATGAGACAGGCAGCAGCTGTCATGCTGAATATCTACTGCTCCAAGACAAAAGCCGACTATACTGGTCATCTCAAGAACTTGGTTTCAGGCTTGATACGACTATTTAATGATACCAATCCTGTAGTTTTGAATGAAAGCTGGGATGCACTCAATTCCATCACCAAGGTGAGAGGCAGCTTGAAAAGGTTACAGCAATAATTAGCTGGCAAGGAGGAAGTGGGGATAGCTGAAAAAGTACTGCTTAAAGTGAGCCTTCTGTTTTGATTGGAAACGACATGATTGCTGCAGAGATTTGAGAGGTGTAAGATGAGCTTGTGTTTGACTGCAGTAGTGTGAATGAGCAGACAGATTTTTGGAGGATGCAGGAAACGGGTGTCTTCTCTTGACAGACCTGAGAAGAATTCTCCAAGAATAGCTGTTTGTGATGCTACTTCATCTTTGCCTGCCTTATCCTTCTCTCCTGCAGAAGTTAGATGCTGGGAACCAGCTTGCTCTCATTGAGGACCTACACAAGGACATCCGAGTCGTAGGGAATGAGGCCAAGGGCGAGCATGTGCCAGGATTCTGTATACCGAAGAAGGTAAAGGATCAGAGTGAGCTCTTGATGCAACGGTGGATACATCACAGCTTTGATGTCCCACCTTTTCAGGAAACTGGTTGATATGACGTTACAGCTACTAGAAATACTGACTATTGGGGCATTCCAAGTCTCCTGTATGCTGGAGAGACTTTCTGTAAGTTACTGCTGCTCTTATATGCCCTACAGAGGACTTCTTTTGTAAGAAGATCTTTGACAATTTTGCTGTGTGTTTAAGTCATGGTCGCTGGCTGTTTTTGTGGAGGAGTAATGCTGGAACTCTGTGCCAAATTTCTCTGGTTTAAAAATTCCCTCAGCAGCTAGCACTTTCCACATAGCAACTGGCTAAGTAAGTCATAGCTACATGAAATAAAACTGAATAAAAGTAGCTTTGTAAAGCAGGCAACTGAAGGTCAACAGGAAACTGAGGGGAAACACTCCAAGTTTGTGCATCTGGTGTATAAGAGGAGCAAAAATAAGATATGTATTTTTTGCATCTTTGCTTCTGAGTTTTTTTTTTTTTTTTTTTAATCCAATTCTCATGACAGGGAGTGACTTCTATACTCCTGGTACTGAGGGAAGGTGTTTTAACTGGTAATCCAGAGCAGAAGGAGGAAGCAGCAAAGGCCTTAGGACTAGTTATTAAGCTGACTTCTGCTGAAGCCCTTAAACCATCTGTGGTGAGCATCACTGGACCACTTATTAGAATCTTGGGAGATCGGTTCAGCTGGAATGTCAAGGTGGCTCTGCTTGAAACATTAAGCCTTCTGTTAGCCAAGGTAAGATTCAAAGTAATTGACTGTGGTTTGTGAACATTTTTCATGGTAACATTCAAAATTATCTATTATTGTTGATTTAAATAGTCTGGTGGTGTGGATCTGGTATGTAGGCATGGCACTTTAACTGGTTTGCATTCTTCCAGCAGCTTCTGACACCCCCCCCCCCCCCAAAAAAAAAAAAAAAAAAAAAAAAAAAAAAAAAAAACAACTGCCCCCCCCCCCCCCAAAAAAAAAAAAAAAAAAAGAAAGAAAGAAAGAAAAAGCCCCCAACATTTGACCTGGACCTCTTAGAAGTATTGTTAAAAGCTGATTCCACTTACAGATAGTTAAAGCTACCATGTAATTTCATGTCCACTGTTTTTGTGAAACGGTAAACCGGTCCAAAGATCAAGGTTTTTTCAGGCTTTACTTTCAGACTTGGGTACATGACCTTCTCTTCTTTCATTTTTGGTGTAGGTTGAGATTGCCCTGAAACCGTTTCTTCCTCAGCTGCAAACAACCTTCACTAAAGCTCTGCAAGACTCACACCGTGCTGTTCGCCTTAAAGCTGCTGATGCTCTCGGTAAACTTATTGTCATCCATGTAAAAGTGGATCCTCTCTTTACTGAGCTGTTGAATGGAATTCGTTCCAGTGATGACTCTGCCATCAGGTAAGCTGTAGGTGATATCCCAGACCTTGCTGTTTATTAGTGATGAAGGAAAGTGCTAGGATGAATGAATCTTTGAATCTTTTAAATACAGTGAGAAACTACTTGAAAGCAGAGGAAGAGCCAGAGCTGTATAATGCTCTGAAGTCAAACAATTATAAACAAAACTATTCTAGCTGTTTGTGTAGACTTCGAGTTTTTTCCCTTAATTCTAAGMGTAGGATTTACTTATTAGTGAAAGCAGCTGGCAGTTAATTAAAATAAATAGCTTTTGAGTCATCTCTCTCTGTCTGTGTATATATAATGTGTGTGTGTGTGTATATATATATATTATATATAAAAAAGCTGGGATGTACAGGGGATATATTGTTTGCTATCTGCCCATTTCCTCCCTTTTCTGCCCSCCAATAATCCACTGCAATCCACTTTCAGATACAGGGCTCTATCAATTGTCAGCCTGACCTGAAGTAATACAGCTATTCTTGCATCTTAAATGATCCCTAAGAAATTAACTTTCTTATGGAGAAAATCGTTTGTTTTGAATGGTCAGAAAATACTTGTTTCAAGAAACAGATGCAAGTATACAAATGTGGAACTAGCCTTTATCATGGGGTGTTTATCAGTGTAGAAAGGTTCTCCTAAACTTTAAGGCATGGTAATGTAACTGTTACAAGTATACRGAGCTCAATTTCCTCATTGGCGGGACGGGAGAGACAATCTCTGACTGCACGTTCTGATCATTTCCAGGGACACAATGCTGCAAGCTCTGCGGTTTGTAACACGAGGAGCTGGTGCAAAAGTAGATGCTACGATCAGGAAGAATATCAGCACGGTGCTTCTGGGAATGCTGGGACATGATGAGGTATTGCTTCAGACAGCTGCAAGGGATCCTTGTTTTAGACTCTCCCTCTTTTTAAATTTTAAATCTGAACTTTATAACGAAATTACTTTCTAAAGTAACTTCTGAGGGAGTTACTAATCATGCAATGCAGAGAAACTTATATAAAGAAACACGTAGCTGGGCATTACTCACTAAACTGAATTCAGTCTGTAAAATTGATCTCCTTGGAGCCTTGCAGTATGTTAGCTGAGAGCCAGGTACAAGAATTAGATCTTTAGCCAATCACTTGTAACACTGAAAAATCTGCAGAATTAATGTTTCCTTAGCAACTGTGTATGTGGGTTTGACCTGCAGTTCCTCACCAACATGTCTGAGGCAGCTCTAAATTAGCAATTTGCTTTTTGTTTTGGAGAAAACCTGCAATACTTTTGTCATAAACACATACGTGTATTTGCAGGTTCTCAGGCAGGTTTTATCATCTAAGTGAGAAATTTTTCAACTAATGGCAGATTTTTCGCCAATGAACAAGAAACTCCAGCTTTAATGTAGGATCTTCTGTGTATGGCAGATATCATATGTGAGATCAAAATTAACCATCTAGTAATTTCTTCCTTATGTTTTATTTTATGCAATGTAGACATGCAACTGTTGGCATGCTGGTAATAGAAAATTTGAAGAATTCCCATTGCATTGCAAGTTTCAGGGTGGAACGGTACAGTGGTGGGATAGTTGCATAGGCAAAACAAAGTTTTTTTTTTTTTTTTAAAAAAAAAGTTTTGGTGTAAAAGAAGGATGGGCTTATCGCAGGTACAAGCTCATCTAGAGATGGCTAGAAGTAACACTTATGTAAAGTTCTGATTCACAATCCAGAAAAGTGTCCAAATACTTTGATCTTTATGACTTTTCCATGTAACACATCAGAATTTACATAAGATCTGTTCTTCAGTCTCTGCTGGCTTTTACTGACTGCGGGTTTTGGTGTTAAGTTCCATTATATACCAGAAATCTTGTGAACTGACAGAAATTCTTAGGCAATAGGAGTGAAAGGGTATCTGCTACGATTTGTTTCCTTCTTCTCATTCCATGTCGTCTTCTATCACTTGCTCTTCTTGCTGATTATCACTTATGTATTGAATTCAACCAGTCTTGCTTTGCTTTGCTTTGCTTTSCTTTCCTTGTTAGGATGCCACCCGCATGGCCTCAGCTGGTTGCCTAGCAGAACTGTGTGCATTTCTGTCAGAAGAGGAGCTCAGCACTGTTCTCCACCAACATTTACTGGGTAGGTCAAGCCGTTTTATGAGTGGAATGGAAACTGAAAAGCCAAAGAAAATAACTTCTTGGCTATTGATTAAGGAAAACCTTTTGACTAGTTAGGTTTCTCCTCTTTTATCTTAAACATGAGTTTACTGTAGATTTTCTTGTTCGTTTCTTTGGTTATGGCTATTCCGTTTGTACACCCTAATACATGGTTGGATACAAGCTCATGGTTGTAATTTGAGGCTACCTGTGCTTTTTTTTTTTTT
>NW_028185350.1:2369059-2373590 GCF_003343005.1 Rhea americana | reverse complement strand
GTGGCTAATAAGTAATTGCTAGAACTGACAAGGAAGATGGGAGCTGACAAGATGTTCAGGCAGGGTGGAGAGGAGAGCAGGTCCACCTTTCTTCATAACATTGTGATCTTAGATTGGCTTAATCTTGTCACAGATCACGTCTGATAGGTTCAGGCGCTTTTGGAATATTGATTCATTTGTCTCTATGTTACARAAAAGTGTGAATTTTGTAGGAACTTGTAGCAGTTGGTAGTGCTTTGGCACTCTCCTCTGAAATTAGGGAATTTGTTAGCTGGCTTCAAATTACAGATGACTTTTACGATTTTATTACAGAGTCAAATATTGTGTAATTCTGATGGCAAGCTCCTTCAGGCATTAAGTGATATGGGCCTAATTATGTGTTACTGACATCATCAGAAATATCTGTGTTGAACAGTACAAAGTCACTGTTTGTGTCAGATTTCTGTATGTGCCCAGAGGACGTTCCTGTCTGGTAGAAGTGTTGCTTTTAAACACTTTGTATGGCTTCTCCTTGGGAGGAGTGGAAGCAAGGCACTGCTTTAAATACTGCTTATTGTTTCATTTTGTAGGAGTGAATTGATAAAAGCTTTTTTAGATCGGGTGGAACGGACAGGGGAGCCTTGCTGTCCTTTTCCTTTTGCTTCCTCACTGTTCTTTTCCTTTTGCAGCGGATGTTTCTGGAATTGACTGGATGGTGAGACATGGACGAAGCCTGGCGCTCTCAGTGGCTGTAAATGTAGCTCCCAGCAGGCTGTGTTCACCCAAATACTACAGCAGTGTTCAGGAGATGATCCTTAGTAATGCCACTGCTGACAGAGTAAGTGCTAAATGAGAGCTGATGAGTTGTGTTGCAAGAGGTTTATAAAGGTGTGTAGGTTTGCTGTGTTACCAAGCAAAATGGAACCAAAATCTCTGAGCACAATCTGAAGATTGTCCCATGATAGATGCAATTTTATGGTCAAATTGCATGCTTGTCCTGATTCTTCTCTGAGTTCTGGTCTCTGTGGAGATGAAGATTATTTAAATTGTGGAGTAACTTTCACTGGAAGCAAACTATACTACTTTTGCCCTACTAAATGTGCTCAGTCACAGGCCAGGTTTTTAAGATATGCAAATTTTTCATTTTAGGAGGAAGGTTTTTAAATCTTGGAATTGCTATTCATACCAATGAATAATTTGGTTTAGTAGATGGAACTTGTGGGCTGTGTGGGTCCTGCTGCCTCATTCTGTGCGGTTGACAGCCACATTATTATTTTTTTCATCATGTTACCCAATAACACTATGTTACTATGTTATCCTGCATTGCCTGCTACAGTTATTTGAAAGATCTATTCAGCCTTCTGCAAAGTTCACCAGTCGATTCGACCACGGGTCTAATCAAAAGACTGTTAAACTCTGGTTTAATAAAATCAATTTTTGTCTTTATGCTACAGATTCCAATTGCAGTTAGTGGCATCAGAGGGATGGGCTTTCTTATGAAATACCACATGGAAGGGCAAGGAGGGAACCTTCCCCCAAAACTTTCAAACCTCTTTATTAAGGTAAGACTTTTCATGCTACCTGCAGTTGTTCTCCTTTGATCTTGACCAATGTAATATAACCTTTGTTCAAGCCARCTCATGGGTAGCTTTCTCTACAAAACTTCTGTATCATAGTCCAGCATGAGAACTCTTTGGGGAAGCTCTAAATCCCTTGAGGCTTGGAAATTTAAGATATATATATATATATATATATATATATATATATATATATATATTTTAATTAAAATACTGACAGAATAACTTTCAAATCCTGCTTTGCAGCTGTGAGTATGATAGCACTATCCTTGCTGCAGTATGGAAATCTGACCTTTGATCTTTCTGTGATAAAACTCAGTTTTGTTCCTTACAAATCCATTTTTTTTCCTTTGGTGTAACAAATAGCTAGCAGAGAAGTAGAGAAAAGTAGGGGGAGATTCTTTGTCAGCTTGTTTCTTTAAGACYGCTCAAGGCGGATGGGGTTTTGTTAGAATCACATCAAATAGTTACTCTTACTTTCCCTGGGTTTGCTGCAGTACTTTGCAACTTCTATGTTTCTGGAAGGGAGTAGCTTCTAAAGATTGGGAGACAGGACAGTATTGAAGTTCACACTTTTTTCAATTCACATCTATTAAAATAATCTACTGAAAAAATGCCTTTTCCTTTCTGTTGTTCTGATTTATTTTCTTTCCATAAGATCTATCAAACATGCAAACTGACAGAATGCAGGCCATTATTCTTTTTGTTTGAAATCTTATATTCATGTATTTATTTGTACAATGTTGTGTTAGAACATAATTGTCACACGAACCAATATTTTCATCACAGTATAAATAGAGTGACATTCAGAAGTTAGCTTTTATTTGTTTTAAATATAGAGCTTAAATAAAAAAAAMTGTACATTTTTAAATTTAAAATACATTATAGAAATGCACCTTACACATCAATCGGAGATTGACTTAGCTGCTGCGGATGAATTGAGTGTATTTTACAGGAGCACTGATGCTACCAGCTTTTGCTGCATTAGTGGTCATTGTCATTTCCTGAGATGGTTGAAAGGAAAGCATGTGACCTCAACAACCACATTTTCAGAAGTTTTCACTTTAAAAAATGTCTGTTTTCAAGGTGTGATTGTCCTACTGTTATACAGAAGCTTAGCGGAACTTGTTGATAACGCTTCTCTTGTACGTTTGCAAGTTACTAATTGCTTACTTTTCTTGTTTCAGTTTAAGACAYTTAAATTAGAGGAAAGATAAACTACTGCTTTAAGTACCTGTCCTTGCTATATCTGAATTTAAGACCATCTTTGTGTCCTGCAGTGTCTCCAGAACTCATCCAGTGACATAAAGTTAGTTGCAGAAAAGATGATCTGGTGGGCAAATAAAAACCATCTTCCCTCACTGGATCCTCAGACAATTAAACCAATCCTGAAAGCACTCCTGGACAATACAAAGGACAAAAACACAAGTGTAAGAGCCTACAGTGATCAAGCCATTGTTAATCTTCTGAAGATGAGAGAGGGTGAAGAAGTGCTCCAGGTAGGAGTCAGAAGAAAGTATAACCAGTAGAAGACTGTGCCACACTGCTCTSCGTGTGGTTGTTCTAGACAGCATGCCTGGAGCTTACTGTCTCGGAGTGTGCTGGGGGTGTTTATGAAACAGAGGAGGGTATTCCTACTTGCATTTAAACCTTCATCAGTAGTCTCATACTAAGCTCYCTTGAAAGAAATAAGTGATCTGACACTGCATAATCTTACAGTGCAGTATAACAAAATGAAAGTATTTAACATACCCTCCATATTTAATATAGCCCTGCCTTCAGAATGCCTTAAGTCCTTACTGTGCTGCTGTTCACCTCAGCTAGGGCTGCTAGTATTGCTTTTGTCACCTGTAAAATCTTGTTGCAGCATTAGTGGTGCTAGAGTRTTTTAGAAGGGATAGAATACTCCTTTGTAGGTCAATATCCAGACCCCTTTTCTAAGTCATAGCTATGTTTATTAAAAGTTCTTATACCTGAAATCATAAAACTAGAAGAAAGATTTTGGTACGTTCGTAAGTTTGCAGTGAAACATACTTCATAAGATGTTGGAATTGTTCTGTTTTGAATGGTATATCATAAGGAACTTGGTAACTGGTGTTACCTTYCTTCCACAGTCTGTTTCCAGGATTCTAGATGCTGCCAGCTTGGAGCTTCTCAATGAAAGCTGCCGGAGATCTCTGAAGAAGCTGGCTAGCCAGGCTGACTCTGATGAACAGATAGATGACACTATACTGACGTGATAATAAAGCTCCAGAAGACAAGACAAACACTGAACCAACCGCTGCATCAGCATTGCAAATCAAACACAAATTTTAAATGTTTTCATTTTTGAAAATGTTAATTCTGATGGGATTTCATGATAAGGACTCCCAGAGAGTATTTTAATATCAAATATACCAGAATAGCCTTAATTAGACCCACATTAGCTTAAAATTGAAAATTTGGTCCCTTTTTGAAACAGATAATGCACAGGAAATAGTTACACCAATCATACTGGTAAATTGTGGCCAAYTGTGAGATGTTGCTAGAACACATCAGGCTTAAACTCTGGTGAAACCTATCTCCTTTTCAGGGTCTGTGCAAAAACTCCAGTACTGGAACTACTATCAGTCTTTTACACAGGCCCTATGAAGCAGGAATAGAACTTGGTGAAAGTTAAAGTGTATTATTTCTGTGTACTGCTAACTTGCTGCTTGTGACGGTTCTGAAGACTGAAAATCCCTGTAAAACAAAGTATTTAAATAGCCTTAGAAATCACAAAGGCAAAAGAGGAATTAAATGCAGTCTGTTTAAAGAAGGAACACTTAATAAAGGCTTTGACTTTGATCTTTCTGGCGTAAGCTGTTCTTCTTACAAAATCATTTGTCAACAAAGTAATATTGGGATTTGCTTTTTGGACCTGTGTTTTTCCTGAGGCATACAATTTGTAGAGCAAGTAGTACTGTAGAAAGACCTTTGCAAAACGGGACAGTTAG
>NW_028185350.1:2364764-2369029 GCF_003343005.1 Rhea americana | reverse complement strand
AAGTATTTTTGACTATAAGCATCTCTTTAGTCATTTGACTTGTGAAAAGTCATCTATTCTTATGTCTTAACAGGTAGTTTTTGAAGCCTTTGATTTCCAAAATAGTTATTTTTGTCATTGAGCCATACTGCTCCAAGAGAACACTTGGCCACATACACCTCATACTTTAATTGACGTTTTGTGCTGCCTGGGGAGAATAGTTAAAAAAAAAAAAATGCAGAAGAGTAATTTCTAGAGAGAAAAAATGATTTTTACATTCTATGTAGAGTAATAGTTAAGTAAGCCTTATCTACCTTATAAAACTACACAAAGGGTTGGTTGCATCTGAGAAGCCAAAACAATAAGATTTGTTTGAAATATGAGGGGGGTGTGTGTGTGTGTGAAGCTCTGAATTTTTCCTTTGATATAACTCTGGATGGCTCAAACCAAGATGAAGGGAGGACTATATGATCCTATGAATCATAAAATCTGACAGTATAAAATATAACCACATAGGAACGCRTGCTCCACTAGAACTGATTTTCTCTGATTGCTATGGCAGTAGTAGCAAACAGCAAAAGGTTTCATCTTTACCATACTAATGACTYGAACAGTAAAATAAAAATTTAAGTAGATACTTTGGAGCACCATGCTTTGTTCTGGTCAAAAGTACAAGAATCTGTCACAATACTCATGATGTTCTCTCTGGTCCCAAGCCTGTGATTTAGTCCTGGAGAACAGGAGACAGGTGCTAGGAGCCAAACACTAAATACCTGTGAGAAGGGACTTGGGAAAGTCAGGTAGCTTACTTCTTACCTGAGGTAGGTTCAGTTCCAACTGAATCAGTCCTAATAGATTTCAATATAATTTCCCCCCCCACACACACACACCATTGTATGATGGGAGATTTCATAACCTTCCTAGGCCATCTGTATCATTATATAAATTTCTTGGATATCAGAACTTCCCTCATGTCTTTAAAATAAATAAATAAATATTACTACAACTATTCCCAGAGGCACTGAGAATAGATGATCTCTGCAGCAACCATATTGTCCCTTCAGTGTTCTCATCCCTAGGTGAAACAAGGTTAGATTCTCTGCCTTTTCTTACAGGCCATGTTTTCTCAACTTACAGTGCTGCCCTCTGTATTTGTTCCATTTTGATTCACATTTGCTTCAAGAAGTCTGCTCCTGGAGTAGATATTCCAGTGGAGAATATTACTTTGAAAGTCCCACGTAATGTTTTTTTTTTCTTCCCCAATAGCACAGCATTGTTGACATGCTCATTTTGTGATCAGCTATAAAGCCCAACTACAAAATTGCTCTTTTGTCTACCAATTTCCAAATTTGTATTTATGCAGGTGATTTTTTTCCAGAAAATTGCAGTATTTTCCAGCTGGTCTTACTGAAATTGTGTTCGACTTATTTCAGACCTTTAGCTGCATTCTGAAGGTTRTTTTGGATTCTGATTTTGCATCCCCCCCGAAATATTTGCAAATCTGTTCTGCTTTGGATCATCTACAGATTAAAAAAGTACAGAATTGAAAATTCTCTATTCCATCATCCAGATAATTAATGAAAATACTGATCAGCACCAGTCCTGAGATTATCCCTACTAGAAAGCCACTTGCATTTCATTTACAGTGAGCTGTAGGTAACAACACTGAGTAGAAAACTTCCAAGTACCATCAGTGTGTATCCCTTGAGGTAGCTTAATCTAGTCTATCTCATTACTTATGAGAAGGTCATGTGATATTTAAAGCCTTACTCCACTAAAMCATTTAGACAATTTTAAATATCAAAGGTTTTATCTATTGCTTTTCTCTTATATTCTCTCTTAATATCACCTTTTAGGTGTGAATAACTTGTTCTAGTATTCTTCTCAGAATTCWGACTGGTAATTCTAGCATGTACCCTTTCTACTGTTTTACAAAGAAATACTATGTTTGCTGTCTTCTGRGTTCCTAAACATCAAATGTTGTCCAAGAGATCTCAAAAATAGTCAAAGRTATCTCAAAAATAGCTAATACTCTAATTCAGCTGTGTTTGTTTTCATTTACTTTCTTTTAAATCTTTAACTATGTATTATTGGTTTGAACCGGTGATAATCACAGAGTAAAAACTAAACAGATGCCATTAAGGATTTGGCAGTCTCAATGCACTGTGATTAATTTCACCTACAATGAATGAGCTGTGTTTGTAATACCAGAGTAACAGCAGTTAGACCAAAGCARTGCAAAAACTATTGTGTACTGAGACATGTGAACAAAATTTTAGGCCATTCAGAAAGTAAAAAAAATAGGTGGCAAAAAGAGCGGTATTGCTTTGGAATTACGCTTAYTTTGTCATTATTGATAGGAAGCAGGAAAAGACTACAAGTTTCTTTCAAGATCTGCCATTTGAACTTTATATTGTGGGAGTCCTGTCTTACCAATTTTCTCTATTATACACTTACTGTAGGAGTCCTGTCTTACCTATTTTCTCTATTATACACTGCACTGTAATACATCAGAGATAAAATACCCATAATTTTTGCCACAACACGAGACCTGATAAATGGATCGTGCCAAGTTAGAGGCTAAAGAATGATTTTTTCCCCATTTCAAATGTCTTGAAAATACCAGTTGTCAGCATAAGATAATTTTTCCCCACAACTGACTGTAAAAACATCTTTGAACTGTCAAGTAAGAGTCTCCGAGTGACAGCTGAACTGTGTGTTTATCAAGATCACAAAATAATTTATGAGGGGGATGTTTAAACTTGTAAGGCATTAAAAATTTCAGTGGAAAAGAGACAAATGTGAAAGTATAAAATATTCAAACTTTATGATTTTCTTTTTATAGATAAGTCATACCATTGTRTACTATTCATTTTATTAGGTAACATTACCCAGTCTCAACCTTTTCACGTGGTGAGGTTTCATGAGCTTAAAAATAAAGGTAATGGGAGAGATTGCCATTTGGAGTGTGAGCCTCATGTGGTTTGTATGCTGGATTCAAGGGATCTGCCTGCAAATATGCAGTCCCATCCTTTATCCTGAAATTCAAGGCACACGTCTGAGTCATGCAAGGGGTGGCACAAGGGCTGCRTCAGGTTGGGTGAAACGGGGGTGCTGTAGCCCTAGGGCTGCAGCTAGGAACATACATTCAGCAGGTTTTCTGTAAGCATGGGTCTATGAGATGGCATGTGCTCCTTGGCTTTTAATGCTGCAGCCTTTTTCCTGCTTCACAGTTAGCTACCTTGTACGTTTGAAGACTGCAGAGAGATGCTGCAGCTTTTATATGCAAGAGGTGCAGGGACCATGGCACTGGAACAGGAGACAGCAGTCATCCAAGTGGGTTTCAGGATGTGATGGACTTCACCRGGTAACTTTGAAGGCTAAGATAGTTTTTTGAGGGGCTGAAATTAAAAAGCATTTATAATTCAAATCACTGCTKAGCAGAAGTCTTTAGCAAAGTTAATTTTAGGTGCTTCAAGCCAAATGTGCCATTTTAACCATACTGGGTTTGGTCACCGTAACAGCTTTTTCCAGATGAATTGCAAACAAATAGAAAAAAATACAGCAGTAGGACAATACTACAATACCCTATGGGAGAAACTAAGAAATAATTCTAGAATTAGTTAGAGACTAGCACCTCAAAAACATTCTAGTTCCCCCTAACCAAACCCTATAGTACAAACCCGAAAGAAATACGCTACAGCTTTTAGATGAGTGTTGAGGAAAAAAATGATCCCGCTAGAAAGTGTCTGTCACTCTCCAGGCAACATTCACAGGTCAGAGCAGCTGCGGCTACACGGCACCGCTGGAGCCGTCCCGCCCAAGCCCCGTGCCCAAAGCAGGGCCACCCGGGGTGGCTCGCTCGGGCCTCCACCGGCTTGTCGAGCCCTAGGATCCATCGGGGCCCCGGTGCCGCAYCGACCCCTGCAGTCACGGCCGCGGTCCGCCATGCCGCTGCGTCGGCGCCTGCGGTCAGGTGTGTGCGGCTTGGCCCCACCACAAAAGATTCTCCAAATCGGTGGATAATTGATTAAATACCTTTAGAATAACGGATTAGCCGGTAACTACCAAAAGCACAGCGGATCAGAGTATCTCCACACTAACAGCCCGTGGCCTCCCCGCCCCTGCCGGCTGTAACGGACTTTACCTCAGGGTGCCACGCGCCGAGCCAACATGGCGGCCGCCTCCCCACGAGCGCATGCGTCCCGGCAAGAGCAGGCGAGCGGGAGCGGGGAGGGCCGCAGTGCGCACGCGCATAAAGCCGCCGCCGGGGCGCGCGCTGGCAG
>NW_028185350.1:2343365-2364309 GCF_003343005.1 Rhea americana | reverse complement strand
CTTCCCCGGGCGGCGCCTTTGTGCCTGGTGCCCGCTGCGGCTGGGGCCGGGCTGGGGCGCGGGGTCGCCGCGCCCCCGGGAGCGGGAGCGCCTTGCGCGGGCTTCCTCGGCCGCGGCGGATGAACCCGTGGAACTGGCTTCCCGGGGAGCCGTGGCGAATAGCTGGATTAAAACGAGGGGAAAAAATGTAAAGATTAGGCACGTATCGGTAAGGATAGCATCAGCGTTCACGGTAGGATAAACCGTTGCTAGCCGTGTGCTTTAAGGGCATAAACTAATCTCTTGCAGGATGAGGAAGGAATTGCCTCCTAATGTGCCGGGCAGTGAAGGGCAGCGTGAGGAAGGGCGGGCTGGTCCTCGGCCCTGGGGGCCGTTGTTTCCAGCGTGGTGCTTACTGTGCTCTAGTACTTCGTTATMAAAATTGCTCTTTAAGGCTCTCAAAGCATCAACCTAAAATCTCAGTTCTAGCKTTTGTCACTGTATTTATTTATTTCTGTGCTTGAAAAGCTGATGATTTGGGGTGCTTTTAGTTATAGTATAGCATGCAAATATCTAAAATCCTTATGGATGAGGAGTAGTTCTAGATCTTGCAAACAGACTGGTGAATACCTCTGGAGCGGTTTCAGAAACTTCTGGAGAGGCAGTGTGTGGATTCACCCTGAGCCTGGTGGTTTAGTGCAAGTACGTAAGTGGGACTGGGGACATTCCTACCTTCTGTCCAGTTCTGTACTGGTAAACCCTTCAGCAGTTTACGGCTTAATTTCCATAACCTGGAGTAGATGGCATCCACCCTCCTGTTTTAAGAGGTGTGGTCCTTCAGGAGGCAGGTCCCAGCATGCAGCAAGGCACTGCTGTGGGGTGAAAAAGGAATGCTGCACAATCTTGGGAGCTGTCACCTCTACGGACTGGACTGTATATAAAAATATTTCATTCTGCRCCAGACTGTGTGCACAAGAAGGAATGGACTATTTTAAGAAGAGTGCATCTAARAGAAGCTAGACAAGTGATAACAGCTTAGAAATAACTTAAACCTGAGTGTTTTGGGGAGCCTGTGGATCGGTAAAACCAAACRCTGTCTTCTGAATAAGGCAGTAACACTGTTGCTTATTAATGAGTTTCAAAACTGTTCAGGCAAGATAAACAGGATGAAAACTCTGAGGAAAACTTCTCCTTCTTAACAATTAAGTGAAATTTCTTAGCTGACCTTCTTTAACCTGAGCAAAGTCCCTATGGTGTATCCAGTGTGTGTGTGGGGGAAGTGATGTGGTGGTTGTCTGTGGTTCTCTGTTGCTGTAATTAAATCTCACTGTGTAGTTTAAGTATTGATTTTTCTCTTTTTGAGCATTTACCTCAACAGAAAGGCTTTGTCCTCATTTTCACAACAGTTTGCTTGCCTTGTTTATTGATGTTCTGAAAAGCCTTGCAATCAGAAGGGGACTGGATACTGGATGGTTGTTATGTTTCATTTGCTTTCTCCCTATATGCAAATATGATAAGAGGGTAGTAGGCTTGTGTGTTTTTAGAGCAGGTCACAAAAAGCTGCTGGTGATCTCAGTTGTGCTAAATACTTAATRCAGGTGATCTTTGCTTTGCATGAGCTTCTCTGATTCATGCTGCCGTTCAGTGAGATAGGGGTTTCTTTTAGAAGCTCTTATRATGCAGAAATATGCTTGTAACATTGATATTGCAAAGTCAGGAGACTTTCGGGGCCTTGCTGTCTTCTACAAGCAAAGAAACCCTTCTAGCCTTCTTTCCTCTTCAGATCTTCAAATATCTGTGTGTAGGAAGTGGGGGGATCGTGAAGCGTGTGGTTTCTCTGCACAGGAACAGTGTGGGTCAGAGACACAGGGTTTATTCAGTGAGATCTTTGTCATCTGGAGCATGTAGAATTTCTTGAGTTCAGGAGGTTTCTCTTCTTTAGAAGTCATCTCAGAGCAACTGTGGACAAGATTGTGTCTATGCAGCAGTGGATAGTCTGACAAAGCAGCAGTCATGTGCAGCCCGTGGCGTTCTGCAGTATAGCTGCTTAAGGCTGACTGACTTTGAAGAAGAAGCAAAAAGTGATCTGACAAAGCCTTGGGTTCAAGCATCTGAGTGTTTTTTATTAAGCTGGCGGTCAAAGCTGGCGGTCAAAGCTCTTTGATCAAAAAGCATCGTACTTGTTGAAACCCATCTTCCTTAGCAGATGGTTATTTTGCATGGGTTAGGTGTAGCTCTTGCTAAATTATCAGTCTTCTGCTAAAGTTGGGGAACTGCTCTGATAGCTCTTCTAAGCTCAGAGGTATTCAGTATGTGCATACTGTAACTCTAATTTTAATAGCTGCTTTTTTTTTTAAAAAAAAAATTGTAAGCCTCGGTGAGAAAGGAGTATGGCTTTTCTGGATGTTAAGGTCAGCGGTGATTTGAACTTCATGCATGTGAGATCTGGATTACTGGAATCATGTAGGCTTTTAGTTTTTTTCATACTGGTAGCTATCTTTAGATTCCAGTGACTGAGATCTGTAGGAGTTCAGTGTAGTTGTTGCATATGTTTTGCACAGTCCTCTTTATTAAGGAAGACTTGTAAGTTATACATCATCAAAATACTTAGCTTAACAACTCCTACCTGAAAATATTTAGTAGATAATTGCACTGGTGACCTTGAATTTCCTCTTYGTGTCATATCAGTGTTTTTTAGGGTGAAGGGAGAAGGAAGAGGCAAGAGATGTTATGTAGAGATGACAACACTGAGGCATTTTGATTCTGTTTCCCTTGGTTGGGTGTGCAGAAATGGATTTCTTATTTGAAGCAGTGTGAAAAATGCTGCCATGAAATGGGGTGTTATCAGGGTGCAAACACTCATTTAAGAAAAATCTGGATTAAGTGCTACTCAAAGCACTTAAAGATGTTTCATGGAACACTTTGGCAAAAGGTGCAAATTCAGAAAGGTATGTGTTCTTCCTGTTAAATGTAGAATTAGCCTATTTTTGGATGACAGTGTAGAACAATGGCTCCCAACTCTACTATTTGGCTTGGGCTTCTGTTAAACTGTGTCAATGATAACGTAAGCTTTATAGTACCAAACCCTAGTCTGATTGTCTAAGTAGTCCAAATTCCATTGCTGTTCAGTGCTGCGTAAATGAATGGGAGGTAGGCAGTGGTGTTAAGCATGATGTGCGTGTTGGATTCCATAGAGAAGTTCAGAGCAGTATTCTGAGCACTTTAATTAGCAGGGCATACTCATTTTTTGGATCTTTCTTTAGCAAATATAAGCCTACTGATCATACACTTGCTTTTAGTCAGTGCTTTTTGTAACCTCTTAGAATGAGTTGCATACTGTAGCTTGAAAACTACTGGTTGAGAGTTTGGGGTTGAAGAAAGGAGGGGACAAAAAAAAAACTGTACTGCATCAAGAAGCGTAGCAAGTCTTGGAATAACTGCAGTGTGTCACTTGGCATTTGGGTATTCATCTCAGTAGTCTCCTTGAGGATTTGGTCAAGGTGGATGGTACTAAATTATGGGCTGAGGAAAGATTTTTAGTTCAAGTTGAAAAATTCTATGAATAGGAAAAATACTGCCATGTTACTTGACGTCCAAGGTATGACTGTATTAAAAGATTTTGCTGTCTTTGTCACAGGTGTGGGCAAGAGCAGTTTGCTGTTGCGTTTTGCAGATAATACATTCTCAGGTGAGTGTTTAGTTTACTTATTTAAGTAAAATGGTCAAGGACTGCTTCAGTGCCGTTGGTAGGCAAAAAGKTGTTTGATTGCTTTTGCCCACTGTACTGGGAATATGCTATCTTTCTAACTGTGCCTCTCTTGGCACAGGTCGGTAGAAGCCGTCCTGTTTCGTCTTCACTTATAACTGAAAGCATCGTAGTACTTAAGTACTGACATGRTTCTAGAAATAGCTGAGACTTTTGAGCTTGTACTGTGCTCTGTGCAGACTTCCCATTGGCCCTTTGGGATTTAAACTGATTGAGTATTGTAGCTAAATCGTTCACATTTGTGACATAACTGATTTATTGGGAGGAAGTGCTTAGAACAGAGTGTATTCAAARTAACTGATTGCATTAGCATTTGAGACAAAGCTCTATCTCAAATCTTTTACAGGTGAAATACTTCCATAGTTAGTGTTAACTTCTTAAGATATTTGGGTGCTTATTCTTGATAACAAATGTTGTAGGGGAAGAATTGGGTTTTGTAATACTGAGTTTTAAAACTTTTAGTGTGGGATGGAAGAAGTGGCTCTAGGGCTAGGAATAAAGTGGTTAGCTGCAAGTAAAAAAATATATAGATCACCTTGATCTCAGAGGGCACTTTAAAAGAGGACTGGATAGGAGGAACCTTGTTCTCATGTCCAGTTGGAGAGCTATTGCCAAATGAAGTTTAGAAGTGTGCTTTGAGACATAGAAGGAAGACTTAGGTTCTCATTTATTCTCTTTTCTTTCAGGTAGCTACATTACCACAATTGGAGTGGATTTTAAAATCCGGACTGTTGAGATTAATGGAGAGAAAGTGAAGCTACAAATCTGGGACACAGCTGGACAAGAGCGTTTCCGGACTATCACATCAACGTGAGTATAATCGGACTTTTTGACATGTGACTTCACGTACGGATCTTGCAGTCTAAAGCTACAGTTCAGATATTTTAACTTTGCAGTTGATCAGCTAATGGTAACTGTGCTGTCTGTGTAGTGGGACTTCTCAGCTCTTTTAGAGTAGGTGGAAGTGGTGATTTGTGGTTTAGCTGTGAAACTGGGATTTCAGCTTTCCTAACTCTTCTGTAAATTTCCATGCTGGCTTGGCCTTATTCCTCTGCTTCCAGTTTCCAAACTGTAGAACTGGAATTATTTCATTATTTTGCATGTATTAGTAAACCTAATTCTAAAGCCTGTCGAAGAGGATCATCTTGTGATTGAATATATTGCAGAAGTGCAAAGTGCAGGCCCTATCTCCGAGTAGCTTTGAGGTCTTAAAATTGGATATCCAAGACTTATTAAGACAAATGCCTTCTAAAGGCTACCTTTATGTGGGGTCTTGTTGAAGCAGACACCCATATGAAGTTAACCTTTTCCTTGGTTTGAGTTCAGTTTCATGCTCATTGTCCTTTTGAACAGCATGTGCATGGCTTTTCCTGTTCCTGAAGAAACCACACCCCAAGCTGCAGCAATGGGAACTAAGAATAAAATGTGCTTGTAAACTAACTGCAGTAAATGTGGGGCTGCTCGTGGAGGCACTGGGGAAAGAGGAAGAAATAGACTTGGAAATAGAGCCTTTGTCTCCTTTTGGTATTTAACACAAATGAACAACAAAAAGAAACCCCCCACGCTAGGTGTTTCTTGTAGCCTTTCATGACTGATTGCTCCTGTTAAGAGAACAGGGTCTTGTTTGGCTTGTGCGTTGGTTAACTTAGACATTAGAAACAGTGGATTAGTTGTCCCTATGTTATGTCTAAATAGCTAGAAATGTGAGAATCAAACCCAGTGTGTGCACCACCCCTTTCCTCTGCGTTTCTATACGGATATTACTGGATTACTTCCATTGTTTCTTAAGTGTTTAGCTTGAAAAAACTTGGTTACCTCTTGTAGGGTTCCTGTGCATGACATCACTTCTTGTTTCAGTGCTGCAGCCAGCTTCAGGCAGGAAGTGGTGAGGGGGAGGCAGCAAAGCACTGCTGCAGTCGTATCAGCTGTGCTTATAGGCTAGTCAGAGTGCCTGAACTAGTGCTGAGTCAGCAAATGGCCTTCCTGTTTTCAGATTCCCTGACACAACTGAGAGCTGTGTTAATGAGCATTGGTTCATGGGGCTGAGGGGCTGATGCCAGCTAGATTAGAAAGCCATGGTATCCAGCACTGAGTGGGGAATCCTGGGAAAGGAGGCTTCCTTTTGTGAACAGGATTGGGTTTTGCATGGTGTTTTATGCAAATCTTTTCATTGGTTCCATTATCACTTAAAATGGAGTAACTTCAGTGTCATGAGATGCTTGCACTTTGCTGATGCTTTTTTCTTGCACAGCTGCTTACAAAAGTGAGCACTGGAACAGGTTCCCCAGAGAGGTTGCAGAGTYTCCTTCTCTGGAGATATTCAAGGCCTGCCTGGATGCAACCCTGTCTAACATGCTTTAGGTGACCCTGCTGAGCAGGGAGGTTGGACTAGATGATCTCCAGAGGTCCCTTCCAACCTTACTGATTCTATGAATCTTGAGGGAATATAAGGCTCCAAATTTGCTGCCTTAAAACTGGTAAAGTAGCTATGGAATTTTCTGTGGTCAGAGAAGGAAGACTTGAATTTTGTGCAACATGATGCAGGGAAGTAACTGTGTTCAAGTGCACCTGAAGTGTTGAGAGAAATGCTTCTGAAACTCTAGTTATGCTACAGTGAGGACTTCTCTTACTGCTAAGTGGGCTAGCTGTGACTGTCTGATGTTCCTTGCTGTTCTCCCAAAGTCACTCTGCACCTAGACATACCATCTGTATAAATAATAAATAACAAGATTCTGTTTTTTTTTTTTTTTTTTTTTTTTAAAAACAAAACTTTCTAAGTGGCTAAGTAGTGCAGTAACTGATTTGCTTTAACCAAACTGAGTGATGAATTGGATTGCCATGTTAAACTTGAGAGGACTTGGCTGACCAAATCACAGGTGGAGTGGCAGTGCACTGTCAGAGTGCTGTAGAGCCTTGTAACAATGACTGTTTAGRCTGAGGTGAAGAATATTAAAAAGGTGTTTCTTGAGCATGTTCTAGGCCAGGAAGTCCCTTTGCAGTTAAAAGGTAGTGTGTGGGTTGAGGTTGAGCCAAGCCTGGCAAACAAATCTGAAATTGGAACCCATCTGGTAATAACAGGTTGGGAATGCTACTATGTAGACCTAGAATTGCAAAAGGGCTGAAGTGGTAGGAATTTAATAGTAGAAAATTGGGAGACATTAAAAGGTTATAGTTTTTTTTTTTTTTTTTTTTTTAACTTGACTACAGCTGCAGAAGCTGAAGGTGGAAGAACAAAACTGCTGCACAGTAATGAAGTTGAGGAGGAGAACTCCACAGAAACTCAGGAAAACTTAAAATAGATCAGCATTTCAAACTGAGAAGCGATGGCAGCTGTTTCTACTATTAAATCTGTAAATGATGGAAATTGGGGTGGCTGGTGCCTGATGAGAGGAGAGGCCATCTCTCTTGCCGATTTGGTTGGCATGGAGCATTGTCCCAACTCTAAATTTTCGGTTAAATTCACTGGAGGTGTAGCATGCCAGGGCTTGGCTGCATTAGTAGAAATACTTAAGATGCATGAACCTGGACCTAATCTGTTCTTGTATATAGGACTGTATTCTTATTTAGGACTGTAGTTTTAGGATAGATGTTTTCAATAATAGTTTTCAGATATTAACTCAAGGTGAAACAGTAATAGCAGGACTCTCTGCCATTCATTTGAATGGGAATGGCATCCTCAGGAGAGGAATAAGCTTTCTGAGATGATAGAATTGCTGTGTGTCAGCTGTGGTGGTCAAAAGATTAGTCAACTGACCTGTGACAATAGATACGCTTCCAGGAACCGGAGAAGAGGGRAGTATGAAAATAGATTATGTATTAGAATTCTGTGGAATTGATTAGAATTCTAGAGGAATCCAGGTTAGGGAAAGGTGTCTACCACAAACGAATAAACTATTAATAAAGATGCTGGATTAGACCAGTGACCATGACCTGTCAAGTTGGTGCTTTCTTTCTTCCTCCCTTCCTGGAAAAATGAACCCATTATCCCCACTGAATTGCACAGAAAGCAGGCAGCAATATTTTTTCTCTTCAAAATCCTACTTAGCAGCCTTCATACTTCATGCAACCAGCTAGTATAACTCAAGATGCTAATCTTGAGAAGCATTTATTAGAGGAAATAAGAGAAGTTAAGGTAATTCTTATTGGTATCTTGTAATAGAGAATACTGCAATTTATTGTAAAATGTTCCCTTCTGTTTAGAAAAGTAGTCTTCAGAGAAGTAAAGGGTGAATGCAGCTGGCTGAAGGACATGATGAGTATGGTTAACCAGTTCTGAAGAGTTTTTTCAGTGTCTGCAGTATTAGTAGGTAATGTTTCAAAGGCTGTATGCTTATGTCTTTAAGCTTTTCTTTATATAATTTTATAGGTAAAACAGGGCATTTCAGTACTTCTGTTTATATCAAAACTTAAATGTTGTTGTTCAAGATTTTTCTACAACAATGCTAGATTTTCACATGTAAAGCCTTTAAATCGAAGTAACTTTTCCAACCWTAATAGACAGTTGTCTACTACTGAGTGTTCAAGGACACGTACATTTGGAAAGCTGAAGTTTGCTTAACATGTTTAGAGTGTCCAGGGAAGYATCCGATTAAGATGAAACATTAACTATTCTGTAACTCCTTTTCTGTGTTTCATTAATATATTTATCACTGGGAGTAGTATATACTGACTTCTGAGGTTTGTAGGGTACATAGCAGAGYGCACCTGCCATGTAGCGGACAACTAGTATCAGTCATCCAGACCTTGAATGGGAGGCTGAGGAGAACTTCATTTCTCTTTTGCTCTTGCTTATGTGGTCTCTGTCTTCCCTAAAATGTGAATGGGAAGAAGATGGGACATTCTTTCTCTTGTATCAAACCCTCAACTACCTCTTGGTTGCCAAAAGCACAAGACTTACACCTACTTCTCCCAGAATGCCAAAAGCCCCATCTGTTCTCTACCCGCCAAAGCCTACAGCTCCTTATAAAAGCAGTTCTGCATTACATCATTTTGAAATTGGAAGTATGGGGTAGGATAAATGAGATTTTGTTTTCTAGGACTGTCCTGCACTTTGTGATGGAGAATCTTTGCTACATCTGCTAGTCTAAAATGTTATCTAGGACACAAGATTTTATCTAGTAAATGATAGAAAATAGCACGACGAGGTTTTCGAAAAATGTGTGTATTATGGGACTTAAGATTTAGAGACTAAAAGGTAGTTGCAGTCTTATCTCTCAGGCTGCTAAAAGGTAACATCAGCCAATGGAGAAAATGATGTTTTTATTGTAGATAAGGGGCTGGCAACCTTTCTAGAATGATGCGCCAGACAATTTTCTCTTCCCAAAATAGAAGCAGTGTGTGCTGGTAGGAACTCTACAGGAGTCAGGGGTTGCTGTCTTGCACAAAGCATGATATTTCTGATGAGGTGGCTGCCAATATTAGTGCTTTGTGGCAGCAACTCCCAGCTCCTGCGGAGTTTTGAATGCCATAGTAGTCTGTGCTGTATGGTCCAATCCTCATCCCCACTGGCACATGATGTCTGTACACTGACTCTGTGTCAGGAGTGGGACCTATATGTGAAGGGTGCCTGTTACCATACTCCCCAACATCATCTGCTTTCATTTAGAAGAAAGCCTAGGTGCATGGGTAAGGTATGGGCTGCAAGGTGCTCTGTTAGGTCCTCTGGTCTGGATGGCTAGGCTGCCAATCATGGTTTTATGGTGTATGCAACAGAATGAGCCTAATCTGTAGAGCCACTACATTTCTCTTAAAGACTAAACCTTGTCTTGACAAATGTAATGTTTAGTGCTGAAGGAGTGGCAGGTCAGCCTGAGGGTTGCTGCATTAGATAACTTTCTTTTTTTAATAGTGCTATGAGAGAGTTTGAAGATAATCAGTTTATTGTTTGGCTGAAGTGAAATCTGGTGTGTCAGTAGGATTTGAGATATTTCCTGTTCTGATGCTAACATATACAACTATTAATCAAAAGTAATGCCTACAATAAAAGTAGTGTCAGGAGAAGATGGATTATTTTTGCAGACTGTGGAGTCAGGCTATGTAGTGCTCTTCCTCAAAAGGATCTAAGTTGTGAAAGAGTTGAGCCAGTAACTAGAACAACTAGAGTGCTATAGCAAATTTAAAAGCTATTAAAGGAACTCATAGAGAACAGATTAGAAGATTTGGAAGTGCAGTCTCTAATGGTCTGAGAATAAACAACTTTCACCTCAATTAATTCTTGCCAAGTAAAGTAGATGTACAGCACAGATTGCTGGTAAAACACAGTATACCTTGTGGATGCCAAACAGACCTGAAAGCACCTGGGTGATCAGTAGAAGTGGGTTCTCCTACTTCTCTGTGATACAACCTACTCCACAGGAGTATTGATTTCTAGTGGCTATCACTACCAAGGGATCATCAGAAGAACAGGCTGGGGGATGTGTACACACTATATATAATATATGGCTATTTTTGGCAAGTCTTCCTTGATATTTTTATAAAGGCATAATCTGTTAGAGATGGGATGATGAACCTAAAGATGAGGAGGAGATAGTGACTTGCTTAAGTGAATCAGTGGCAGAAGTGAGACTAAACCTTTTCAGGTCCTCCAAAAGGTAGCACATTTGGATTAGATTTAAAAGTGTTGGAGTTCAAAGGTCTGTTCAGAGACTTTGAATATACTGTCAAAGGAAGCAGAGGTTGTTGTAGTAGTTATTTCTAAAATGCCGTATGAGGGAGAGTGCTGCAAGAGGTACTTRTGGTATGAAATCTAGCTCTAAAAATATTGTGACAGTTTAAGGGATGTTCCTCAGTTTGTGTATTAACATTCCTCAGACTGATACAGGTTATAAGAAAGAGGAAGTGAAAGGGAAAGAATAAAGATACGGGAAATACAAGAACTAAAGGCCTCACTGTCAACTGCTTCAATGATCTGATTGGAAAGGCTGCCTAATTTGCAGTAGGGAGAACACTTGGTAGCCCTATGAATGTGGTTCATACTGCTTGCCTTTAGTAGGTTCATGTAGGTGATAACACTGGAACTTGATTTCACATTTCTCTTGTATATCAGAATTGTTCATCATCTCTTAAAGGTGCTGATTGCCCAAGACTAATGGAAGTAAACCAGAGTGAAGCTTATTTTTAATTGCTAAAGGTAGCAGAACTCATTAAATGCACATATGGAGTCGATCTGTTGAGTAGGAAGGTGCGATCGGAACACAGTCCCTCAACAAGACAAATTTTTGTGAGCTCAAATGAGAACTGTGCCTGGGGGTTGAGTGTATCTGGAGATCTGCTCAAATTTTTGTCTCAATCTTTTATAGATAACAAAATTACTGCAGAGCTTGGTATGACTGACTTGCCTCTGGCCTTTGACCTTTGGTAGGGAAAAATATTGCTTCAGGCTCTCATCTGATACTTAGTAAGCTAAAAGTCTTAATGCAGGAACAGCTGTGCTGACTTAATAAGTGGTTCTCTAGTATCTGTTTTTAGCCAGCAAAAACTAGAAATACAAAGCCGAAGAATGGCGCAAGCATAATGGTGTTTTTCCTCAGATACTTTATGCAGCGTCCGATTTTCAATGGAAGGACTTCTGAGCTTGGGGTACATTTTGTTCACCTAATAAAACTGAAAGGGTTAAAAGATATTTTGTTGCAGTATTTATTAAGCGTGACTCCAGCCAGTGGGCAATTTCAGAGCTCGTGCAATGCTAAGGCTCGCAACCAATTATGAGGATATATTGGGGGTACTGCTACTTTGCTCATGTAGCTAGAAGACGGTGTTTATCTTTGGTTACTTTTTTTTTTTTTTTCTTTTGGCAGCCCGAACAAGGAAGTATCTGGCGCTAGTATTTCYACTTTGAACCTAATTGTATGGCCTGCTAAATAAGCAGGGAGCTTTGTAGGTTTAGTGATAGCATACAGTCTACCTGTTGTAAAAGAATTTGGTGACTCCCAGTGGAGAGAAAATGGGGGCACTTGGTTGCCTCAACTTGAGAATTTGTTAAACTTGTAAAAGCTGCATGCAAGAAGAAGTGCTAGGGAGGTTATATGTAATTTGAACTCACATATGGTGTCTTTTTCTGCTCCGCAGGTATTACAGAGGAACGCACGGCGTCATTGTTGTCTATGATGTAACCAGTGCAGAATCTTTTGTGAATGTAAAACGATGGTTGCATGAAATTAATCAAAACTGTGATGATGTCTGCCGGATACTAGGTAAGTTCCTCATTGGAGAGTCAGATATATTTATCTGACTAATATATTAGTCAGGTAAATATTTATTTATAATTTATAATATTTATAATATATTTATGTTTAGTGGGCTTCCAGCAGTCAGTCCAGACTGTCCTACTGAAGTGCAGTACTGACTTTTTCTTCCCTTTTTCAGTGGGGAATAAGAATGATGACCCAGAACGAAAAGTAGTAGAGACAGAAGATGCTTATAAATTTGCTGGGCAGATGGAGATCCAATTGTTTGAGACCAGCGCCAAAGAAAATATTAATGTGGAAGAGGTAATATGCTATGCAGAACTGTACATATAAAACTACTTGGGAATAATAGTTTGGAAAAAATAAGAATAGCATTAGTCTTGTTGAGGAAGAAAGGTAAAATGCTTTGTATAAACTGCAACTGAGTAGTTAAAATACTGAGAGGAGACATCGGACTACTTGGAAGGAGTGGGGAAGGGAATTGAAGGGGACCTCATTGCCTTTGCGTTGGCCTTAGTGTTAACTCATTAGGTGTTTTCTTAGTAAAGTCTTSTCACATGGAGAGGGTCTTCTAGGAGGGTGACTGTTCACCCTTTACTCCTRATCTCAGTTGCCAAACTGAGCTGTTTTTATTTAGTGTTTTGGGAAAGGTCAGAGAGGGGTTGTTGATTTAGCATGGGYGTGGAAGATGCTGGATTTCAGCTTAGCCTGTAGTGGATTTGGGAGATTGCTGAATCATTGTTGAAATATCTAGAAAAGCAGATGCTRTTCTTAAGCAACTCTCTCAATAGCTAGCCTTAGTTCCTAGGTGGTCTGAACTTGCTTATTTCTCTTGCAGATGTTTAATTGCATTACAGAGCTAGTTCTGCGAGCAAAGAAAGAAAACTTAGCAAAGCAGCAACAGCAGCAACAGAACGATGTGGTGAAGCTAACGAAGAACAGTAAACGGAAGAAGCGGTGCTGCTAATGCCCTTACCCTGCTGCAGAGACTCTGCTCTCAGACAGATCAGCCCCTCCAACTAGACTCGGGCAATTCCACTGGGGCAGGCTTTGGGAGGACTTTCTCAGTTTTGTGCCGTTATTTAAAGATTATTTTTTTTCTCCATGTTTTCTATCAAGAGGCGCTGGCACCTTACCACTTCAGTGCCAAGAAGGTATCGGATGGAATCTTGCCCCTCTCTCCTCCCCTGCTCATTCCAGTGCGCCTTGTAGACAAGAAAGGACGTTGCCTACCAAGTGGACTAATTAACCCAAGAGTTTGTATATAATGTATATTGCTTTAACCAGCCTCGCCTCCCTGTTGTTGCTTTGGCTTATGCCTTCTTAATGTCAACCAATCATGGACTGCAGAATCCATCTTTTTAAAAGAAATAGTACAAAGTTAACTCAAGTTGGCCCCAGGCTGGCAGCAGCTGCTTCCCTGGGGCTTTCAGCTTCATTTCTTTCRGGCTCCAGGCTGGCAACTGGTGCCCCTGGGGCCTGTGGCTTCATTTTGAGTTCCAGGCTTTTACTGGGGCTCAGGCTTTGTTTTCCTAGGTACCAGGATTGCAGGTGTTGCTGCTGGAGCCTGGGGTTTCACTTCACCAGCCCCTGGGCTGGCAGCTGCTGCTGCTGCTGGGGCCTTGAACTTCAGTTTGCCATGATTCAGGTTTGTGGCTGGATCCTTGGGTTTCACCTTGTGCTGCAGCCCAGCTGTACCTGTGCTCTCCTTTAGTTTCTGTCAAAATTGAAAAACATACCAACCTGCAGAAGTGGGATTTATTTGGATTAAACTTTTTAAAAAAAGAAACAAAACTAAACTCCTCTGACCTTTGCCTCTGGTCCTGCCAGGGTCCTAAGTGAGAGTTCATTTCTCCTGAACAAGAAAAAAATGATTCTGCCAAAAAAAAAAAAAAAACTTCTCCTCAATGCCATGTCCRCTATTAGGAGATCTGAACTTGAATGTGAATTTTGGTGGCAAAACTTTCTTTCTGTGAGGGAGAGGGAGAGAGAAGGCATGAGAATGAATTTGGCTGTTCTGGATTGATGTCTCTATGTGAAAGCTGCTGCAGGATCATTCCTAGAATTCTCGTATTAGAAAGGAGGACTGTTCATTAACATAAAGAAATGGAAAGCTTGCTTGCTTGGGTTATGTGGTGGTGAAGGATCATCTATGGAAACAAACTCTGGTCTTGTTATACTCAACAACGTTTTCCTGGGCCTTGTTGGCCTTTCTGGGAAAACCAAGGCTCAGTTCATCAGTCTGAATAGGTATGGTTAAAGGTGGAGAGTGTATGTGTGCATAAGTAAAATATCAAATGTCTGGGCTGAAAAGTACATGCTCAGCACCTGAATAATTACCTATACAATAATAAAACAGAATTTCTTATTAAAATGACTAAAAGACGTGGAGGGTATGGCTTCCTTTAAGACCCTGAGGATGGATGTATTCAGTTTCAGTATGTAGTCTTATGGAATTGATGGCCTTAGTTTGGTAGGATATGTTTCACTGATGTCCATGAGCTTTGAATCAGTCCACTTTTTCCCCTTTTCTCCCCAAGGAGAGGCTAAATTTTAGTCACTTACTTTGCCTGTGTGTTTTTTGTCTTTCTTTTTTTTAAAGATACTTATGGGTGTGGTAAAAGCCCTAAGCAAACAATCACATCATGGTCAATCACTTCAAAGACATTTTTAAAATGCAAATAATGAATGTGTAACACATTTTTAATCAGTTCAGGTGCTGGGATTATGTATCCAGCTGCCTTCACCCGTTTCTTCACATATCTTTCATTGGTAACCCAAGAATACGAATGAGCTGGGATGATATTGCTAGTGTAAGCACTGTTAATTGCAAGACTTGAGAGCCGCTATGGAAGGTGGCAGCTCATGTTCTACCAGGCGTCCATCCCGTATGCTTTCTGATGTTGAATGTGGTGCGCGCGCAAGGAAGGAGCTCTGTCAGTCCTCGGAGCCTTCCTGTTGCAGTGAAGCTGTCCTGTGACGGTTACCACTTCCAGACTCAAGGGCTCGATGGCATTCCTTTGGGACTCTGGTGGTAGCACATGTGCAGATCTAGGAAGAAGTAACTTCATACGGGCAGAATTAAAGGAAAATGTCTGAATTTACTGGAATGGATGCAATAAAATGAGGAAATGGTGCACCCAAGCCTGGAGTGTTCTCTTGTGTGGAAAGGTTAGTCCTCTTTGAGTCCAGGTCTTTGTGGCCACAATTTGAACTTTGCCAATCGAGGTGTCCAACTTCCTGGCTTGAAGTGGGATTTTTTTTTTTTTTTTTTTTCTCTCTAGAACTGGCTGTAGAGGAGCAGTTATCTCCCTGCTCTCGCCACTGACTATCCGATTGGAAGGGGTGGGGACTGCGTCTCTAGTGGTGGTGATGTGAAGTTTCCTAAATGTCGAGCAATGGAATGTCTAACTGGTTTGCTAGGATTATTTCTGTAATGAAAGTTTCTAATTATGCTTTTTAAATAATTTTTAAAAACTAAAAATAAAGATTACAAGCTGCCAAATCCTTTTTGAGGCTCTGTTTCCTCTGCTGTCCAGCTTCTGGAGGTGGAGGGTGGCAAGCCAGGGATAAGCCCTTCTGCTGTGTGTGGAGGTGTGGGGTTTTCTTTTTCCTTCTTCCTGGGAGGGTGTATCAAGAAGACACACTAAGTGCTTTCAAATGTTTAGTTGCTATTGTAGTTCTAAATGTGAATGAGTCAGCAGGCTGGAATTGGTAACTGTATTTCTCTTCCTTATCCCCGCAAGGAAGTGAGTGAGGGTTTTTTTTTTTGTTGTTTGTTTGTTTTCTAGAATCTTTCTTCTTTCAGTTTTACAGCAGGTATTGGGAGAGCTTGAGAGCTGCTCATCAAAGGCAGTAAGAAGCATCTGGAGTCTGTCCTGGCCTTCCCAGGAGGTTGTGTGTGGGGATTAAGCAGCTGTTGCTGTGTGTGTTGCCTACAGTATTCATTTAGCCCTCCCTGCCCTTGATGTGTAAAGTGGGCTGTTGGAAGCAAGGGCTCGCTTCTGGAGGAAGGGAGGAAAACTTGGTATGGGAAGGTGTCTCTCCTGTCTGCACCGTTCTGGAATTGCTGCATAGACAGGGGAGTCCTAAGGAGGACTGATGGTCGAAATACCAACTGGTGCAAATTGGAGATGTTTCACTGTTCACTCATATGTTGTGTCTAAAATGGTTGAAGTTTAAATATTCTTCCACATACTGGTAATGGATATAAATGGCTGGATGTTAGAGAAAACTTACAAGCTCACCTATTTACCCCATGCAGTAGAAGATCTAAATGCTTCAAATGTTCTTTCTCCAGAACCCTTCTATTCTGAACACATGAAAGAGCTATATGTGGATGAACATCTTGGGATGATGAGGTACTAAAGATGCTGTTAGATGTTAAGACGACAGTTTTTAAAAAGTGAGCTTGTTCCGCAGCTATGTGGAATTAGCAGTGACTTAGAGCTGAGACAGTGTCATATAAATGATGTTTTTATTCTCAGAACTATTTACAAAAGAAGTAGACCATTGTTTTACTAAAAATATGCCTTTATAGATTTTCATAATATGTATTTTATAAAAACCATACACTTATTTACATTACTGCTACATACAAAAATTACAGCACTGTGATATATGTACATATCTATAGATACATTCTTTCTGCTTGTCCCTGCTGTGTGCTTTTYCCCTTTCAATCTAAGGGAATTGTTGCTGCAGCACCCAGACACTTCCTTTCTTGGCTTTTGGTTAAAACAACCTTGCTTTTTATAGCTGAGTGGGGAGTAGAGAGTTTGCCCGATGTGGAGGCATATCTGGAATTTACCATCCTAAGTAGGACAAGTGCATGCAGCTATAAAGTCCTTTTGCATGCCACACTGCCTGTAACCTCACTTCTGCTCTGTGCAAAACCATTCTGTTATCATTAATTGATCTAGTGTTCATTTTAATGGCAAGCTGCTGATCTAAGTTTGTATTAAGATAAAGTGCTAGTGACTTGCCTTCCATTTACACTTGCTTGTTCACAGTTGCTTCCTTTGCTGAGTTTAATAAAGGAAGAGGGAAGAATCTTTCCCTAAGCTAACATAATAAATGTTTGCCCAAATAGTTACGTTACTTAACTGTGGGAAAGTTCTTGGTGACCTTAATCTCACAGGCATCCTCTCTCTGTGCAATGTTTGAACAGTGACTGTGCAGCACGACTGGTTTAGTTAGAATGAGCTCAAAAGTAAGGATGACTTATATCATATTTAGAGCTGCTGACCCCACCCCTTGCATCTACTTTGGGATTTTAAGTACTTGCTGGATTACTTTGCTTCCTCCATCTCATTAACTGGAGCTGATGTTTTTYTTGCCATGCATGTCCTAAAAGTATSAGGCATCACCAGTGGAGTGTCTTCTAACCCAAATATGCAAAGGTGATTCCAGGCTGCTAGCTGTTACTAAAGAGATGCGTCACCTTTTGAAGATGAGTGGTTCCATGACAGTTCAAGGTGAGATAGTCAGGACCTTGTTAAAAYACAACATGACAAACGAGAATGTGAAGGTCTGCATTGGTGAATTTTGAAAAAAACAATCAAAAACCCCAAACCTAGCTGCTATGTTAAGGCAGTTTCTGTTCCCATTGAGTAGCAGCTCAGCACAAGGAGGTCTCCTTTGGTCTGTTGTCCAGTTCATCAAACCCAATTCTCTTGTATTTCTGGGTTTAGTAGTGCAACTAAGTCGTTAGGAGTAGGGGGCTAGTTTTAAGAAAGCATACCCAACTGGCACCTTGGGACGTGCTGACTTTCCTCTTGCAATCTCTTCCATTAATGTTGTTTAAATAATAAAATTGTCATGGGATTAAGGTAGGTTCCTCCTTAACCGAAGAGATGTGCTGGGCATTTCGATTGCTTACCCCTGCAACTGAATGAATCTCTTTCTTCCCAGCAAACATGTAGCAGAAGGCACCTTTCTTCATCTCATTACTGCATCTTCATCAAATAACTTAAGGCTTTTGCCTTAGGATTGCATACATACATAGTCATGGGCGCAGAGGCCCACACAGCTGCTGGGCRTGAAGATTGCTGTTGGGGCCTGGCAAATACCTACTGACAGCAGAATGAAGGGCTGTGAGGACCAAGATGTTTGCAGGGCTCTCCCAAAATAAGCAGTGTCTTTTTCAAAGAGACATGGTGTAAGACCCCTGTTCAAGTGTCGCTGGCGTCCATGAACCCATGGCTAATACTGTAGTTACAYCTGTACCTATTAACATAAACTTGGATAACTGAGTCCTGACAGCAGGAGACTCTCAGCACATGTCTCATATCTATGCCTTGTTAAGAGTCAAAGCAGGTAAGATGAGAAGATGAAGACTTGCCATCCCGAGAGAGTGCTTGGCACACCCCTAAATCCCTTTCCCTCCCTTGCACAAGTGGATACAAGCAGATGCTCAGTGGCTGGAAAGAGGCCAAGGCCACCTCTGCCCCCGAGACTCCAGGCTCCCTTCTATGCAAGCATTAAGCTGTATTGGTGGTGCTTTACTTTGTTTTGTGTGATTTACTGAAGTATTTCTTGAAGCAGGATCTGGAATCCAGGTTTCACTGTTTTCAAGTAAACAGGCTTTACCACTTGGGTTTGCAGCATTGTCCTTAGCCCCAAAGAGTATTTTGCTGTTCCTTGCWAAGTGGAGCAACCTCAGAGTAAGATAATCTCATACCAGAACRTGGTAGCTCTGTTGCCAATATGGAAAAATGGGAGTACTCGGATCCTTGAAGGCAGAAGGGATGTTTGTACTGAGGTATCATGGGTCCATYCTATGCACCAGATGAGAGGCTGATGTTATTTTATTCAACTTACCTGCCTCGAAGAAGAGGTTAGATAATTCTAACAGAAAGCTTGTGATTGTAAATATTGAGCAGAGATTAGCAGCTCYGTGTAGGATGGTGTTTTAGCACCTAAGTCTCTGCACTGGGCAGAGCTGAACGTGTACCTACCTCATCTCCTATGGCAATAGTGTAGATGGTAGCCTCTAGAGGGACATGAAAACAAATTTAGGCCTGTGGGTATTGTGAGCTGGGAGAATATGTGCAAACTTAATGATAGCAGCAGGACAGCTCAGGGCTGCAAGGTGACCATCCAGTGCAGAGGGAAGGTCCCTACCTACGTATTGCAGGAGTTCCAGCACCGCTGTGTGCAGACACCAAATGTTTCTTCTCATTGATCAAATCATGCTCACAGTAACACAGGCTCTGATCATCTGTGGTTAAAGGGAGATTTAGCTATCTGCTTGCCAAAAGGTCAAGTAGTAAAATGACCCACAGGCAGGAATAAATAGTTAGCATCTTTGTCAGGCCATAGCTAATGTCACTGCGTGAGGCAAAGAGCAAGCTGCAAGTTCTCTAGAGCTTTGTAGAAGCCCTGATCTCCTTTGACTTTAGTGAAGGTAGGTGCCTGCATACTTTCTGAGGATCAAGTCTGCTAACTCAGCATCAAAGACCTACTGACATCATTACAGGAAGGTTTTCACTGAGTTATTTCTAGGCATTAGCCTCTTTGGGGGGCCCATCCAGTTAAAATCTCAGATTTTGTAATCYGAGAGGAGTGGATGGCTTTGGGGAATGTGTGACTTGCTGAAACTCCACAACTATCCTCAGACAGTGGAGGGCGAGTAGGTGCCCCAGGACTGAACATCCACAACTTCAGTCTGTAATCTGTTGCAGACAGTCAGCCTCTTGGGGAGAARTCAGCATTTTCTGCAAGCACAGACTCTTTGCCCTGTGCCAAGAGGGAGCTGGAGAAGGTCCTCACGTCAGCAAGCTTGCAACTGCGTCATCGGCAAGGAGTCCGCTCCCTGCTGCAGTGTGAACAGCTGCGCAGAGCTGCACGGGAGACCCCTCCCAGGCTGGACGGGCCCTAAAGACTCGTCTTGCACCACAACGTAAGCTACGCTTGTCAACGCACGCCCGTGCTAGGGCTAGAGCAGCTCTGGTCTCCGTGGGACGAAGGACATGGCCAGGGCCGGGGTGGGGGGTGGCGTGAGGGATTCCCCCTCTCATCTCCTCTCCTGCGGCTGCCTCTCCTCTCTCCCGCGCTCGCTGTGACGGCAGCTCTCGCTCCCCTGCGCTGCTTTGTCCTGGGGCTGCTTAGCTCCTTCTCCGGCGTGAGAGCGTTTCTTAAGAAAAACAGATTATTCTTCACAGCAGAAACTGTACTGCGTCAAAGCGCCTAAAGTGTACCCTGAAGTTTATCGCTCCACTTAAAGAATATATTTTTTTTWAAAAAAAGTTGCTTTCATTCAGTAACACACTGTCAATTTGCAAATCTCCAATTCGTGTAAACATTTGGTTCRAACCAGGTGCGGTGGAAGTAGTGCAGAGTCTCAAGGGTGAATTCTTTGCCCCTTCTTTTCTTTTCTTTTCTTATTTTTTTTTTCTGGTGGATCAGAGTTGGGTCCATCAGCGAGCTGGGCCGTTGCCGCCCCTCCCCCACCTCRAAGCAAGAACTGCTGGAGAGGTTTCTCCTTTTCGGATTAATTTTTCTTGAAAAAGGAAAAGAGACGGTTCCCTTCTGCCCCGGCGGGCTCGTCCCCCTGCTGCTCCGGCCTGGGCCCGGGGGAGGGACGGGCACCCCGCTTTGCGCCGTAGCCCCTGGAGAAGGAATAAGCGAGCTGGCTCCATTCCTTCGGGTGTTTGTCCATCAGCTGCTGGTCAATGACCCTGTGCATGTCGTCCTGCGGCAGAGGGAGAGGAGGCGGCCGTTAGCGGGAGAGGCGAGCTCGCCCGGGGGGGAGGAAGGGATGGGGTGGGATGGAGGTGGGATGGAGGTGGCATGACGGGGACGGGGAGGCTCCCGCTTCGCCCAGCACTAAGCCTCCACGTCCCTTATTTCGGCTGTAATTGCACRTAACCGAGGCTGAACTAGCCCCGCGGGAGGAGCGCGGCCTGCTTCCCGCAGGTCGCTGCGCGACGCTCGTCTCGGCTTGCGGCACTTTCCGCTCCTTCGGTTTCGGCAACGCTGCCGCGAGGAGCCCGGACCCGGACGACGGCCC
>NW_028185350.1:2333194-2342957 GCF_003343005.1 Rhea americana | reverse complement strand
AAAGCTGTTGGTACAGGAACTGAGAAAGGCCACTAGATCAGAAACCAAAGGAGCCAGATAGTAAAAAGCCCTGAGGAAGCAAACTGTAAGCAGGAAAAAGAAAAAAAAAAAGAAGAAGAAAAAAAATAAAGAAAAAGAGAGAAACGAGAACACAGTGGAGTTGAAACAGGAGCGAGGTCGCAGGGCAGAAGGTTTCTGCGGCTCAGGCGGGGGCGTTAGCGGAGCCGGCGCCCTGCGAGGCCCGCGGCGAGTTACCGCAGGGCGGCCCGCGCTCCCCCCGCCGCCACGGGAGCAGCCCCCGCTCGGCGGTGCCCTCGCGAGGAGCCGCCTTTGCCTCGGCGCCGGCGCTCTCGGGCTTGCCTTYGCCTTTTCTCCGCGCTGACGCGCAGCCGGGGCGCCCGCTGCAGCTACGACGGGGTGGGGGTGGCTAGCTGTTGTTATTTTTTTCCCCTTCTTTTTAGTTTTGACAGCTCGGATTCACCTTTTCCAGCTTGCTAGCCCTTCGGAGCCGACGGGCGCCGCATCTAGGCCGTGAGCGGCTYGCCAGAAGCCGTCTGCTCGGCGAGGCGCCCGCTCCCCGTCCCCCGCCTTGCAAACGCCCGTTCCGCCGTCGTGGCCGCAGCCGCAAAGGGCCGGAGCGGGAGGCTGCTGCGCCTCCGCCCCCGGCCCCGCYGGCGCCGGCCCGGCTCCCGCGGCCGCCCACCTGCCAGGCCTCCAGCTGCTGCGAGAGGTTCACTTTCTGCTGGATGGCGTCGAGCAGCTGGCTGTTGAGGGACATCATGTCGATCTTGCACTTGGCCAGTTCCACCTCCACCGCGTTCTTCCTGCGGGAGAGGGAGAAGCGCGGGCAGCGCGGGCCGCGCGGCGCCGGCTTGGCCCCCCGAGGCAGCCGCGTGCTGGGCGGGCGCCCGGCAGCCTCGACGGCCCTGCCGCGAACCTCACGTTCCCAAGCCGCTCGCTCGCCGCGCGGACGTGGCGCGGAGGAAACGTCAGAGCCACCGACCGAAGCCCGGCTTCGGCCCTCGGCGGTACTCACTTGGCGATGGCCTCGTCCCGGTCCCTGATGGCCTGCAGGAGCCGTTCGCCGCTCTCCTTGTCTTCGGCGGCGCCTCGGAGCCGGTCCCGCTCCTCCTTCAGCGTCGTCATCTCCACGCTGAGCAGCGTGACCTGCCGGGCAGCACGGGGAGGCCGTCAGACGCGCTCGGTCGGACGACTTCGCCATGAAGAGGGGGAAAAAAAACCCCGCCACACGGGTGAACCCGCACTCGGGCAACCCGCGGTCTCGACGGCTTTAAAGCCACCGAGAAGCGCCGGTGCAGGGACGCTGCCGCCGTCGCAGGGCGGTTTGGCGGCCGTGTCCGTCCTCTGCGCCTGAGCTCTCCCGCGCTAAATTATTGCCAACGCGACCTAGCAGCCGGAGAGCTCTCTGCGGCCGTAGTTTCTCCCCAGGCTGCGGACAACGGATGTGGAAAATCCCCTTTCACGCTGCAGGAGGCACGACTGGCACCCGGTGCAATTTTAATTAGACTTTAAAATACAGGCGGAGTCTTAAATAGGCCAAGCACCGATCTCCCCTTTTGGCGCCGGGCAGAGGGAGTCGATAGGGTGTGAAAGCACGCCCGGCCCGCGCTCGCGCAGCTTCGCAAGCGGTTAACGCCTCTGTCGGYGGCGCGCACGCGCCGTTACGCCGCRCYGCGGCCTGGAGCCCCTTCGGGCGCCTGGCCCACCCCCCTGCTGCTCGGCTCCGCAAAGAAACCTTTAAACAGGGGGCAAACGGTCCAAAAGGGCTCGTGACGTCGGCAGCGCGGGAGGTCCTGGGCGCGGGAAAGGAGGGCCTGCCGGCTCGCCGGGCCCCAGGAAAGCTGCTTTCGGGGCTGGCGTTGGGGTTTTGGTTGGTTTTGTCAGTGTTTCAGGTAGGAACGGGAGGCCACAGGAAGCCGCCRGCCCRTCCAGCGGGGGGACGGGACGAGGCRCRAGCCCACCTCGCGGCGCGGGAGGCGCAGCCGCTCGCTTCGCCGGCGACCTCGCTCTCAGGCARGAGCAAGGAGCAGGTCCTGCGCTACGAGAGCCCCAAAGCGTTTTAGGAAGACCTCTCCCATCCTCGTGTCCCTGTCGACAGCAGCACAGAGGGATGCAGTGGCAGCAGAGCACCACCGCCTGGGAYGGACCAGATTTCCACGCGCATCAGTTTTCTTTAGCAGTGAACAGAGCTCCACACTGTTTCTTCTGTGGGGTGGGAGTGCAACGATTAAACTTTGAGTGGTTGCTGCTCTGGGTTATGGGTGGTGGCCGCTGTAGCCATGTGCTTGCCTCCTGCACGAGGCTGGCCGAGGGCAAGGCCTGCTGCGCTTGCGGCTAAGCCCCAGCTTTCCCCGTGTTTCCATGGAAGGCACGTCACTKGGAGTCCGGCGAGGAGGTGCTCCACGTTAAGTTGCATGGTGCATGGAAGAGCCCTCAAAAAGTTGCAAATAAGCCTGTAAYGATCTCTGTCAGCACAGATAAACTGTCATGATCCAACCCTCGTTTCTTTTATCTCTGATATTGTTTAAAGGACTGGAAGAGCCTGTAGGAAGGTGYGCAGGAGTCCAGGGACCACAGAAAGAGGAGGACCTGGCACAGAGCCTYGGCTCACGTCTCGCCCAGGGCAGGGGTTCAGACGCTCCGAGGTGTCGTCTGTGCTGCATGTGTCCCTGGCAGGAGTTGCCCTTGGGAAGGACCAGCTCCAAGGCTGCTCCCTATCAGCCCCTAATTAGCCAGTTCTTCTGCAGTCAGTAGCATGGATTTCCTGTCAGCTTAAATGCACAGCCATTGCTGCCAGCGATRTTTAATCGTCTCGCGCTGCCGCGGGAAGAACCCTACTTTGACAGTGGCTGGATCATGCTGTAACCTTTATCCTTTAGCTGCTTGCGGTGAACCAGGTAGGCAGTGCGGGAGCATYGGCCTTGTCAAAGTCACGAACCCTCTTGGCCCTGCAGAAAGGCTGTCCTGGAAACTCACCAGTCAGATCCACACCTGAGATGACCGTACTTGAGCTATTTTAGGTCCAGGATGAGATTAAACATCCTTGGATTTAAGAAGCTCTTGGCACAGGAGTGGAAACTTTTGTAGCCCCTATATGATGCTGTCAGACCCCAGGTTGTACCGAATTTTTTGACAGGGATGAGTTTTCTTTCCCCTTTCTCTGAAAGTATATTGAGAAAGGGTCATACAGGAGTACTGGAAAGGCCACCAAGACGTTCATCTTGTTTCCTGCTCTAATGCAATATGGTGCTACCTGAGCAGCTGAGCCAAAGACTGTGCCTGCTGTCAGCCTCCAGATCCCTTGCAGCATTTGGAGGACTTCTTCTACAGATATAGGTATTGCAGAGCTTCTCCTTGGGTGTCTGGTTCTGTTTTCAGTGAAGCTATTCTTGACATGGGACCTTGGACATGGAAGATGCTACTGCTGGCTTCAGTGCAGATGTAGTCCCATTTTGTGCTTTGGGCATGGTGTTGCTTTCAGAGTGGTATCATTCTTGCTGATGCGTTTGCATTAGTCTTAGATTGTCCCTGTTGATTCAGAGGGTGCTGGCTAGAGCCAGGTTGTCCACTATTRGGATTCTAGAAGCTCATTTACTGAGGATCTCATGGTGCTGTTCTGGGACCTGCTGGAAGGGGTTTAGCTCCAAGACAGGRCAGCCCAAGTTTGTCCATCCAGCAGCTGCATCTATACTTCAAGAGGGTTTAATACAAGTGAGATGGATCAGGCTGGATGCCCATGGGTTTCCAGTCTCCCATATCAAGCAGCCTTGTACTTTAGGGTCTTCTGCTGAGTAGAGTTTAAATGAGACAGGCTGGATCCAGAAGCAGACTGGGGGGGGGAGGGAGTTTAAAGGAAATTTGGTTGCTTTAGATGTCAGGGATGGGACAGTGGCCACTTGTCAAAAGAAACTGATCCTACACACAGAAGTTACAGTTACAAGTCCACCCATAAAATGTAATCATTTCTAACCTGGCTGTGAAGTCGCTGCAGCTCCTCCAAACTTTGCCTCAGTTTCCCCCGCTCTCCCTCCATTAATTCCCTCAGGGCTCGTGAGTCCTCACTTGTTCGCCTGATCTGTTCTTCTAAGGTGTCGTCATCRCTTCGCCGGGAACTCTGAGAGTGAGACAGAAACCTCTTGCTCAGTTTTCACTTTAAAAAGGGCGGTAGCATTAATTTGACACTGGTTTGAGGGGAGCACAAAACTAAGAGGAAAGTGAATGTCCTTCTGCTAGAGTTTTGGTTTTATAGCAGGCATCCCCACATACTACCACAGTAGAAATGTGCTCAGTCAAGGATAACSATTCTAAACAAGTTCTCACCTTAGCATAAACCAAAGATACTGATGCTTGTTGACCACTTGGTAATATATGGCTATGATAGCCTTGTTTGTAGACCTTTTGCAAGACTCTTTTTTCTTTTTTAACAAATACAACTTAATCTCCTTGYTCTACCTTTTTATCAGCTGCTGCTGATACTTTAATGGAGAGGGTAAATGTTCCTATTCATGCCTGCAGTCCCAGGGTCTGAGCATGGCCTCTGAGATAGGTCATACGGGGAACATACTCGACTTGCAGATGGTGAAAATAGGCCAGATTTTGAGCCATCCCCCCCAAAACAGGTGTTTTCTCATAATTCTGCACTCTTGTGGATGCTGGGTGGTCCTCCAAGTCTTCCTTTCTCCCCTAACTCAGCATGGCTCTGCTGTCCACTTCCTGGTGGCCCCAGGGTGCTCAGCCCTGGAGCGGACACTGCCATGCACTTCAAAATCCTTCACTTGTAGTAGAGTTACAGCTGGTGACCCTTGCAGAAACATTTGTGCCTGACCTTAGTTCACAGTGGCAGAACCTACCCATGTAATGGTCACAATGGTTTAGTGACACCACTGCTAAAAAAGAAAACGCTTAGGAAAATCATAACCAGCATAACTGTGATTTGTAAGATCATCTGCAATATTTCCAGGTGGAAACTCTGACTTACTGCAAATCTTGAAGAAAGCCTACTTCCCAGGGTGACTCCCAGACCCATGAGGGTTGCATGCATGTGTAACATATTGAAACTTTTGGCGGTCTGACCACTGCCCACCAAAATCCCATGAGCCAGTCTGACTCGTTGCTGACCCGTTGAGCCACACGAAGCAGGTTGCATGTCACGATATCCCACCTTGTGAGCCACACAGTTGTTCTGAGAGACCCAGCACTTCAGGATCCAGCAGGAGCCCCCCAGCAAGGTCCATCACTGGGTAAAGGGGCATTCACGACAAGGTCTCCGCATGCTGAGCCACTTACCGTGGAGTCTGCCCCATCCAGCACATTTTGTATCAGTCTTTTTAGCTCACTGAGAGCTGCACGTAGGCTGCCAGCTGGGACATCTTTGGCTGATGAGGTTTCTGAAGACTCATCCATTGAAGAGTCCGTGGAGACTGCAGAGTCTGCACTGTCATTCCCACGGAGGTGGGAGCAGAGGTACCGCACTTGGCAGTAAGCTTCCCAGAGTTGCAACCTGAGCTGCAACGAGAGAGCCTGATGTTAGCCCACGACGTCAAGGCCACGGAGAGTCTCCTCCCATGGTGTAACGATGCGTGTGATTGCTGAAGCATGCCAATATTTGCCTAGTTTGCTTTGCTGACTTGGAAATGGATGCAGAGACTGGCATAAGGTCAAAAGGGTGTTGCTGCTGGAGCTGGGACTGACCCTGGGTTCAACTCCAAAGCCAATGCATTAAACTGTCTCTCACTCCTCTCTAAAGGCCCTTTCTTACCCCGAAGACGTGGTGCTGYTGTGTCCTGTATGCTTAGGGGAATGTGCAGGCAGTGGCGTCATGTGGAAAACAAATGTTGGTGTGACTAAGGCATGGGTTACCCTGGTGCATTTCCCTGCTGCCATCAAGCGCAGCTTTGCAGATGTGGCGGTGAGAATCTCCAGTTTGCATTCCATACCCCCCCTTCTGAGGGCTATGTGTGGAAAAGCCAACATGCATGTCCTCCAGGGACCAGCCACAGAGGTTCAAGTGCTTTCCTGGCAGACAGGAGTGTTAGTACCTGTTCCCGTTCTTGTTCCAGCTCCTCCGCCTCCATGCTCTGCTCAATCTCGGAAAGCAGGGACGTGCTGGTTGTGTTGAAGTTTTGGAGACTTCGCTCTTCACTGAGCTCTTCGACCTTCCCCTGCAGTTGCCGATAGGACAACCGGACCTCTTGGAGCTCCAGCTGGCTCTGGTGCAGCTTCCAGAGGAAACCAAGCAATTTGACAAAGAAACAGAAGAAAAAAATGAATGTTAGTGGAGAAGATATGGACTGGGAGGAAGGAATGGGAGGCACTAGACAGGGTTTCCAGCTGGGAGAAAGTAACAGTAGTAGGCCAAGTTTTCTTAAAAAAAAAAAAAAAAAAAAAAAAAAAAAAAAAAAAAAAAAAAAAAAAAAAAAAAAAAAAAAAGAGAGAAGGCCTACTAACAGTAGTCTTGACTGTTTTTATTAGTTATTGGATCTTGATAATCCTCACGTTATTAGACACTGTTTAGGTTTCACAAGTATGGGGAAAGATAAAATTACTGCATTATTCAGGGCTAAARTGAGGAATGCTGTGAAGAACTTGGGACTCAGTCAAGAAAATTTGCTAAAACTAACAGCAGGAAATGGAAAATAATATCTGCATGAATATTTCAGAAGATATAGATATACMAATATATACATACTCATAACACACATACACACACACATATATAAATTCCGATCAGCTAAATCCTAACACCCAAAATTCAGATGGCAAAGCTCCAAAACCCATATTTCACTGTTTGGAAATCTGAGTTATTTGAGTGCTTGAAACACTCAAGATCAAACGTGGGCATTGATCTGTTTTAGAGTTTATCTGTGGTCAGAGGACTTCAGAATTCGATAAGTAGTAAATTATGATTTGTCTAGATGGGAATAGTCCCTGCTGTGAAGGGCCAGAAGCTAATATTGYGGACGTAGAGCCAGCGAGCAAGCGTGGGGTGCAGTGAGTTGCTGCGTGAGTAGYGCTCACGCAAATCCAGAAGAGATGAGCCCCCCAGATGTTGGAGAGGACTGTGTAATCTGGCACACTCACAGGTTCCTCATTTCTCTGAGGAGGGCAGCAAGGATTAGGGAGCTGTTCTGGAGAAGAAAAGGGTTTAGATGATGGTTGTTTTGAAGGTGCCAGAGGCCACCATCATAAAYGCTTGGCTAGTGGGAAGGGAGCTGGGAACACCTCTTGTGCTCCTCCTTGCACAAYGTGGGAATGGAGAGGAGCATTTACAACCAACCCCAAATACTTAAGCTGCAACTATATAATCACTTAATGCCAGGGCAAGCACGTTCAGCTTGAACACCTCTTTATGGAAGGGGGTGGAACACACAGAGCTGTAAAATCCTGCTCTCCACTGAGAGGCCCGACACCACTGGCGCGCCAGCCTGTTCCCCAGAGAACAGCGTTCAGTGAGGCAAAGCCGTGAATGCCAAGCGGCTTCCTGGCAACCCATCCGAGCGGGAACAGCTCTGAGGCTGGTTACTGCCTTCCGGGCTAGCGCTGTTGGAGGAAGCCCCTTCTGGAGCCAGTGCTACTATTAAAATAAGAATTAAATAAGATGAACTGCAAGCAGCTTTCCGCTTCCTTTTACGTTTTTTCATTTCCCTCCYTTGCTCAGTTCTCCTGCCCAGCTCCCTCTTGTCTTTCAAGATGCCCCATCGTGTTTCCTGCTGTTCATCCCTAGTGGTAACCCTGGGGATCTTGCTTGTTCCCATGCTTTCACGAGCCATGAACTCTTCCAGCTGTTCTGCCTCCAAATTCCTGACTATCCTACTGTGGGCCAACCCCAAACCCGGTTTTCCTTCTCCGGTAGAGGTGCTCCTTACTTGCAGGTCCTTGTCATGGCTTTGCCTCTCCAGCACCAGCACGCGGTCCTGCAGCTCCTCCACGGTCCCCTGCAGCAGGTCGTTCTCCTCCATCATGGCGCTGAGSCGATGCTCCAGCTCCCGCTTTCTGTCCGTCAGCATTTTGATCTGAGGAGGAAGGAGAGTCAGAGTCGCATCCTGTGCTTGTCAGGGAACAGAGCGGAGGGAGATTGCCTTCCGATGAGAGGAATGAAGCAGAAAAACAAGAGGATGAGYGTACATACGCCATACCTGCGTGGGAGCAAAACGGTAGCTCCGTGTGCAGCTTGAAGCTCAGGAGGAACCCAAGAGGAGATTCCTCCTTCCTCAAGCTGTGGAGGGCAAGAACAGGGCTGCCGTGGGGCCAGGCTGCGACAGTGGCCGGGTCGAGATCGCGGGAGCTCGGGGGGAGCAGCCCAGCCACTGCCGCTGCCACCTCAGGGCTGGCTGAAGGGGTGACGTGGCCCCTGCCCTGCCCCGGGTTCCTGCGCCCCGAGGGTGCCCGCTCCCTGCGTGGCTCTTCCTAATTGCTGCGTGTTCACCAGGAAAATTCCCACTGGGGATTTGTCTTTCCTTTTCCTTGTGAAGGCTCCTTTCTGTGCCGTGGTTATTTTTAGCCTCCCAGTGATGAATTGCCTTTAAAATTGCTTCAGTTCTTTTAATTGCCAAGGGCAGTGATTTCAGGTGGAGGGGGACGGCGTGCCAAGCAACACCTCCACGCTGCACCCTGCCGGCAACGGCGCACGGGATGAATCAGCGCTAGCCAAGGTCACTGCTTGGTTAAGGCAGGAAAAGGACCCATTTCCCAGGTCAGTGCAATGGGGCTTTTGTGGGGCTGGCTTTACTGTTCCCACGGCAGGACACCCCAGATGTTCCTGTGGCCTCCTCGCAGGTCATAGAGCATGGCCTAACTCAGGACCTTCCCYGCTTCCCTGGCTTGCTCGGGATCCTGCTCCTTTGCTGCTTCTCCAAGCTCAGCTAGTTCAGGAGAYAGATAGCAGAAAGGCACTCCAAGCTGCCTTGATTAACCTTCCGCTTTTCTTTGCCCTCTTTTTCTCACACTATGACTCTCATTTTTGATGRGCATCATTGACTCAGATCTCACTTGCACAGACCCTTGGTACTGCAGCTCCCTCCGCATCCGGCTCTGCCTCGGCTGCCTCCTCTTCTCCATCTCTGCAGACCCACGTCTCTCTCTCCCCCGTGAACTGGCACTAACTGCTATCTGTCCTCCAGGATCTCCCCCAACCCTGCCTTCGTGGCTCCTGGCCACCTTCCAGCCCTGCTCTATGATTATGTGCACACAACCGTGATGGTCAGCTGTCCTGGAGAAATAAGGAACCTCACATTTGTCCAGGAGGGCAAAATCTTTGGCTAGATGAAGGAGTACCAGCCAAGCGTGTGGACTTGGTATCCACGCTGTGTAAAGGCTGCTGTACGCATTCAAAAGCGTTCTTAGGTGACTAATGGTTTCTGAGATGTCTCTTCCCACCACCATCATGATTTGTGTGGGTTGCAGAGAAGAGGAGCGAGAAAAATAGAGGTGTAGCATAGAGATGTAATGCACTGAGAGTTAGTAGTTGCTGCCAAAGCCAGTAATGAATGCCTGTGAATGACTGTGCAAAAGTAAAAAAGCCCACTCTCCCGCGGGGGCCTGGCCAGGGGAAGGACACAAGGGGAAGRTGGTCTGGACAGCGCAAGATGGGGGAGCCGGTGGGCCAAGGCATGCACAGCGATGGTGACCCCCCCCCCCACGTGGCCAAAGCCCGTCCCAGCCGCCATACTTACTTCGAGGACCTGCTGCTCCACAGCAAGGGGAGGGGAAGAGAAGGCGAGGGGACCAGCGGGGAGCAGGTGGG
>NW_028185350.1:2324091-2333145 GCF_003343005.1 Rhea americana | reverse complement strand
CTTAAAAAAAAAAAAAAAAAAAAAGAAGGGCAGCAGGGCTGTAGAGCTGGACATCTTCAATCCCACTGGTTCCTGCCCAAGAGGTCCTCATCCACCCCCTATCAGAGATGGGGGGAGGAAGGAAGCTAATAGGACTCGTGCTGATGTACCAGAGCTAAGCAGGGCTGTGGGACCTCCTTGGGTATGGTGGGCTCCTGCCCTCGGCAGCACCAGCTGGGGGTCCCGTGCACACAGTAGCTCTGCAGACTATTTTGGGGGGRCAAACAGGATCGTCCTGTAGCTCTGGTACACACAACGGACATTAGCTTAGAGAAAGGAAAGCGGGAGAGGAGGAAACCGCCAATGCATGCAGCCCTCTGCCCCGCAGCGGGTGGCCTTTCCCTCGCCGGGTTTGTGCGCCCAGTTCAGAGGGGTTCATCAGGCAAAAATAACGCCGGGCGCCTGTCGAAGGAGTGAGGCTGAGCTGGCCCTCGGGAGCGGAGCGCGGCCACTCACCTCGGCCTGGAGGCTCTCGAGCCGCACGATGTGCTGGCTGCTCGACGAGCTCTTCTCCCGGAAATCCTCCCGGAGCGTGTGGACCTGCAGGGAGAGCTGCCGTTCCACCTCCGACGCCTGCGAGGAGAGATGGGCCGTGTTACCCCGGGGGTTACCAACCCCTCCTGCCCGCGGGAGGYTCTGCCGAGCTGGAAGGAAACTTGGGAATGGGTGTTACAAGCCCTCACTTGGCCAGAAACTCAAAAGCTTATGGAATCTAAGCTGAGGAAAAGCTCCTCCTGGACAGATGTCAAGGACAGCAGCCATGCAGACCACGCGGATCTTCCCGTATGGACGGGGCAGCCCAGGGGACGTGTCTCRGAGGGTACGAGCTGCAGGCAGCCTCCATAAACGGCAGCTTAGACACATTAACTGCTCTCCGGGCAGCTTTATGTCTGATTTTTACACKGTGAACACACTTGTTTAGGCTTGTAAGAGAACATAAGGCTTTTTTTTTATGACAAATCCCTTATGAGATGACACAAATAGATGGGTTTCTGCTTAATTAGCCTCCTTCAGGTTCCAACACACTTAGGCACAGATTTCTCGTGAAACAAGAACTCATTTCCAGCAATAAAAAACAATCTTGTCTACTAATTGCTTTTTGCTTCCCTTCCTATCCTGGGTTATAGCTGGTCTTTGCCTCTTTCTTCAAGCCACACATCAGAGGCCTTCGCATATTCCCCTGCCTCATATATTTATTTATTTATTAAAGCTTCCTTGCACAAGCCGAGTACACAAAATACAACGATGGCACAACACTATAGGAGAGGGCTGGTTATTTTTCTCCCTACAAGCAGCTACAGTGTTCAAAGCAGCCTGAGCATCTATTAATTGCTGACGTTAAAGAGGATGGATGACTTCTGCTTTTTGTGAACGATTCACTCTTTTTTTCTTTTTTTGTAGAGAAACATCTTCGTGCTGAAATATCCTACAGGAGCTATCAGGGGCGAAAAAGCGCCAGATGAAAAGCGCCGAAGGGTTTTGCCTGCAAGCTGCTGACCACACTCCCAGTGGCTGCAAGTGGTACCAGCTGATACGACCCACCCACATTTGATGCTTAATTGTTTAATGTAATTTATACGCTAGAGCTATGATAATATACGGAGAGTACAAATATATCATATAGCACTGAGAAATAGGGGAGTGCCAACAGCATTGTAAACAGCTCCTGTAATTTGATATCCAGACTACTGTTGCTAAATCTGGTCTCTGTGCTCAGATTGGAGCAGGTGAAGGGAAGCAGGGCTACAAGGGGGATCCAGAGCATGCAAAGTCTGTTATGTGAAAGGAGACTAAAAGAGGATGTCGTGTTTAATCTCATGCARTGCATGCTGAGAGAGAACTCCCTATAAATACATCAAGGATAAGCACACATAAGGGAGAGCTGCTGTTTAAGCAGAAGCACAATTTTGGCAGAAGAACTGATATGAATAAACTGGCTGAGGGTATACTGAGGCTGGAAACAGGAAGATTTCTGAGTTTCCAAGCAGCCACAGTAGGATTTCTCCTGCTGAACCATTACGGCAGGAGGAACAGTGGCAGAAATGAATTTGGGGATGGCATGAGATGACTTTCTCAGTCTCTTTCAGAGGGCTGTCTACGACCAGAGGGAAATGAATTGACCTCGAAGGTCCTTTCCAGTGCTGCGCTGTTCACAGGACTGTAATGTTTGCACTCACCAGCTTTCTATCGTCACTTGAGATTTATCTACTTACTGCTTAGCTTTCACACTCATGCATCTTATTCCCATGGTTATAGCCCACATGAAGGGAAGAAAGGGCTCCCTTATGGCTGGCATTAAGAGCCCTAATGCAGAGGGTGCGAGTTATGGTGTCCCGTCAGTTTAGAGCATTCACATCCTCTCTCATGCAAAAGGGAAGGGTAAAAATAATGCTTTCTTTAGCCTCATAGCATGCAGAATATACTGTCCCTGACCAACAGCCAACAGAAATAAACAGGAATGACTGTATCATGTGTTTCCCCCCATAGGAGAATGATGAAAAGGCCTCATCTGGTTTTTTTAGATAGGGACATGGCTGATGCACTAGACTCCACTTTTGCAAGTACAGTTTTCATCGTTGCAAGACAAAATCTTCTGAGAGAGACTCTGGACATGAAAGGTCCCTTTCAGTGCAGTCGTGTTTTCATGCAACTTTTGCTTCAGAGGTCACTAATATTGCCACCAAATTGCCCCTCCCAACTGATCACAAAGTCTAGATTTTCATGTAAATTTGCATTACTTTATGGAAAGTCACCTTGACAGCATGCAGTATTTCCCAGGGTTTGAGATGTGTATTTCAGGACAGCGACTATCTAGGTTCTCCACACTGCTATAAGTAGTGCATGTGCGCATGTGTGTTTTAAAGTGTGAGCCCGTGCTTTATTCCTTATAACATACTCTTTCACTTGGTGTTAACAYACTCTTTTACTTGGTGTCTGCCGAAGAGCTTGTCTGCGAGCTACATTTTCCCTTTATTGCTCATGGAAGCAGTGGCTTTCTTGTGTGTTGAACTGAAGCAAATTTCTTCTGCATCAGCCCGTCTAGCTCTCCTCTCATTATGCAAACTGTAGTGCTCTCTCTTCCCCATCAGCGTTTTCCTAAACTTTAAAAGTTAAAACCTTTTGTCGTTATGTCAGTCATTGAGCRATGCATTGATTTTGCTAGAGAAATGTAATACTCTTTTTGGAAAGGCAGGCATATATTGCCCAACATCATAGCTTTCCGCTGTAATTAAGAGGGAATTAACTTCCCAGGTATAGGCAAATCAACCAACATCTACAAGCAAGACGATACAAATTCACAAGAGATATTCAAGATTTACTAGGCTAAAATAGCTAAGAAGGAGAAGTGAGATCCTAATTAGTGCTAAATTTGTAACCCCCGGGAGAGCCTGTTACCCCTTTTGTTAATTCGCTAACRGCAAATTGCGGGGAGTCCCCTTCCCCGTGGGCTGCCATTAACGCTCCACAGCGCTGGCCACCGCCTCCCTCGGCTCGAGGGTCCTCGATTCCCAGCTCTTCCCAGTGGGGATGGTAAAATAATGTCTTTGGMTACTGAAAAGCAAGTGAAGGAGGAAACTACATCTTGCTTTAGAATAATAAATAAAAAAAAGTACGTTAATCCAGGTGTGTTTTGAGGCAGAGCCACCTTGAGCCTTCTCAGAAGTTTGTTGCCTCAAAGATGAAGAGAAGAGGCAGGGGAAGAGGTGTGCTGGGACCGGGGATGCCCAGGAACGGCCCGGCACCCTGGCGCCTGCGCCAGCCACGCGAACCAGCCAAGTCTCTGGCACACCAGTCCCAYGAGCAACTGCCTATATTTTGCATGTGCAGAGGTTGCCCAGTGTYGGAATCCCTGGGAGATTTTTAATTCAGGTCAACTCTAAATTGTTCGTCGAGGCGTTACGCTGTTCAGGAAAGTGCTTGGGTAGTAGCGGAGGTGTTTGCTCCTGGTCACCTTCAGAGGGCTCCGGATTACATTTGCCACTTTCTACACCCAGACAAGGGGTTCCCTGAATGACGGCCCCGTCAGGCAATGACGTGCCTGAACGCGGGCACGTCAACGGGCAGCTCAATGCAACTCTGCTGCACCAAYAGAGAAAAGTAACAGCACACACTTTTCTTCATCAGGAATCAGCAATTATGCCCTTTGGATGCACAACGCGAGTCCCACCTACGTTTTCTCTGGAGCTTCCCGTGGCTCCTACATGCTGGGCAGATCGCCCTGAGCTCARAGCTGCCGTGCACCACGGGTGAGGGTCAGCATCGGCCCCGTCTCTGCCAGGTAACACCATGGGGTTGCATCCTTCTCTCCCTGCCTTACCCCTCTCTCTGCTGCTTTTTAGGTGCGGGAATATTTAACTGCATGGGCTGTGTGATAGCCTGCTCCTGACGCGAGAGCCGTCGCTGTCTGGAGATGCAACATGGGACAATGAGAACTTTTGAAACCCTCAACACTTCCAAAATGTCCTGGTTGTAAGAACCCAACGGGCAATGTTAACGTTGACCCCATGGGATATTTTTAGAATATTTGGATTTCTACGCACTGCAAAATTACTGGGGTATAAATATGTAATAGATATCTGTTATATTTGCTGTAGCTCTAGGCGGGCTGGCAGATGGATTTAGTAGCAGTGGCCACAGTGAGTGTGCTGTCTGCTCAGCTCCTATGGGTAAGATTTACTCCCTCATCCAGATTTCTTTCTTCTCTGCAGCCCCTCTCTKCAAACTGCCATACAGCTGCCAGCCTGCTCCCCCATTACCTTCTTGCTTTTTATATAGCTAGGAGACTACACAGGAGAGGGGCTGCAATTGCTCTTCCACAAGCATCAGGCTCACRAGATACTACTGACTGGAGAAGTCTCATGGCTGTAGCATTAACCTTACTTAGAGAGGACTTTGTGAGGCGAAGGAGGCCAGTGGCCCATCATGCGAAGGTCTGCACTTCTTGTTCCAGTTAAAGGGATTTTGGAAATAAATGGTATTTTATTCCCCAGATGAAAGTGAAAATTCTTTGCCTCCAATTTGTCCTGCTTTCCCTTCATTTTTTTTACCCCTTCTGTAGGGTAAAGAGGAAAAGCAAACTGTCTCCTTTGGCCAGAACTACTCTGCTCCGTATTTACCGGAATTTTGAAATAAACCAAGAGCACAAGGTGGTTTCCTCCCAGCACCTCCCAGGGAAGCACTGAGCTCTTGGGGGCAGCAGTGAGTCGCTGCACCTTCAGCCTGGAGGCCTCACACCTGAGACACGGGGGAGGTGGGTAAAAAAGAGAGTAGATAGCAGCTGGGGGGGACTTTTCTGGGTGAGGCTGGGTTTGCGTTGCCCTCTTGAGACGCAGCTGTGCTGTTGGAGTAAAGAAGTTTAGTTGCCTTGGTGGAAAGCAGCCAGAACCCATGAGCATGGCTCAGCCTGAAGCTTGATTGCCYGGTTTTGGTGGAGAAGTGGTTGTGACAGCTGGGTTTGGTGGCTTTCTGTGTTTCTGCTGGTCAGAGAGCTGGAGTGCTGTTGGAGATTGCTGCTAGCACTGAGGCATAACAAGGTACTGCTATTTTTTTTCCTTCCCAGGTGTCCTTGAAAAATCCTTTTRATACTGATAGTGAACTTTCACTGCATCACCAAGTAAAGCATGAAAGAGGATAGTCAGGGGTTTTCTGGCTATGCAATAGCTGTTTTTTTTTCTTCCTATAAAGCTAGTTGGTGAGAGAGAACCGGTTTGCATAGCAAACATCTGAGTGTCTCGACAAAGAGGTCGAGCAGAAGAGTGCGTGTTGGCTGTCCTCATCGTGACTGTCAGCCAGTGTTAACTCAGGTAACTGTTTTGCTGAGGCCAAGCACATCAGGTTGAATCATCTCGCAGGATTAGGAGCTGTGCTGTTTGGCACAGGAGAAGGGTGCTTGCGTGTGCCGTGTGGAACACCTCTGGCTGTAGGTGTTTCTAGGCGCGTTATTTGGAAGAAATAGCTTCACAGGGGGAGGTGGGTTGCGTGCGTGCTTCAGGAGGTGCTTAGGCACGACTCTCCCTCTTTACTTGGTTTCTTCTTGACCTAAGCATTTGGCTTTTGTGGAGAGGAAAACACAGTGTGTGGAAAAATGACTCAGCCGGCTTTCTGCGGGAGGGAAYGCCGGAGGCTGCTGGTTTGCACGCTGCAATAAATTAATGCCGGAGATGGCTCAGAGGACAAAGTGTGCCTGGAGGACGCGCAACGCTAACAAGCGCGCAGCGGTTGCTCTTGTTCTCTGTATGCAAGTTCTGCTTGCAGAAACGTGGGAGGCGACAGTCCTGTGCTCCCAGGGCCGGCTTCTGTCCTCGGTATCTGAGGGGCCAGACAAGTAGGGGGCTTGCTGGCAGYGAGCTCGACTCCTAAGGAATAAAGTGTAACACCAGTAGAGTATTGTAATTCCATAGAGGTGCCGCACGCAGCCTTGGATGGAGCTTTCACCGCTCTGCGCTTTGGTTACCTATTTGTAAGTGGGAGCAGAAGGGTTTAGTACGGCTCAGACCGAGTCAAGGCACAGTGGTGGTGTAGCTGCGGGGAACCATCGTGTTAGCTCCACGGGGAGCACAACTGGCTCTGGTGTATCACAAGAACATCTGAGACCTTCAGTCAATAAATGCCCCGGACCTGTGTCTGGGGCTGTGGTTTCTGAAGCTTGGCAATGTAGCCCCCTAGACACAGAGATAGAGCGAGCATTTGGGAGAAACTGCTTTCGATGTGGGCTTTTAATCAAGAAGTATTTGAGCTCGGTCTGACTGTTTTATTTAAGCAAAAGGATGAAAAATATTTCTTCCAGCAAATTTCTAGTGAGCCATAGGTGTGGGCCAGATGATACACTAATGAATTATAAAACGCCTGATTAGTTTGGAAACAGCTGATGTACTGGAAACATGAAGACTTACTATGATTTTTAAAACCAAAAAGGCTTATTATTGTGGAGAGGAAGAGAAATACAGCTTGCTTCTCTCCCCTGGGAGGCTTAGCTGCCTGTCCCCTGGTAGCCACAAGTCAGGACAGCAAATATTTATTCTTGAATTTATTTGTTTTAATTAAATTGTTTTAGTGTAAGGCTTAAAATCTGGATGTATTCAAACTTGAATGTCTGTTCTTGGAAGCAAAACATAATGATTCTTTCAGTCTTTCTCTGGCTTGAGCTCTCCAATATCTCCCTTATTTCAAAGAAAAAGGATGGAGTTCTGTCCAAGAAATCTAAAGTGTGTCAGTGGGTTAGCAGTAAAGGTTGGGGGTGAATCCTCATCTCCTCTTGAAATCTTCACCCATAAACCTTGTTAAATTTGCAATATACTCTTCTAGAATTGAGTAGTAATATTGAAACCAAAAGCTTTCCCAGTGTATTTAGACCTGACGCTTGAACTTGCACCTGCAACTGCTTGGAAATGTAGGTGTCCATTCCCATATCTGTGAAAGGGAGAAGTGCCAAGAAACTGTGCCAAAATTCAAAGACTTGGCTCAAAACCTATAAGTCCATATCTTTTAAGCCTTGAGAGGGAAATGGAGAAAACATTTTTCTAAAATCTAGACATATATTTAAAGTTTATGGTAGATTGACTAGGAGATGCTTTATTAGCTTTTAAATCTCTGCCAAGTCTAATTCCCGATACCTTCCAGCGGCTCTTTCTGGAAAACAGTGCTCAACTGAGGGCTACACGTTTCCTTCACACCTTGACCAACTTCTTTCAAAACCCTGAGGAAGGAAACCAAAGAAGTCTCTTTTGGATTTTGCCTTGACTATAGCAAAATGGAAGATCTTCTGTGCAGAAGACTTGTTTCTCATAGTTGATGCAGTAAAACTTGTTTTTCTACAGAAAGCTGCCACACGACAACCCTGTAGTAAGTAATGGTCAGTATGGGAGCCCCAGCTTCAAGCTTGGTTTGGTTACAGGTTCCTCCTCCCTGGAGGATTTTTGTCCCTGATAGGTGCAGTAGTGGCACTAATGAAAGAGGAGCACAATAAAAACGAGCAGGTCTCAAAGAGCTGGAATAACCCACATGTCAGTAGGTCACAGCTGCAATCCTTACATAAAAAGGTCCAAATCTATGTTCTTACAGAATGCCTCTGGAGCTGCTAGATAACCCTGTACTCCAAAATATTTCTTGGTCAGATAGCATTTGATCTTGGTCACTCTGAACATAGCTTACAACAGAAGTGTGCTACATACCTACAGGTAAAAAGCTTCTAGATCATTTAGCATAGCATGGGAATACTTCTCCCCGTGCTCCTCCAGCAGCCTCCACGTTGTCCTGAACTCTCCTTTCTTGGCAGCAGGAGATGATCTGCCTGGAGCATAAGGTCTCTGCAGACTTCTAACACAAGGCAGACCTTGCTCTTGGTGATTGACAACAAAAATAATTATGATGTGCCAGTAATAACATCTGAGCACTCTTATCTGCTGAAGTCAAACACAGATCCCCACCCTGCTGCATGCAGCAGGCACACACGCGCTTGTCTGTCTGAGCCCGGCTTTGCTCTACGTTTCTGCTGGGTTTGGTGCATGACTCAGGGCAGCAGATGCCCGCAGTAATTGTTTATATTCCTGGGCCGTGCTGTGGATAAAAGCACTGATGGGATTATGGCTTTAGACTGTAGATCCTCAAGATRGGCTTAGTCTTCAGGGCAGTATATGCTGCTGAGCGATGGTTAGTGGCCGATAGGTAGTAGCAGCTTCCAGCGTGAGCCAGAGCTGCTGGGTTATGCTGCAGCAGGTGTRTGTGAGTCTCAGATGAGTTTTCTTAAGAGTGTCTGTACGCTGGCTTTTGGGAAGCTGCCGAGCATTTCTGCAGGTGACCTGGTCTCATCTGCAGTGCCAGCTGGGCAGGYGAGATCTCCCCGGGGACCTGCTGCACCGGCGGCTGCGGCCCGAGTGGGAGTCCCGAAACCTGCAAGCAGCTCTCTCCTCGAGCCTCGTCCTCCCACAACCCAGCTTTTGAAGAGTTCTTGCATGGATTTCTTTAACAGCTTTTGGCAGACTGTCATTTTGGTACTTTCAGTACGACAAAAAGCTG